>NW_017731830.1:884350-922166 GCF_001890085.2 Hipposideros armiger
GGCCTGGGACTTGCTTTTTGAATAGCCCCCCGGCTTTAGGATCCCAGGAAAACCTTGGAGCCTCCTTCCTCTAGGAGCAAGGGCCCTTCCCTCCTCTCCCTCCCAGCCCCTTTCGCCTGACTAATTATTTGGTCTCCCTGGCCACCCTCCTCTGAGAGGGAGGGAATGAGTGAGTGAGTGTACAGGCTCCATCCTTCGGGCTGGCACCCTGTAGACCAGCGCCCCCAGACGTTCCTGTGCACTGGACCCATGGGCCACCTGGCTAAAATGCAGGTTCTGACTCTGGGGGTCTGGGGCAGGGAGTAGTGAGGCTCTGCGCTGCTAATGAGCTCCCTGGTGACTGGTGACACTGCTGCTGAGTCCTTGTCCTAAATAACCCAGGAAACCTGTCAGTCATGCTCAGTTAGAAAAGCCCAGGAACGCCATCCTACAGACAGGACACAGGGATGGTGCCCATGCTCGTCTCACCACTGTCCCCCGAAGAGGGCAGGTGCCCGAAAGGAGCAGGATGTGATTTCCTAGCACATGTGGAGTTATTATTGGCACCTACTATGTGCCAGACCCAGGGGGCAGGATGGTCACAACAGACATTGACTAGGAGGGAGCCAGGACTTGACATTGGGTCCCTCTCATAGAGCAGAGACACATGCAGTCTCACCTTACCTAAAGGGGACTCCAGGAGAAAATAAAAACTCCTCCCACTGTCAGAGTGGGATGACAGAGAAGTGTGTCAGCTCCATCCCAGCTCAGGAGGAAAAAGCAAGACCCGCCTTGGACAGTGTACTTTGGTGAGGTCTGTACCATTCAATTTAGACAGCAACTTCCCCAGTGCTTTGAAGCCACGGGCTTATAATAGTGATACGTTTTAACTCGAAAATTAGAGAAAGGAACCAAACTCTACTTTTGATCAGTTGCGTGGCCCGTGGCTTAGTTTTTGTTAAGGAAAATACGGAGAGGCCGAGAAATGTGGCTATTTGCTGTGACGTGTGGGGTCGTTTCATGTGTGGGATTCTGTCTTCCATCTCAGGCAGGGTTTCTGTTGACATTTGGGGTTGGAAGACTGTCTGTGGTCAGGGACTGTCCCGTTCCTTGTTGGATGTTTATCATCCCTGGCCTCTCCCCACTGGATTCGTATAGTACACACACACCCCATTTTTGACAACCACAAATGTCCAATGTCCCCTGGGGGTCAATATCGCCCTCGATCGAGACCTACTGCTCCACAATGACCAGCTGAGGGAAGCCTGGGATGTGGGACTTCCTGTTTTAAAACTAGGACTGTCCTGGGCAAACTGGGATGATGTGGCCACCCCTGGTCCCTCTCTAATAGGAATATTTATGATGCTGAATAATTCTTGGATGGTGGGAGTGGGGAAAGTGGGTTAGCCCCAGAAATACCATCCCCTTGGCCAATTATTCCAGCCAGCGCCTGGTGCATGGTCAGGTTCTCACCCATGAGTGTCCTTGGTACCAAGTGATGGGTGGAAAGCTGAAGGAAATGATTTGCTGCTTCTCTTCCATGCAAAGCGGGAAACTGCTCCAAAAATAGACCTGCGACACTGATTTAGCTGAGACTCTGCGTGGGAGGCAGGGCCTGAAAGTCCCACGAAGAGCTCAGTAACACCCAGAGTCACAAGGCGTCCCTCAGCCCTGTTGGCTGATGCTGCGGGAAGGCATCGGGGCAGTGTCCTTCTAGACCGGTGCTCTCAGCTGAGAAAGGTGACCGAGGTTTGGGGGGCAGGGATTGGCGAGGATACGGAACCCACCGGCGTCCCCATGCACAGTTCTGTCCCTTTGCCACACAGAGGAGGGTTAAGAGAGCAAATGCTTCGTCGCTGTGGATAATGTGCACATTGAAAGACAGTTGGCCAGGGCCAAGCAGGAATGTGTGGGACAAACCAGCCCTGACCAGTGCAGCTGCCTGGGCTGGAGGAAGCGCTGATTCTGGACAAACTGGAAAAGCCTGGTGGCCCTGATCAGTGACCGGAAGCAGGGCTTGGAACCTGCCTGCTTAGCACGGCTCTGCTGACGAAAGCAACCGTCCCTTTTTCCCACCAGAGAAATGCACACAGGTACACGTGCACACACACGTACACACTTTTGATTTTGCAGGATAACCTTGAGCCAGCCCCTTAACCTGTCTAAGCCACAGTTTTCCCTAACGTGAACTGTCGCCTACTTTTTTATTCATGAGCTCAGCCAGCTATTATGGTGGCTTGACAGGCAAAGAGTCCACACCCACGGGCACCACAAAAGGGACCCCGAATGTCAGCCAGTTTGACAGCTGAGAAGGGAAGGAGTGTGCCAGCGTCACACAGCGCGTCAGGTGCAGGACCGGTGACTGTGACCCAGGCTTCCCCTCTGAGTCTAACACATGTCACCACTGGCCGCTGCCTGCCATCACTGATTAGCCCCCCGAGTTAGTTCAGGGATGGTTCTCAGCACACCTTCCTGTCAGTCATCCTGAACTATGGTAAAAAAAAAAAAAAAGTATCTCCTAAGGGTTCTTCAGAGGGGCCAAAGCTTGGGAGAACTGTATTATCTCAAACGTGGGTTTTTTCCTTTGTGCCTTTTCATAATTAACCACCCTGGCGGTAACCCCGAGTGTGGCTCGGGGTTAATTTTCACTGCCAGAAGCGGTAACCCCGAGCCGCACTCGGGATTACACTGCAGTGTCCCAGAGAAGTCCCTTACCTGCTCCCTGCGATCCTGCTGTGTCCTCCTGGGATCGCCGATGAGAACACCGGCCGATGACAAATTGCGGTGTTTTTTATTTGATTACATTATTGAATAAAATTATATTATTTTTTATAATTATTTATTATATTATAATTTATGATTTTGTGTTTCAAACTTTATCATACCTGGGATGCCTACTAGACTCTTGTTTGGACAGATTTAAGTGAGTCATTCCTAAGAATTACAGGCCTACAATATAAAACAACAAATTTCCATGCAAAACAATGGACCGCTTTGGGTACAAAATTACTGACATAATCAGACCGCCAGGGAGGTTAAGAACAAACCCTGACTCCCAGTATTTCGATGGGCTAAAGATATAAATAGCCTTGGCTGTAGTTTGTCAATAAACACATGGAAAAATGTCCACCCTCGCCAGAGAGCCCAGACTTGCACATGGAAACGAGATACCGTTTTGTTTTTTTTCTCACTTATAAAATTTGCAAAGATTGCCATTAAAGCTGTAACACTCAGCATTGGCAAGGGCGGTGTGAGATCGGTGCTCTCCGACGTTACCGTGGGAGGATAAATTGCTTTCAGGAGGCAATTTAGCAAATTGTATCAAACCTTTAAAAGCACTCCTCAGAAAATCATGAGAAATGCTGAAGAGGCTGTATGCATCTCAGTATTGCGTGTAATTGTTTTTTTATAAAAGGGAAACAATCTAATTATCCATAAATAGGGGAATGATTAAATAAACTCGAGAAGGGCCACTCGGTGGAGTATTCAAGAGCTATTCAAAATGGTGTTTACTAAAACTCACATGGTCATGGGGGAAATCCTTACACTCTAATTTTCAGAAATCTGAATACTGATAGGTGTGCATAGCACCATATAATCACAATTATATTTTTAACAAGATCACTGCGTTCAAGCATGACGTGGAAAATATATCAGTAGTGACATTTTCCAAGTGTTCTATAATGAACATAGATTACTTTCATCATTTGGTGACTTTTAGGTATACATGTGTTTTTTGGGGACCTCAAGGGTGAAATTGCATTCATCATAATGGAACGTGTTTTACTTTCATTCTTGAAAATATGTCATAAGCTGTAGAAACAGTGTTTGCACTGCCAGGTTTCCCCCCAGTGTGCTTCCTCTCTACCCCAGCCATGCCGGAGCTGCCCCAGGCTCCCCCGTGCCCCCTGGATGGAGTTCAGAGGCCACTGCTATCGATTTTTCCCTCTCAATGAGACCGGGGCCGAGGCTGACTTCTACTGTGCTGAGCTCTCCATCGGCAGAAAGTCCTCCAGACTGGCCTCCATGCACAGGTGAGTGGACTCCTGGGTCCTCTGGAGTGCAACCAAGCACCGTCCCCCTCTTCTTTGGAAAGGGGGCGTGGAGATGGGCGTGTCTTTTTGGTAACTGAAGCTAATTTTTCTCCAGCTCAATGTCTCATCGAAACTGTCCTTGGTGCAGAAGGCACAGCATTTAGCATGGGCATGCCGGAAGGTTCATCTTTGTAAGAATTGATCTCGTGCTATGTCCCGCGCTGTATCACAGGGGGTTTGGCCCTGCGTTACCACTCGCATAATACACAGACAGAGCACATACTATAAGGAATAATAGCTGATGTTTATTTGCTAAGTGTTTATATACATCCTCATGGGAAAGCTCCCTTCAGCCGGTTTAGGGAGGTGTCTTCATTTTACAGGTACAGAACCTGAGGCTCCGAGAAGGTGAGTAGCTTGCTCAGCGTTACACAGCTATGAAGCATGGACGTTGGGCTTTGAACTGGAGCATTCGAATTCCACAGCCCACCCACCCACCAAGGCCTCCTTCAGCATCCTCTGTGTCTCCTAAGCCCCAGCCCGACGGGCGGTGTCAGAGCTCTCCAATCTGGGCCAGCCCTTTCCCTCCCCCACACCTTCGCACATTCTCTTTCCTCTGCTGGGAATTCCCGCTCCTGTTGTCTCCTCCAGGTAGACACTTCCTCAGCCTTCAAGGTTTCGCCTGCCTCCGTGACACCCTGCTTGCACTCATTACCCCCCTCTCCTAGAGCACGTCCTTCTTCACAGTTTCATGCCCTGTGTTCACGCCCAACTTCCTGGCTGATGTGTGGGTTCCTTGAAGACGGGTGTGATATGTTCCCTTGTCACCCAGACTACGAATTCACCATCTTGCCTGTGTTTTTCAAGAGTCTCAGAGACTCGAAGTTAGAAAAGCAGTTGGTTCTTTATGCTTTAGGGTCACTGAGTTTTATTAAGAATAAAGAAGGGGTCCTCTGTCTGAGCATCCGAGGGAGCCTTCAATCTTCCCACCGATTCATCCAACTAATACATGGAACACCCACTGTGTTCTCGGTGGTCCTGAAGAATACAGTGAGGATATAGGGTCCAGCTAGGAAAAGAGGAACCGCTACAAATATTTAAAACACAGAGGATTTAATACATACATGAGGGATGAGATCTAATAGGCGGTAGTGAGACAGTCTCGAGATCCCCAACAGGGGAAGCCGGTTCCAGCCCTCAGTGGACGGCAGGCCCGTCTTGTGGAAGCTGGGGACCCTGAGGCGAGGCAGCCCCAGCCAGCGGCTCTCTCGGCGGAGGGGGAGCCCTGGCTTCTCCCTCCCTCAGTGCCCCCGATACTTGGAGGGCAGCTGACAGGACAGGGAAAGGCGGCCTTCCGGGGTCAAGTCCCTCGTGACACAGAGCCCAGCACAGGCCTGGCACTTAGGAAGACGGATAAAGTATGTCCTCAAAAATTCCCACCCTATAGAGGAAAATGAGGTATATGTAATAAAGAGTAAATTTAACAAGGAGTCTGAATAAAGGTCTCCCTTTAGCCAGCCCCTGAGAAGGGCAGTTCAGCCTGGCTCATGGTGCCAGGAACCTAAACCTTGGTTACCCGGGCATGAGAAAGATTCTAGGCAAACTCAGGGGTCTTTCAGCAATGTCTGACCCAACACCTGCTCTTTTCTGCCTCAACTTCCCTTCTTTCTCTCCTTTCAACTCCTGAGGTCCCCACCCCCACACTAACATTCACCCCCTTTCCTCTCTTTCACAGGCCGTTTTCCACTTTGGCACATAACACTTTTACTGAAGAAACACATGAAGAAAAGTTGAGTTTTAACAATACATTTGTTACCACGTGGCTCAGTTCCCATGAAGCTGGATACTGTTATAAAACTCCTAATGACATCTTGTCTTTCAGACACGATTCCGTTCTATATTTCTGGCGTTTTCTTCATGCTTATTAATTCTGTCCTTTCCTTCAGAATTAAACACACGGTCAGCTCATGTCCATGGCGCATGCGCATGTGATTGGCGTTTAAGGTTCTCTTACTTTCCTCATAATTTCTGTCGTCGTTTCAAGCGAGAAGTTGAAGTGAATGGAGTTCATCTACTCTCTGCTCCTTGCTCTTTGCAGCAGCACCTTGGGCCTTTCTGCTTTCTAGTTCTTTCGGGAGAAATGCAATAAAACACTGAAACCGTCTCCCAAGCAGAAACAAAATTGAACAAAGATGGCGTTAGTGCTAGAAAGCCCTGCGGCCATTCCACAGATCACTGCCCAAATGTGTGTCCAGCAGGTGATGTAGGAGACCCCGAATTGCGCATGAGCAGGTGGTTGTGGGGTGCCAGTGCTTATCCAGCTGGGTAGGACCGAGGTCAGAGACCCTTTGGACGGAAGAACTTTGTCCCCAGGAATCGTCCCACTGCTTTTTGGTTTCTTCATGATATTTCAATGCAACCCAGTGAGTTTGCTAGCGTTTTTGAGGTAGATTTGCATGTTTAGGTGAATGGCATGACTGTGTCCTGCTCAGAGCTGGCATGGATCAAATCCAGAGGTGCCCATGGGATGACAGCCACATACGGGGGACCTAATTAAGGAAGGAAAAGGAGGAAACAGAAGGATTGCATCCTGTCCTCTGTTCCCTTTGGCCCAGGAAGGTTACCAAGAATTGCTTCCAGCTTTCAGCTCTGTCCTGTCAACAGAGGCAACGTGTAACAGGCATTTTTTACCCCCGCAGCTGGGAGGACAATGTCTTTGTGTGTGACCTCGTGAACAGCTGTGTTCCTGGGACCCCAGCTGACGTCCGCACAGGGCTTCACGACCACAGACTGGTGAGGACGCGATGCCCCAGTCAGATACGGTAAGTGTTGTGGCAGAGGATACAATGGGGACGAACGGCACGGGCAGGGAAGGCCTCTGTTTGGGTTGGGTTCCCCCAAAAGCAGATCCCAAAACATGATGAGATGTGCAAGAGAGTTTTGCGGGGAAACATCTGTGACAGAAAATGGGGAGCAGGATAAGGAGGCAGTGACGTGGGTGCGAGACCCGTACAAGGAGAGATGAGCCCAAGGCTGCGTAGGAAGAGCCTCCAATCAGTCTTGGCTGGGCCAGTGGGGAGACCCCCGCAAAGGATGCCCATTGCAGGAAGAGGCCAGCCCTCGCACCCCTGACCTGCTGAGTAACTGACCAGTTATGGGGCACAGTGGTCTCACTGTGAGTGCAGCAGTGGGTGCAAAGGGGCAGGGGCGCCGGAGGCTGTCCATCAGCCGTGCTCCCTGGAGCTGGTCCTCCTGGAGGAGCTGTAAGCAGTGCATGTCCATGGCTGCCATGGCCTCCGTGGGTAATAGACATTTAAGCTAATGTCTAATGGACAAATAGGAGTCAGCCAAAGGAAGAGCATTCCAGGTTGAGGGAACAGCATGGGCCGAGCACCTGAGGTGGGGGAGACATCACGGCACATTCAAGGGGACACTGAAGACCAGTGTGCCTGGGATGCAGAATGGGACAGCTTGGGTGGGGAAATGGTGGACAATGGCTGCAGAGGATGCTTGGGCCAGACCTCATACCTGGCAATATCACAGCCGACGCCCCCCCAGAGATTTTCGTCCCCAGACTTTCCCTGGGCAAGCTGCGTCCTGTCTCTATTCTGCACGTATGCCTCTAGGCCTGCCTCACAGCACTGTAGGGAGTGGTATCCAGTTCCAGCTGCTTTCTGGCTGTTAGGTGACTTTGGGCCATTCCTTTAGGCCTCTCTGAGCTTCAATTTCATTGGCTGTGAAATGGGCATGGTGATAATAGTGCCATGTTGTAAATGAGCTACTGTGTGTAGAGGGCTTAGCTTTGCACACTCTGAGGGTTCCCTGAGGGTTCAGAGGTTGCTGGCAAAGCAGCAGAGATAATAGGAGCAGCCAGGCTCAGCAGAGATATTTTTTTAATCAATAGAATTCATCTGGCAAGAACCCATATAGAACTTGTAGTGTTTTTATTTTTATTTTATTTTATTTTTTTAAAGATTTTTATTGGGGAATTGGGGGATGGGAACAGCGCTGGGGAATTGAGGGAAGGGGAAGAGACAAGTTGCTGTCGTTTTGTTCTTCAGTCTAGTTGTGGAGGACGTTGCTTCACTGGCCCAAGTTGGCACCATCATTGCGCTCTTCCCGGGTGAGGCAGATCAGTCGCTGGCTTCTGGACAGCCGCTCACAGCGGCTGCTGACCACTCACACTGGCTGCTGGCTACACATGGTAGCCCATGGCAACCCACTGCAGCAGGGGCTGCAGCCTATGCCGTCGTCGGCAACTCACAGCAGCTCAGCTCCAGGTTGAGCTGTTGTTCAGCATCTTAGCTGTAGAGGGCAGTGTCACTGGCCCTCATATGTGGGATCCGAACCGGGGCCCTCTGGCATCCCAAGCCAGCTCTTAACCAATGTGCCACTCGGCCGGCCCGAACTTGTAGTGTTTTTAAAAACCCCAGATTTCCATTTATAATAGTAACTTTAAAATTGGATTATGAATACATTTAATTAGCATTTAAGAAACTTGTATTACAAGACCTAAGAATAATAGTAGCACGCAGTACAGCGAGAGGACTTCTTTTTTTGTCATTTCTTTTCAGGGCTGGGCCCCATGTGCCACGCACTAGCTAAGTCCTTTGCGTGCTTTGATTCATTCAGTCCTCACAGTAATTCTCTGAGGCAGCTGTTAGCTCCGTTTTACAGGTGTGGAAACTGAGGCTCAGAGAGGGTAAGGGACTTGTCTGGATTGCACAGCCAGGAAGTGGGTGCAGCTGGAACCTCAAGCCCTGAGGTCTCTTGCAGAAGCAGCAGGCTATTCCCATGATGTGACGTGGCCTCCATAATCACCAGTGCCTTGTGGCAGACTTTTCTGAAAACTGGAGTAAATGGAGAAATGACTTGTTTCCCAGGACACTGCAGAGATGTAGTCATTTCCGCAGTTGATTTGCACATTTATTGCAGCACCAATCAGATTCCCAGCGGGACTTTTCTTGCAATTGGAGAGTCGTTCCACATCAGGCAAGAAAAATACACGCTGTTGGGACAAAGACAAAAGCGATGAAGGGTGACTTTTTGAGAATCGAGTGTCAGGGTCTTGGGAACTTGAGTCACATAGACCTGAGCTTGAATCCAGGCACTCATGCTTTATTAGCTGTGTGAATTTGGAGAGACCAGTCTGAACCTTGACTTTCTTATCTGTAAAATGGGAGTGATGATGCCTGCTTTGCGGGGCGGGAGGTGAAGGTAAAATGAGTAAAGCACCTGGCATGCCACATGATAAACCCCCAATAGATGGCAGCTATTGAGTTGTTGGAAAAGTCATGACGCATTTTTGCAACAAAAAACATGGAAAAAATACATCATGACTTTTCCGACAACCCAATAGTTATGGTGGTAGTAACAGCAGTATGTCAGATGGAAAGTGACGAGCTCTGCACTGTTAGATACGGGGGTGACATTCTCACCCCCGAACCAGAACTGGCTCAGATGCCTGATCATCTTTTTCTCCTTGGCTTGCTCCTTGCCTCAGGATGGGACTCCCCAGAAAGGGCAGTTTGTGTGGACCGACGGCTCTTCCTATGACTACAGGTACTGAGGTAGATGCCAGCTGGATGGCAGTGTCCACGCAGACCCAGAAGAGATATGCGTGCAGATATGGCACCGGCCCCCCAGCGATGCGTGCTCCTGAGATCAGGGCTCTTAACAGGGGCGCAGGGGGTGGGGGTCCGGGCACCATGGATGGCCGGGACACTGGCGAATTAGGTGACGGTGTGGGGGGCGGGGCGTCAGAGGTGTGGATATTCTCTATAGTGGGTATTTTAAAACAATATTTAATGATGGATTGTTGACATGTACACTGTGGTTTGCATGAAAACACGTAAAGGTAAAACATGAAAAAAAATGACTTGTATAGAGACCAGTCCGAGGATGGTATTTCTGTCAGCTCATGGGTGCACCCCAGTGCGAGCCTGCGCCCTGGGCTGGCGTCCCTGAGTTTTAGAACAGTGGTGTGCCTGGGGGAGCACCAAGGGGCCATTACTGAGAAGACGGCATGCCTGGCTTCACATCCTAGCCCTGTTGCTTCCTAGCTCTGTGGCCTCGCAGGGAATTCCTTACTCTCTCTCAGACTCCGTTTCTCCTTCTGTGAAATGGGTTTAATAATTGTTGCTACCCTCAGGGCCATTCTGAAGATTAAAGGAGGTGCAGCTAATATAGCACTGCAATAGCACTGCAGCGAGAGCATGGCTCTGGGGTGAATGCCTTGTCTGAACCCCACCCAGTACTACCCCTTATTAATTGTGTAGCTCCAGGCAAATGCCTAAACCTTTTGGTGCCTCAGACAGTATTTAACTCCCAGGGTTGATGTGAAGGACAAAAGATGCTGCACGTAAAGAGGCAGCAGTGGATAGCATGTGGACCATCATTCCTCACACCAGTCTTGAGAAGTAGAAACAATTAATGCTTCCATTTTGTGGATGAGGAAACCAAGGCTCAGAGATGTTAAGTGATTTAGTCAAGGTCACACAGCAAGTAAGTGGTGGAACAGCGTTTACAGCCAAGAGCTCCAGGACTCCAGATCTAAGTGATCAACTGCTAGGCCTTCTTTGCTCCTTTTACTTTACCTGGTTAGGGGAGGTAAGTGTGGAACAGAGGTGTGCTGTCCCCAGAGCCATCCTAGAGCTTGGTAGCCTGAGCTGGGTCAAGCCTCTGGGTGAAGTTTGTCTTGCCCCTCCACGGTGGCAAGTCAAGACTGGCCTTATGAGATAGAGTAAGGCTGGACAGCAGGCTCATCAACCATCAGCAAGAAAGGGATGCCAGCAGAGACATGAGGCCTACTGGAGAGGGCTTTTACGCCAGTGGGGTAGTGAGGGTACTTTTATTATAGTGGGTGGACCTTCACCCAGGTTCTCTGCTTCTTCCTGCCGTAGTTCTGAGGTCATGGAATGATACCACCTGTAGCTGAAAGTTCCCCTTTGTCTGCAAGATGGCGTCTCTGACCATTCACTGACCCACTCTTGCCCTGTCAGCATGAACCAATTCCAGCTTTGTCTTGTAGCTGTGCCTAGTGTAGAGATGACCCTCAAGAAATGTAAAACACACAGAGGAGCTAACTCTCCCAGATACAGATTTTACACAAGCACATCCCGATACAGGGTGTTTACTTGGTCACCAGTGACAGGAAACTCAACTCAAACAGGCTTAATAAGAAACGGCGGTGGATTTATTGGTCCACTGGAACGCGATGCAGCCTTCACGTACAGATTCAAAACATGTCTCCGGCATATTATTGAGTGACAAAAGCAAGTTGCACAAAAATGCATGAAATATATCATTTATACACCCAAAATCTCCCCCACAGAATTGCATGTCTTATTTCTGTAGACACATGTATCTAGAAATAATGGGATAAAAAGTCTTGAAAGGTACACACACAAGTGATAAGGACCCCCAAGATGGGAGTTAACCGTGTCAAGGGGGAAATTTAATTCACTCTGTAATTTTTAATTTTTCACAACAATCATATTCACATATCATTGTGTACTTAAAAGTATATGGCTATTTATAAAATATTATAAGCTTCAGCCCGTTCTCTCTCGTAACCTCCAGGGCTGGGCTCGACTTGGCCAAGGACCCAGGACCCGCTACAGTGATTGGGACAAACACTGCAGTGTTTGATGTATTTATTGCCAAAATGCTTTCAGGAAGGTAACACCGACTTCCACCCTCATCTATGCAAAACGACAAAAATATTGTAATAACACTTTTTGCTGGTGCTGGTCTTAATATTACTTTGATGAGGATGAGCATTTTTTCATAGTGTTCTTGGCCATTTTGAAGTGGGGAAAGGGGCGCCAGCTTTTCCACTGCCCCCTGCTGGGAAACGCCCCCACCCCCCCAGGGACCATTTAATTAATGCCTGTCCCCCCTCCAGAAGCAAACATTAGTCAGGCATCCAGTGCATTGTTCCTCTGCACCAACCTATACTTTTCCCCCTACTCCTGGAACCCTTGCTATTTGCCTTACAATAGAAAGACTCCAGCTGTAGCATTGGCCTGTCAAAGCCAGGTCTTTTGGGGAGCACCGGTCCCTGTTAATGATACCTGTGTATCCACAAGGGCGAGTCCCCAGCTGCGCTGCCAGCAGGGAGACAGGGGAGAGATGGCGAGGAACCCTGCCGGAGCCCTCCAGGGCACCACTGTCCTCTCCTCCACATGGGCCCTGGCAGCTTGACATTCACTGGTACCTCCTTGCCAAGTCCCCTGTGCATAGCCCACCAGTGTCATTAACGCATTAGCTTTCATCCATGCAGACCAGCCCGTTGGCTCTACCAGAAAGAGAGAGGTGTTGCAAAAACCACCTCAGAGTAATAACAGTGCGGGGAGAAGGGGGGGACACTGTAGGCATCAGATGTTCCCTTAGGGACAGGCCTGTCTTTATTTAGGACAACATCTTGATGAAACACTTGGTGGAGGGGAGGGGAGCCCAGGTAACCAAAGAGTTGGCCAAAGCCCTCCATATTCAAAGTGAATTGGAAATACAGGGGGATCACATGTCAAAGATGGATTGAATTCACCAGTGAAGGATGCAGCAGGGTGGAAACACTGGCTCCGAGGATAGGAGAAACTCATGCACACACACCAGCATCTGTACACCCACATACATTTAGTAGGGGGGAAGGAGAACGTGGGAATACATGTCCAAGTTCCGTACAACACCAGTTCATGACCAACAGGGCCATAAAACGTTTAGGTTAAGAACTGACCACCTATGAGCTGCTGATGAACTCAGACCCACCACCTGCTTCTGCACGCCCCTGAGCTAAGAATGTGTTTTATATTTTTAAACTGTTGGGAAAAGAAAGGACAGTGTTTCGTAACACGCGAACATGACAGGCGATCCGAGTTCCAGTGTCCGTGCGTGACGCTGTATTGGACCACAGCCAGGCTCATTCAGAGAAGTCGGTGGCCGCTTTCACAATACGCTGGCGGGTTTGAATAGTTGCGACAGGGAGCGTATGGCCCACGAAGCCTAAAACGCCCTCTGGCCCTTTCTTCCCAGAAGCAGTGTGCTGACCCCTGTCGAGGATGACAGCATGCCAGCAATCTCTGAGATTATCTTCTCCACCGGAAAAAATCACTTGCAACTTCATATCCTCCCAGTCAGTGTCTACCTTCATGGAATCTGGACCTAGTCAATACCAAAGTCAAAGTTACATCCCCTGAAAAATCAGATAACCTTTAAGCAGATGGTGTTTTGATTTGATTTTGAAAGGTTACACGGCCATTTTTTTTGCTCTGTTTGAAACTCGCAAGTAATTGTTCTTAGCACTTGGGACCAAACGATGAGTGAGTAATACGCACTCAGTGATCTGTAACGACCTACAGCTCGTCGCCCAGAAGGCCATGTCCTCCTTAGGAATGGGTGAGACGGCTCAGAGCAAGTCAATGAATTAGGCCAGTGCTTCTCAAATTCTAAGGTGCGTGCGCGCGTGAATGCGCGCGTGAATGGGCCGGGGACCTGTTTACAGAGCACGTCCTGTAGGCCTGGGGCAAAGCCTGAGATTCTGCATTTCTGACAAGCTCCCAGGAGATAGATGCCTGTGCTGCTGGCCCAGGGACCATACTTGGAGCGGCAAGGAGTCATTTATTTTTAAACTATGTATTGAGTTCTCTCTACACACCAGGAAGAACTCAGCACTCAGAATGGGACAGCGAAGAGCCACTGCTGGAACGCAGAGCTCCACTCAAGATGCAGAAACGGAAATGAGAGTAGACAGGGGGCCGTCAAACCCTGCACTGGGCAACACGGCGTGATGTCTTCCTCTCCCTCCTGCGTTCAGAGGACTTCCGGTCTCCGGGAAACAGCATCTGGAGAGGCTGAGTGTCTGCAGACCCTGAAGGACGCAAAAGTGCTTTCTAACTGCAGTGTCATTGCCACCCATGACATTTGCTCTGTTAGTCTGTGCTCGTGAGTCACCTCCATCCGAGGACATCGGTTCTTCACATTCCCAGACTTTGACTCAGCCCATTAGTCTTTGTTACGGGGTCTCAAGTGGTCGCTTTGTGCGCACCAACATGCCTGAATGCAGAACAGGTGCACATTTCTGGAGTTTTCATCTGTCTTCCTGGGGAGAGCAAGGTGGACCGGTAGGCTCCCAGCCGAGCGCATCACGACTCCTTGATGCCCCCATCCAGCAGCGGTGGCTCATCACCCAGATGCCATTACCTTCTCCACTGACTCATGTCAGCCGCACTGTTTCTGGCCATCCAGAGGACACGTGGCATGTGTTGGGGACACAGCTGAGCCCTTTCAGAGGCGCGGGGGAAGAGACACCAGCCTGGATAGTAAGACAGCTGGTTTCTAAGCCCTGAACCTGCCTGTAACTAGCTGGGTGATTCTTTTGTGTTTCTGGCTCCTGGAAACTTGATGCTTTTTACCATCTGCCCTGCCTGTGCTGGACACACCTTGACCTAGACAACCTGACCATCTTCCTGAGTCCTGATCACCTGGTACTGGCCTCGTGCCTCCCGTATCACCCTTCCCTCTTTTCAACCAATCCAGAGCCCACACCCCTAATCACCCCAGAACCAGATGCCAAACAACCAAGGACAGTCCCTACTCCCCAAGGGTCCCCTGAAATTATTCATACCAGCCAACCATAAGCCTGCTTACCCTGCCCCCTCCATCCCTTCCTGCAGAAACCACAGGAAAGGGTCTCACCCCCTGATCCCCCTTCCTCTGTCTGAAGTCTGAAGACCGACCCTGCGCTGCCCTGTGTGTCCCCCCCCGCCCATCAAGTGACATACACTCCCTCTCCTGGGATTTGTGAGGTTAATAAGCTGTGTTTTCAGTGGCAGTCATCGCCCATCTGTTGGCCTTACCATACCTAAACAATAATAAAACCTATTTAAAAAGGGACTCGGTGTCCCCAGGAGGCAATCTCTTTCTCAGCCCTGCTTTCCTCGGTGCTGGCTTTGTTCCCAGACAGGCCTTCCCTCTGAGGTGCCAGAGGCCTGCTGGCAGCCCCACTGCACATCTGCGTGGAGTGGAGTGACCTGCATGGAAGGAGGGCTTCCCTTCCCAGCGACAGTCACACACTTGATTTCCGTCAGCCTGGGCTTGAGTGACACGCCCATCCTCAAACCAATCACTGTGGCCAGGAAGACGGGGTGCTCTGATTGGATGATATAGGAGACTTCTAACCCCTGGAGGCCGGAGTGGGATCTGTCCCACCCAGGCCATGTGATGAGCTCTTGGTGCAAGTACTAGTTTGTGTGGCAAGTGATCCCAGGAAGCACCAGCAGGAGATGGAGAAGTGAGATGGACGGGGGCGAAGCCAGTACCAGTGCATTCCTGAGCCGGTCCCTGCTCAGGGCAGCTGGGACCCAATCCAGCCCCTCTGGGAGACTAGAACCTGTTTAAGGACATTTATCCACCAGCCCTCATCTGTCACTGCCTGAGGCTGCTTCAAGGACGAACATACTCCAGCATTTCCAGCCTGGCCTGAGTGTTCCTGGGGCCAGAGAATGCCCCAGGCAGAAAACCATAAGCGCTTTGTCCAAGGGACAGAGTGGGCAGAGCCCAGGGGATGTGGCCCAGGGCGGCACCAACATCTATTACGGTCAGGCAAGACCTTCCCCGACTCTGCCTCCTAAAGTGTCCTCATTTGTGGAATCGGATCGTTGGACCAGAGGCTCTTGCACTCGCCCTGTCCAAGGGAGACCCTAATGCTCCCTGTCTGAGCTGAGGCGATGTAAGGAGGTGTCTGGTGTCTGGGTTGGGGGTCCCAGCAGAAAACATGCAGCACATGCTAAACTGTTTCTTGTAAAAGAATTTACTGATGGGCGCAGCAGCGTGCAGGACTAGCAGAAGCAAGGAGCTGGACCACCCTGGATGGGACACGGGTCAGGGACGTGTCACCAGAGCCCAAGGGAACCAGGGGTGTGGAACAGGGGCCACTGGACTGTGTGGCTGGACTCAGCCGCTGCCAGAACCGTAGTCCAGGAGGGCAGGGGTGGGAGAGGCAGGATACAATCTAATCTCTCCCCTCCTGCCCTCTGAACCTTCCTGCAGGCTGAACCCAGCAGGGAACCAGAGGACAGGGAACCCAGCTGATGGATGTCAGCCTCCGGGAGAGCAGAGCAAAGCAGAGAAGGGCAGCAGTTGGATCTAGGGGGGCAAATAGAGAAAAACCTGCCCACCTGAGTTCAACTCCTGGCTCCTGTGCTTATTAGCTGTGCACCTATGGGCCAGTTGCTTGGCCTGTCTGCCTCAGCTGCCTCATCTGTGAATTGGGCACAGTATCAGTATCTACCTCTTAGGGTTGTTGAGAAGATTAGCACACGTGAAAGCACGTAAAACAGTGCCAGCCATTTTGTAAATGATCAACAAATATTAGCCATTATTAATATCATATAATTATATCGTTTATCACTAATAGTCTCCTGTCACTTACTGCCATGTGATAGCCATTTGCTATTTACATTGCTATGAAGTTAAAACATGATGAGATGTGTTGAAGGAATTTGAAAAATTGAACGTACTCTCGGATAATAAAGAATATTATTATTTGGCCTAAGAAGATTCAGTGAAGAAAGAGAATTAAAAAAAAAAAAAAAAAGAGAGCGATGAGAGATGGGGTCGGGAGAGATCGGTTTTTCCCTTCTCTGGGACACTCCTGCCTCCTGCCAAAAATGTCTCTTGCCTACATTGCATCAAGGACAAATGTTAAAGGCGTGTAATACGCTCTTCATTGTAGAAAAGGCAAGATGGATCTTTTCAGATGAATAGATAGTGACGTCTGGGAAGTGGCCGAAAGGAGCCTGGCTGTCATGATACATCCCTCCCGTGTTATTACAGAGACAAGCAAACCAGCCCGGGGGGCTGAGCAGAGCCCCTTTTTTGAGTGCTTGCTGGGGGTCGGGCACTGTGGTCAACTCGAGCACCTACAAGCTGGATCTCATCAGTCCTCCCTGTGAGGTGTAACTAGAGCCCCTTGTCCCCATGGGAAGTATCGTAACAGCTGAGGGTGAGGAAAACTCAGTTTGTATAGAAGCCGCCGTGGGGCCTGAGCCTGGGGAGATCAATTCCTGCTTCTCATTCAGAGGCTGTCCCGACCCCACCTGGGGACCTCCTCGCTCTGAATGTGAGGACAGCCCTTAACCAGTCTCCACCCTGACTGTTTTCATTGATTCTATGGGCCACCACATCTGTGTCCTGTTGATCTAACCTAAAATGTTCTGACATCATCAGACTCAAGGCCTTGCATACCACAGACTTACGGCATGTGATCGTAGACGAGAAACTTTATTGCATTTCAAACTCTTTATTTCTAAAATTAGCATAATGAGCTCACCTTAAGTTGGGGGGGGCGGTGAGTGGATTTAAGTGAAATTATGTAGATGGGAATCTTGGCAAATAGAGATGGATTAGTTAGGGTTTGAGGCTTTAATCAACAGAAACAAACAATGTCTCCATTAAACAAAGGAGCAAAAATGTATGGAAAGCATAGAGACTCTCACAGGAAGGAAGGAACAGTGGGAGAACCAGGACTTGAAAAGGACAGGGGCAGGCTCCGGTGTGGTAGGCAGATTTCTAAGAATGACCCTCCATGATCCTCATCCTTGTATAATCTCCTTGGTGGGATCTGTGATGATGATAAGAGATCATCCCCATGATTCTGTTACATAGCAACATGGGTTTTGCTGATGTAAGTAAGGTTACTAATCAGTTCACGTTGACGTCATAAAAAGGGAGATTACCCAGGTGAGCCTAATCTAATCACGCGAGCCCTTTAAAGGCAGTGAGCGTTCTCTGGCTGGTAGCAGGAGAGGAAATCAGAGACGCCGAGTGTGAGAGACGTTTGATGACTCTGATGAAGGTGGCGGTCCTAGGAGGTGAGAGTGACCCCTAGCTGATGGCCAGCAGGAGTCTGGGATGTCAGTCCTACAACCACAAGGAACTGCGTTATGCCAACAACCTGAATGAGCTTGGCTATAGCTTCTGACCCAGGGCCTCCAGAAAACTACTCAGCCTAGCTAGCTTCTTGATTGCAACCGTGGGAGACCCTTAGCTGTGAACCCAGCCACACCTGCCCAGACTTCTGGGACCTGCAGAACTGGCAGATGATAAATGGATGCTGGTTTGTTTGGCTTTTGTTTCAGTTCCTAGATCATGGCTTCCATGCTATCTCTGATACAATGTTTAATTGTGTATTAGTATTACATATTCATTACAGTATTACTAAGCACAATTTGGAAAAACAGAGTAACAGTTTTCTATGCTGCTGGACAAATCACCACGACATAGTGTGGCTTAGACCAACACACATTTATTATCTCACAGTTTCTGTGGGTCAGAAATCCAGGCGTGGCTCTGGGGTCTCACCTGAGGCTGGGAGCCTATTCCAAACTTTAGGGATTCCTTGTGGGACTGAGGCCCTCGGCTCCTGGAGGCCGCCCACTGTTCCCTGACACAATGGCTGTTTGCTTCTTCGAGGCCAGCTGGAGAGCGTCCCTGAGTCTGAATTGCTTGATTTCCTCAGTCTCTCTGACCTTTAGACCCAGATTCTAAGGGCTCATGTGATTAAGTCAGGCCCACTCAAATTAATCTCCCTTTTCATTAACTGAAATTTGGCCAAATCGGGACCTTAGTTACATCTGCAAAATCCTTTCGCCTTTGCCATAGGCTGTAACCTACTCAGTGGAGTGATGATGTCCTATCAGGTTCACAGGTCCCAACCCACTCCAGGGAAGGGAATTGTACTGGACGTGTCCACCAGGGGGCGCCAGGCGTGGGGGTGCCTTCTTAGAGGTCAGCCTGCTACAATTTACTGAGCATTTATTATGTACCAGGCTCTCTTATCAGCACCCGTTTAATCCTCACATCAGCCCTATGAAGGAGGGGCTATTGCTGTCCCCATCACGGGTGAGCAAGGCAAGGCTTCAAGAAGCTAAGTGACAGCTAGTGTGTGGCAGGGCTAGGGTACTGACCCCACTGTCTGCCTCTCCCTGTTTCTTTCTGTGTCTCTGTATATGTATGTGTATGTGTGTGTGTGTCTGGCTCTTTCTGAGTTTCTGATGCTTAGAAACACACACAGACGTGCACACACACGCGCGCACGCGCGCACACCCACCCACACACACACACACACACACACTTACCACCTTCTCCAATCCTTCTCTGACCTTTTGGTGACTGGATAAGGTAAAGCTTGTAGGTGCTCATAGTTTTGTTTTCAGAGTATAGCTTGGAAGAGCCAGAGCGATGGGAATGTCCCAGGAAAGGAAGGGAAGGGGAGCTTGCAAATCCCACTGGTCGCTCATGACTCCTGAGCACCTACCTACTGTGTTCTGTGCTGAGCTAAGCACTTTGTATCCCTCATCTCACTCATCCTCCCAGCAACCCCAGTTGCTGTTATTATACCCATTTGACTGGCAAGGAGATGGGGGCTCAGAGAAGTTAAGCTGCCTGCCCAAGGTCACACAGTAAGTGACCGGCATGGGATGCCCACTCCCATTAGTCTGACCCCCTGCCAGCTTTCTCCTAAACCCCAGTGCTTCTCCACAGAGCCCCCTGGCTTCTCTACCATCGTGGTGAGCAGCCAAGGCAGCCCCATCGCCCAAAACCTCAGCTCACCTAGATCGGGAGCAGGAAGCAGAAGGCCTCCGTGTTTCCTGCCTCCCACCCCGAGGCTCGCTCGCCCTGCTTTGCATTCACGACAACATCAATCTTGTTCAAACCCCAGAGCCCATGAGCCCCGCGGAGTTGGCAGCCTCTGAGTCACCGCACACTGGCAGACGGTGCTAAACTAATTTCCCTGCGTCTTTGCGAAGGATTTGGTTTCTGTCTCCCGAGCTAAGAGCCAGGCAGACTGTGGCAGGAGGCCGGCAAGACCCAGGGGCTCCCTGCCTGGTCTGGGAGAGCCCAGACTGAGATGTGATAAGATCCTGATTAGTGGAGTGGCTGGGGCTTGGAGAGGGTCCGGGCTGCACCCCGAACTGGATTAAGGGATGGGATTGTAGGTGCCAAACCACAGGGACATGTAACCGGATAGAGAAAACTCATTATTTCGTACAGTGACTTACAGGGCTCTTACTATGTGTACAGATGATTTCATTTTCATCAAGCCCTACAAGGTAGGAACTATTTATTATTGTCATTTTGCAGATGAGGAAACTGAGGCATAGAGCTCCAGGAACTTGCTCAGCGTCAGAAGCCTGGTAGGCGATGGCGCCTGTGTTTTACCCTGAGCACAGGACACTGCACCATTCCCTGTTCAGATGCCCATACATCTTGGTCCAGCCCTGGTTGACAGCACCCACAGAACAAAAAACAGTAAGTGGATTGTCATCTTTCTGTCTCTGGAATTGGTTTTGAATCGGTCCGCAACTGGGTGGCGATGCTGGATTTCAAACTAGGCGCGAGCCATCGTACCGCTACCCATCTTCCTGCTCCCCTTACACGGCCCAGGATGCTACTTGCCACTTGCTAATTCCATCTACAGAGGCAGCATGGTGTAGTGCAAGGAGCCAGGGCAGAGGAGCCAAGTTCAAATCCTGGCTCTGCCACTGCCTGTGGCCTTGGGCACTTAGCTCTCTGAGGAAACTTCAGTTTCCTCGGCTGAAAAAAAAAGGCAGCCATGATGCCTACCCTTGCTGAGCTGTCAGAGTTGCCTAGATAAATATATGAACATATATGTATCCTCATATATAAGGGCACACAGCCTGCAATCAATGACAGTGGCAGAAGTGACACAGCAGTGGCTGTTGTAGTTTAGCCTGTTGGTTAAGCACACAGACTCCAGAGCCCATCTGGGGCCCCAGCTGTACAATCCTCCAGATTTGTTAGTTAATCTCAGAGACCTCATCTGTACAGTCGGGATACGAATAACACCCACGTTTTTATGAGTTACAATATATAAACGTTTAGGGCAGCAGTGCCCACTAAATATGCATAATGATTTTTAAAATCGTGGTAGCAGAGAGGTGACGCACCCGTGTCCACCTTGACCTTGGCTTTGGCAGATGGATTTGAAGATCCTGCCAAATGGACTCCTTTGAGCCAAATCCTATTAAAACGAAGCAATTAGTAATAGAGTGGCTGTTGTGGACAATTCCGTGGTATTTAGTATAAAATGGTATATTTTATGTTGTGTGTATTTTACCACATTTTTTTTATAAAAAGGATCCCGCCGATTCGTTTGTTCACGCTAGCCTTGTCCCAAAGTCTGGGCTATTTTGGACAGACAGACGTTGAGTGACCTGTGGGTTTCATGTTCTTATTGGATGTAAAGGCTATTGCTAGCCGCCCGTGATATTTGAACAAGCCGAAATCTTCCCTCTGCTATGAGAGCAGTTTTCCCAGCCTGCAGCTTGGTGCTCATGCCTTGCTGATAGACAGCGGAACCATAAGTGAATGCAGCCAGGGAGAGCTCAGCTCTGTTCAGATCCAGGGCCAGCCAAAAAGGACGTGACTGTTCACACACCCCCATCCGAGCACCGTCAATGACCTGTGTCGGCAGCTGGGGGAGTGGCCCTTTAGAAGCTGCCTGAATCCATTTCTTAAATGATTTCTCCGTGGTTCACGATGCGTCATCAATTTATAATGTTAGACACGCCTCCCCCAAAATGTCAGGCTGGAAAGGATATGACAGGCTCCAGCATTTTAAAATCCAGTTATCCAAAACGACTGAAATTAGGTGTTGGAAGGCTGCCTCTTGTCCCATGTGCCTTCTGTCCAGGTTAAGATCTGCCATGTGGCTTTCAGAACTGAAGACCCCAAAGCCTCAGGTGTTTGAAAGGTGGTTGCTTCATGCAAAAGTCAAATGTCCTCTGTTTATCTTATTGGCATCATTACATTTTGGCAAGGCTTCTTGGCAACTGCTCAGAGGGGCACTGGAGGTCCGTGTATCTGGGCATTCATATGGTAGCAGGTGGGGATCGACCATACCCACCAGCACCACCTGACATTCCCAAACCCTTGCTGGAGCACAGGTGGCTTGCAAGTGCTTTGAATGTCATGTTGGGTTTCAGTGTAAAAGCTGGAGGCTGAGATCCACACAGGAAAATCTTTTTTATTTATTTTTTATTGGGAGCAGACATGGTCATCGGTTACACATTGCTTTCATGCTACAATGACATACTTGACTCTTTTAGGGAGGGCGCAGCTCACAGTGGCCCATGCAGGGATTGAACCGGCAACTTTGGTGTTATCAGCACCACGCTCTAACCAACTGAGCTAACCGGTCACCCCCACACAGGAAAATCTTAACATTTGTTTAAAAAGGTTTTTTTTTTAAGCTTACTGATAGCAAAGAACTGTGTCTGTGATTGCCTGAGATTCTGTTTAGTTTTTTATTTTCAGAGCCAATCAAAGATTTTATTCCTTCTACTTGGAGAAGGACAAATCCCAGTCGAGCCCTGTGGACCCTTATCTTGCTTCTGGGTCACATCCTCTGGGTAATTGGCATCAGTGAACTCAATAAATTCCAGCCTTCCTCCTAGGAGCCTGGGCAGCCTGTCTCAGAAATACGTGGCAGTAAAAGTACTTTCTTGATTCTGAGGATGCAATCAGGCTCTAGTTTCTCCATGAGACATAGATCTTGGGCCTCATCAGGTCACCGCATTTCAAACCGCAATTCTCAGCATCTCTGGAAACAGCGGTGTCCCCAGGAGCAAAGAGGCTGTATTAACAAATGGAACCCAACAAATGTGCAGTTAGAAGTAACTTGAGATGTTATTTTAACTGTATCACCAGTAACTCCAACCTGTATATAACCAAGTCTTCTGGGATCAACCTCTCCTTTAATAATAGTGTCAGCTACAGTGCTTTTAGCTGCAGGCAGAAAACCTAATTCAATGGGCTTAAACAATAATAAATGTGCAATCTCATATAACAAGATGAAGTCTTACACAAAGCAAGGATGCTTCTTCTCACTGTGATTATTCAACATTGTACTGGCAGTTCCAGCCATTGCAGTATGGCAAGAAAAAGAAAAAAAGCATAAAGATCAGAAAGGAAGAAGTAAAACTATCTGTTTGCAGATGGCAGGATTATTTACTAGAAAAGCCTAAAGAATCTACAAAACAACTACTAGAACTAATGAGTGCATTTAACAAGGTTGTTGAATACAAGGTCAACATAGAAAATAATCTTATAACAAGATGCATGAAGGAAGACGTCCACAATATCATCAAAGACCTAAGTTCTTTCAAACTTGCCACAGTGCCAAATACAGCGTTGTTCCTCCTGGTTGCATGATGACTGACACAACTCCAAGCGTCACATCGCCACAAAGCAACATCCAAAGGCCATAGCCAAAAAAAGGACATTTCTTCCTTGTGTCCACGCATAAGATAAGGAAAGTTTCACAGAGCTCCACCCTCCAGGCTTTTCTTCATTGGCCAGAATGGGGTCACATGCCCATTTACGAACCAATCACTGGCCAGCAAACTAGAATTACCATGATAGGCTTGAAAGATGCAGGATTCACCCTCCCCATTCAGTGGGGCTGGAGAGGGAGCCAGCATTCCTTAAAGTTTGTGACCACAAAATATCTGAAAAAAACCCAAAATTGGGTTGATGAGTAAAAAAAGGAAGTGACTGCCAGGTGAGCCAGCAACAGTATCTGCCGTGATATCCCTCACACAATTTCCAGGAATGAAGCTATTGGAGGGAATCCAAGCTGGTCACAGATGAGATCTTAGCTTCTGTCAGCACTGGTGCCCGCTGCCTCGGGTGGACTCCAGACCCTCTCTGGCCTTCAACTCAACCAGCAAAAAACCTCTTCAGCTATTTATTGATATATTCTTGAATGTTAAAAAAAAATCTTCTATTCATAAGTACATTTTTCACATTTTAAAGCAGTTCCCCGTCCTTTGTATCATCATTCTCTTCACACAGCTAACCCCAGGGAAGCCCAAAGATAATCTCTAAATGATATCCCTCAAGTCACCAGAAACAGAAAAAGTACATGTATTGATCATCTCCTATGCCTCAGGGTCTGTACTAGGCACTTTACATGCATCTAATTCTCACTCCAACCCAGTGAGGTAGATTTTATTACTATCCATCCATTTCATAAAGGAGGACGGGCACAGAGAGTTTAAGGAGCTTGTCTATGGTCACACAGCTAGTGAGTGGCAGAGCAAGGACAGACCTGGTCTACCTGAGCCCCCAGCCCCCCATTCTTCAATCTCTACAGTAGATTTCCTCCCCTTTTAATCATCTGGTCCCAAATACCATGCCCTATGCTTAGCTTGACTTACGTAGAGATTGAGGTATCCGGTATTGCCCTTGAAGTTTCTGCCCATGTCCTCACAGCAAATAATAGTCTGGGAAGACAGAAACAATGAAAGGGGGAGGAGCTGTAACCTGCCCCGCCCCCACTCCTGCAAAGCATTTTTTCTCCCCAACCCTCCCCACCCTGCCACCAGCCCCACAACCTGCAGCTCACCCACTGGCCTCCAACAGCCATGCATCTACACAGCCTCGGTCTGTCCTGTTTGCCCCAACTTGCCTTTCCCTCACAGCGGACACATCCTGGACCTTCCCGACTTCCAGCGTTGAGAATACTTTCTTTTTCTTCTAGTCCCATGTCACTCCTTGAACCCAATTCTGAATGCTCTTTTTCTGCTCCTGCACTCTGAGAACCTGGCTGTGTGGGCCGCCTCTCCTTGGGCAACGACCCTACTTAGGTCTGCTAAGCCCTGAAACCCCACTTCTCACCAGACCTCCCTCCTGTCAGAGCGGAGAAGCCGTTTGTGTTCCATCCATTCTTTAACGTGCCGTGCTTAAATTAAACCTGGAGACTGGAGCTCGGAACCTGCGGTATATCTATGAAAGGTGGTGGTGGTGGTGGTGGTTTGTGTGCAGTTTTAAGTGAGCAAAGGGCTGGATATAATAACAGTATCTCTCCTTCCCCCCCATTGGAAACTCACCGCCACCCTCCCCTCCCTCACTCTCCCATTCCTGGTTAGCCAGTTGCACATAACCCTCCCCTCACCCCCAAACAGACCAGAGGCCAGGCCCCTGTTGCACCCACTCTTTAAAGAACACTTCCTACCCTCGATTTCATTATAAAGGATAATATAAAAATATTGCTCTACCTGTGCTGTCTCCTATCTCTCCAGCACAATTTGAATTAAATTTGGCCGAGAGAGAAGGAAGAACTCTCAATATCCCTCTTTTATCCTCTGATTTCATTATAAATTGTGAGAATTAAAGCAATGTCATTATATCATTTAGAGGAGGTTTTTAGGAAGTTGACATTAAAAGGGAACTGAAGGAAAAATATCCTGTCTTTTTTTTTTAATTTGTTTAATGAAAATTTGGAGAGCATAATACTCTGTATGCAGACTTGCCTCTTATCTTCATTAGAAGCTTTTCAGCGCCATTTGGAGACTAAATGACACCAATATGGAAAGTGGAAAGGTGTACCATACAAATATTCCCACTATTCTCATCAAAAGAAAGATAGTTCAGCAAGAAGTTTAAAGCAGTTCAGGCAAGTTGATGGCTTTTGGGCTGGATCTGGCCCACCGACATGGTCTGTTTGCTCCGCGTGATGGAACTTTTAAAAAATTAGTTGCTGTGGTTGGCTACCCTGATGGCTACTCCCAACCCCCTCCTCTGTTGCCCACCGTCCACTGCAGAGATTGAAAAAAAGCCAGATCCTTGTATTAATGAGTCATTTCCTGATTTTGATTATTCTACCATGGTTATATATAAAAATGAACTTATACTTGGGAAATACACTCCCAAGAGCATTCCGCCTGCCATTTATTTTTAAATGATTTAGAAAAAATTAGAGAATTATAAAGCAAAAGTGGCAAAAAGTTAATTGGAGAACGTGGGTGAAGGATACGTGAAAACGCTTCATATTATCTCTGTGACGTTGCTGTACGTTTGAAATTATTTCGAAATCGTGACCAAAAACTAATAAAAGTAAGGAAAAAATTTTTAAAGAGAAAGAAACGGGAAAAGTCAGAGACTCGCTATCTTAGCCTACCTTGAAGCTAAAGGTGGTCGGTCCTGTGACCATTTGGCCCATGAGCTGTAAGGCAAGACCTGCGGAGCTTTTGTTTGCTCTGATAAAAGCCCCCTGAGGAGCGCTCAGGGGTGCCATCTGTCCTCTTCTTCACAACTGGGATGCGGATGTGATGCTGGAGCTGTGGTAGCCATCTTATGATCATGAGGCAGGAAGACTAAGGACAGAAGCAGCCAATGCATGAAGGATGACCGTGCAGACAGAAAGAGCCCGGTCCTGGATGACATTGTGGAATTCCTGGGTCAGCTCTGTGACTGCGCCTCTGGTTTCTTTGTGTCCTTGTGTTTTAAGCCGTTCATAGTAACTTTCCGCTGAAAGCATGCCTAATGCAGTTGCTGTCCTCCACTTTTTTTTTAAAAAAAAGCCCAGCCTGTACACTCACAAAGCAGGAATTCCAAGAAGTTCTTTTCCCATTTTTGAGAAATCAAAAGGGGCAGATAGGCCTTTTCACACTTCCCTGAAAGCCCGGACGCTGGGACATGCGGCCCAGAAGCTGCTGAGCACACACCCAGCCTTTTGAATGTAGGGGGCCATTGGAAGATGTCAGAGGCAGTGGGATTGATGGGCTAGCGGGGTATGCCCCCATGTCTCCCTTTGGCAGCGCTGTCAGTCTTTACCAGCCTGCTCGTGATCCGGCAGGGTCCCCAGCTGCAGGGTCCCCAACCCCTGGGCTGCTCGTGGTTTCGCCCATCTCCTGAGCCCAGTTCTCCACCTCCAGGCAGTTTTCTGTGCTACCTGAAGTACCATTTCCCGTAAACCCTTCTTCTACTTAAGCCAACTGGAGAGGACCCTGTTAGCAGTGAATAACCCTGACTGGTTTAATTGCACCCATCAAATTCCACTTTTCTGACTTGTCTTGAAAAGTGAGATTATGCAGCAACGGGGCTTACTTCCGGTATGGGAATGATAGGCTGGTGCCAAACAGCGTCCACCCTCCCACTTTAAATGATTAAGTTTTGGTTACCTGGCTAACACTTGGGCTTGTGTCTTCCAGTCCTAGCTCTCCGTAGCAAATGTTTCCTTTCCTTTATTGATAACTTATCAGAAATCCTGAGAACTATAACATCCAGTGAGCCCATTTTCACTCTATGTCAGAACTTTGTTAGGATAGGTCAAGTTCCGTGAGTGACTGTAGTCGGTACCGATAAATATAGACTAAGTGGGTGAATACATTAATATAAAGAATGATGGTAGCACCTGGAGAGAGTCAGCTTGGAGAAAAGGACACTCAGTCTGTAAATAACCAAAGAGTTATTAGATGAAGGAAGAATGTGTGTGTTTTGGATTGACCCAAAAGTCAGAACTAGAACCGAAGTGTGGAATTTATACAAAAGCAAATTTCCACTGAGGCTAAGAAAACCTGCAAATACTCTTGAGCTGCTCATCACAGAAGGGCTGGCTCCGGAAGCACACACACAAAAACGACCCCCACAGTTGATGATATTCATGCAAAGACCGATCAGGTGTTGGGCAAGGATGCAGGAATTTCTGCCCTCCGTGGAGGACCAGGGGGGATGTCTCCAAGGTGCCTACCCAGGAATCACCTGTATTCTTATTAATGTGCAGACTGTGATTAAACAGGTCTGGGATGGGGCCTGAGCGTCTGCATTTTATCATGTTCTCGGGGCGCTGAGGCTCCTGGTCCAGAGACCACACTTTAAGTAGCTGTGGGGTTACTCTGGGCCCCCCTATAAATCTACTGTGTATGTCTGTGAGCTCCAAACCAGTGGGGACCACACCTGCCCTGTCTTTGGTTGTATCCCCAATACCTAGCACACAAACTGGCACAGAATGGGAGCTCCAAAAATGTTCCCGAGGAATAGTACTCAGCCATAGAAAACTGAGTGACAGAGCCAGTCTCAAAAGAGTCGCTGCTGTAGGATTACATGTATATGACAGTTTTTGAGAAGGTGAAGCTATAGTGACCCAGAGCGTATCAGCGTTTGCCAGGAGTTAGGGATGAAGGCAGAATGTAATTATAAAGGGCAAGTGCAGCTAAATTTCTTGGGGTGATGGAACTGCCCCGTACTCTGATTGTGGCAGTTATAGGATCTACACGTGTTAAAATTGAGATCTGCACCCCCCCCCAAAAAAGAGTCAGCTTTACTGTATGATCATTTTTAAATCTTTAACAAAATTATAATTATTATCAAAAACCGACATTTTCTGAATCACATTAATTGAATACCTACCCGGGGCCAAGCTGGAACCAGGTACTGAGAGATGAATAAGACACCCACCCTCCCATTCCTATCCTGTTTCCTCATTGTTAAAAGTGCTTTGTGAAAATAATTATCCAAGAGTCGTAAGTGACACGTGGAGGCGCAGAAACCATCTAAGCGTCCATTGGCTTGTAGTTGCCATTGTTTACACTGGGAATCAAGGTGACTGCTCATTATCTTCTGTGTTTTGATGGGCTTGGAAAAAAACGTTCCAGAAACTCCGCTCAAACTGCCTTATGTATGAGCCTGTCCCCACTTAACAAACTTGCAATGTTTGCCTCCAGACGTAGGTAACCTTGTCAACTGTCAAATCCATCCAAGGGAAAAGCCAATTTGCATAATCCAGCCTCGCTGCCAACTGAAAGATGAAAGAGATCCATCCACCAGAGCAAGGGGAATCTTGGCTCAGATCTTGTAAAAATTCAAACAGTACAGAAATCTGACACGGGGAGATATTCACATGATACGGAACTCTAAAATGGGGAGATAGCCTTGGCCGACAGTTTTTTTTTTCCCCCTCCAGTGTTTTTTTTCTTCCATGCATATTACTAATATATATACATAAATTGTTTTAAAACAATGTGATCATACTGAATAAACTGTTCCACGACTTTTTTTTCTTTTAATTGGGGAGTTAGGGGAGGGGAACAGTGTTGGGGAATTGGGGAGGGGGACCAGCCAAGTTGTTGTTCTTCAATCTTAGTTGTGGAGGGCACCAGTCGCCATCTGGCTGCCCGTTGGCAGCTGGTAGCCTTTAAGCTCAAGGTGCTGTGTTACAGTCTTAGTTGCGGGTGGGTGTAGCTACCATCTCATACAGGAGTCGAACCGGCAGCCTTGTTGTTAAAGAGCGCATGCTCTAGCCACTGAGCCATCTGGGTGGCAGCTAAGCTCAAGGTGCTGAGTTCAGTCTTAGCTGCAGATGGGCATAGCCCACCATCGAACAGGCAGTCTTGTTGTTAGGCGCACATGCTCTCACCAGCTGAGCCATCCTGCCACCTGTTGGCAGCTCAGCTCGGGTGCAGCATCACTGGCCCATGTGGGAATCGAACCGGCGGCTCTGTTGCTCAGAGCTAGCGCTCTTAAGCTCTTAACCAACTGAGCCACTTGGCCGGCCCAACTTGCTTTTTTTTTCACTTAATGATATGGACAGTTTTCCATCTCAGTCATAGAGATTAACTTTTTTTTTTTTTTTGCTGCTAGGGCTGCACAAATAGACAATCGTTGAAATGTACCGTAATGTATTAACTTAGTCCCCGTGATAGCTGTTAGCATTACTTCCAGTTTGCACTGTTACAGACTCAGTCTGGATGGGCAAGGGTAGGGTGCTGTAAGACTATTTCAAATCTTAGTTGCTGAAAACAAGGAAGGTTTATTTCTTGCTCGTGATACATTTCCTCTGTTGGTCATCTGGGGCTCTGCCCTCTGTCGTCCTCACCCCAGAAACCAGGCTGATGGAGCAGCCATTATCTGAAATTAACAGGACACTGTGACAGAGAGAAAAGAGAGGACAACAAGATATCTGCTGGCTTAAAGCTTCTGCTAGGAAGTGATGCATGTGACTTGCTCACATTTTTTTTTGTTTGTTTTGGCTGGAAGGTGTCACAATGCCTTGCCTGAGTTCAAATGGGAAAAATAAGTAAGATCCTCCTACAGGAAGGGGCGCCTACTTCCTGTCTTTATGAATTTGACTGCTCTAGGTACCTCATGTAAGTGGAATCATACAGTATATATCCTTCTGTGACTGGCTTATTTCTCTCAGTATAATGTCCTCAAGGTTCATCCATGTTGTCTCCTGTGTCAGAATGTCCTTCCTTTTTAAGGCTGACTAATATTCCATTGTGTGGATACGCCACATTTTCCTTATCCATTCATCTGTTAATGCATATTTGTCTTGCTTGTACCTCTGGGCTGTTGTGAATAATGCTTTAGTGAATATGGGTGTATAAGTATGTCTTTGAGAACCTGTTTTCAATTATTCTGAATATACGAGTATACCCAGAAGTGGAATTGCTGGATCATATGGTACTTCTATTTATAAGTTTTTGAAGGACCTACATTCTGTTTTCCATAGCAACTGCATCATAAATTTGTGTTGTTTTAAGCCATTAAATTGGTGATAATTTGTTATGACAGAGATAGGAAACTAATATTGGGCCTTTATTGATTTTGCTTTTTTTTTTTCTTAACCCCTTTTTGAAATATACACACAGAAAAGTGCACCTATTATAAGCATAGAGCTTTGTACATTTTTACAATCTGAGCACACCTGTATAACCAGCACCCAGATTAAGAAACAGAATTTTTCAACCCTTTACTCCCCAGCCAGGACCCACCCTCACGCCTGAAAGGGGCTTTGGAAGCTATCTTTTCTCACTCCATTTTGCAGAAGGAATAACCGAGGCCCAAGAAGGTTCAGGAAGTACCACCATATATTTATTTTTTTTAAATATGCACGTCTCAAATACCAAGGACTCTTCGAAAATAATAGATTAGATTGTTGGAGGAAAGAAAATCATTCCTTTTCTAGGGAAATTCATTTACCATTTCCAGTTTTTAATGAGTTTTGAAAGGGTCCCCAAGAGGGTTTTTAATGCGCTGTAAATAGAAATCATTCCATAAATTTGTGGAGCTGTTCTTAAGAACCATTTTTCAAACTTTCCTGTGATCTAAATCTTAGGAAGAATGGCAAGTTGTTGTTTTTTTTTTTTTAGTTCTCAACTGTGGCCTAGCCTCTTGCGCCACCTGCTGGTTGTTTGTGGGAACCGCGTCACCGCATCTTGTAGGCATTCGTTCGTTTCTTCAACTGGATGCATAAAACTGGTGTGTGCCAGATACAGCCACATGTCTGTGAGATTCAGGATCTTGCAGAGAGGCAGACATTCATCCACATATAATCAATGTAAATTTCCAAGTGTAACATACTCAACAGTGACGGGTAATTCCCCAACGTGGCTGTTCATCAGATCAATTGTAAGAATCTTGTGACAATAACGTTTACCAAAAGCCCCAGTGGCAGAGATTTGAGTCCATAGGCCTGGCTTGGGGGCCCAGGGAATCTGCATTTTCTACCAACACCCAGTAAGATTTTTCATGCACAAATGAGTGTGAACACCCATCTATCACCAGTAGATTGGTTTTGGAAGGATTAGATGTAAAAGGAACTTTGAAAGTTGAATACGGTTTTAAATGCACTAAGAGTAGAAATATGAGCAAAGCAAAGATGTCAGGTGGGAATCATCAAGGTAGGAGGGCAGCTTCAATTGGAGACAATGTAGAGTTTTTTGAGAGAGAGAGAAGTAAACAGTACACGGCAGAGAATGGAGTTTTATGTGGGAGACGAGGAAGGTGAGAAAAAACAAGAGTGGGAATTAGATCTTTAAAAACGGCCCCTTACTACTAGAAAACCACAGTAGGACGCTCTACCCCACCACTGTAAATCATCGTGTCGTATAAGAGCCCCAAGGGATCGAAACAGTAATCATGACCCCTGGAACACAGGCCATGACACACAGTGAACTCCAGGATTACATATTTTGGCAACCCACGAAACTGTAAAGTTAAATTCATTCTTAATTTCCCAGTTTTAGAACAATTATTTGCTAAGCACTTATATGCCAAGCAATGTGCTACATGCATTGTCTCTCAACAACCTTACAAGATAGATCTTTTTTTTTTGGTCTCCATTTTTCAAATGAAGAAACCAAAATGTAATGGAAATTAAGCAATTGGCCCAAGGTCAAACAGCGAGGAAGTGCCCAAGTTTGGAATCAAGCTTAGATTTCTCTGACTTCAGAGTTCAGACTCTTAGTTAATGGCTAAACTGATTCTCATCTACGTAATTATGCTGTAAACCAGCGGTTCTCAACCTGTGGGTTGCGACCCCTTTGGGGGTCGAACGACCCTTTCACAGGGGTCAACTAAGACCATCGGAAAACAAAAGGATACTTACATTACAATTCATAACAGTAGCAAAATTACAGTTATAGAGTAGCAACGAAAATAATTTTATGGTTGGGGGTCACCACAACTTGAGGAAGTGTATTAAGGGGTTGCGGCATTAGGAAGGTTGAGAACCGCTGCTCTAAACACATTCCCAGTTCAGGATGATTTCTTAACAAATACCGTTTTTAACGGCTACATCATTTTTTTTTTCTTATGGATATAGTATAGTTTAAGTCATTCCCAATTGTTGAACTTTTAGGACACTCTTAATATATACCATTACAGATGGCATTTTGTTCTAACTCTAAATCATCAATTATATCCTTGTGGGCCAAATCTGGCCCTCGGCCTGTGTTTGTAAATAAAGTTTTATTGGAACACAGCCACACACATATTCATTCACATATTGTCAACAGAGACCATTTGTCCCACAAAGCCTTAACTATATATGATCAGGCTCTTTATAGAAAGGTTTGGTGACCCTTGTTCTAAATATTTGTCTCCATCACTGATTATATCCTTAGGATAAACATGGAAAGAGAATCCAGCCAAATCGTTTTCCAGAAAGTTGGTTCTGAACAACATAACATGGCCACCCGCAGTTTGTTTGAAGGATTTATTTCCCACACCTTCCACCTTTGCCAGCCCTGGCCACTATGCAAATAGATGTCAAGGTAGTTCATGGCCAAGGTGCTGGGGAGACAACAGTGACCAGCATGCACAAGTCGCTGCCCTTATGGGACTTGCACTCTATTGAAGGGGTGAGGAGATATAATAACCTACTTGACAAGTAAATATATTATTTGTTCGGGGGCGATAAGTGCTGTGAAGTAAACTAGAGTGACAGAAGGGATGGTGATTGTGAACAGGGTGGAGTGGGGCGCTAGTTCACACAGGACGGTCACCACTGGCCACTGATAAGGTGGCATTTGAGCAGAGACCTGAAGGAAGGGTATTCCAGATGGAGGAAAAAGGAAATATTCAGAATTCAGGGGGGAAAATAGATTTTTTTTAGCTCCCTGGTAGGGTTGTGCTGTGGGGCAGATGACTGCAGAGCTGATAAGTCAGAAGTCGTTTCTATTTGACACTGGAATCCCTGGTACTTGTGCGATGGCAGCAGCAGCGGATTTGCTCTGAGATTAAGTTTTGTTAAAGCTAACACTAAAATTGGTTTTTATTTTCTAAGTACACAGCAGCTGGGAGTACCTTTGGGGTGGAGAGCAGCCCGAATGAACTGGGTACAAGAAAAGAATCATCGGGGGGTTTGTGTTTTCTGGAGAGGGAGAGGCACGTATCAGTGAGTATGTGTTCCAGAACCCCTGGGCGAGGTGTCTTCTAAACTATAGGAAGTTAGAATACCGCACTGTCACCTGAGATGCTTCTTTTTTTTTTTCATCCCTTTCATGCATGCAATCACCAGTTCCTGTTATATCTCCCTCAGAAAGAGCACTTGATTCTGGCATCTCATCTCACTCCCCGTCACCTCCACTGGACAGAGAGGGCCAGTTGTCCTTAATAATTCATCTCACCACCTCCCTTCCTGAATTTTAGCTGGGCACATGGCCATTCAAATTAAAGACCATTTCCCATCCTCCTTTGCTGCTAGGGTGGTCACGTGAGCAGAAGTGATGTGTGCAGCTTCCGGGTTGTGCCCTTACCCTGAGGAGCACGTCCTCCACTCTTTCTTTTCCCTCTTCTCCCTGCCTGGAATGTAGACATGCTGGCAGGAGCTGCAGCAGTGATCTTGGGTCATAAGGTAGAAGCCCTGCATTGAGAATACAGGAAGGCGGAAGGAGCCTGGGTCCCCAACCCTTTCACCCCACAATTCCATCCCTAGCCCTCCAATATGGAGGTCTCTTTGTTACAGCAGCCCCCACCTGTCTCCCGACCATCTCACTCTCTCTTCGTTTACATGGTTAGAGCAGCCCCCAAATGGACCTGCTACCTCTGGGCCCTCACATCTCTCTCCATCCTCTGGAGACACTGCCAGCAGAATGAGCATCCTCAACCTGGCCCTGTCACACCCATCTTCGTAACATTTGTTGGGTCCCAGTTAAAATTCTTACCCTTGGCGTACCTGACCCTCAGAACCCGAGCCGCAAACTGCCTTCCTTCCTCGATTCCTGCCCCATCTGCCCCTAGATGTGCCATGTTTCTGCCAGACTCATTTTCTCCTCCGATGGTCACTGTGGTCGCCAGCCTCCACGATGGCCACCCGTGATTGTCACCTCCTGGTGCTCACGCTCCTCGTCCTTTCCCCGCGTTGAGCAGGGCTGTGAAACCAATAGGATATTGGGGTGGGGGGGATGGCAGTGTGTGACTTCAAGTCCAGGTCCTTGAATCCCTCACTGGGGGAAGTCAGCCCTCCCATGAGGACGCTGAAACACCCCTGCAGCAATGTCCGTGTGGCGGGCTTCCGGCCCACAGCCCCGTGAGTGAGCCTCCTTGACACCTGACATCCCCCGCCCATGGGACAGCCTCTGACAAGTCTCCTGAAGCCTGGGGCTGTTGGCCATGTCCTTGCTCGTTACACTCATTCACTTGCACTCCAGCCCCCTAGAATGCGAGGAGGAAAAAACCTCCAATCATGGCGAATTCAGGGTTCCAGTTGGTGCAGATGTCGTCAGCAAGGACTTTTGAAATGAAAATACGGTGGCCTGGCCATGCTGCCACTCCTGCGATTCTGATTGTGAAGTGCAGCCTAATCAGTCAGGAATTATTCCCCTGTAATTTGAGATCGTCTACTCCAAAGAAAACAAAACTATTCCATGGTTCCAAAACTTGACATCTTTAGGGGAGAACAGAAGGTCCTCGAGTGGCAGTGGGTGCTCTTAAAAAGTGGAATTTCCATAATGCTCCAGAGCCAACAGCCGAGTTAAGGTGTCATGGTGCTCAAACCCTGGGCGTTGCTGCTGGGTGGAGGACTGTCCCTGGCGTTGGGGCTTACACATGGCTCAGGCTCCTCAGACAAAGATGACCCATAGCGTTTGAGCCCAGCACAGCCTCTCAGCCTTGTCACTCCCCAGAGGTCACTCCCCAGAGGACTCATCACTGGCTGTGCCCCTGCTTTAGTAGAGGACTAGCTGGCTAAAGAGAGAGGCAGTGCACCTGAGACACTGCACCTGCGACCGTACACCTTACAGTGTACCTGAGACAGTGTACCTGAGGCAGTGTACCTAGTGGTTAAGGGCACAGCCTCTGGAGTTTAAATCCTAGCAGGGTTTAGCAAACTATGGTCAGAGGCCAAATCTGACCTGTTACCTGTTTTTGTAAATAAAGTTTTATTGGGACACAGCCATGCCCATTCAGTTACATATTATCTATGCCTGCTTTGTGAAGCTCAAATTAGTCACTATCTGGCCCTTAGGGAAAAGGTTTGCTGAGCAAACCTAATTAACCTACTAATTAACCTGCTTGACTCATGTGACACTTTCAGAAAATACAGCTTTTTTGTGACAACATTTTGATGAACCATCCACAGTTGATCAAACAATCCTTTTATTGTTCTGTATGATTGTGACAAGGTATGATTTTATAGCCCAGTAACAGTTAACCCCAAACATGATTTCTAGGGTTTGTCTTGTAGAAAATGAACCAGTCTGATCTCTAACTCAGCAGCCGTATTTGTTGGGTTCTTTTCCTGTCTGTTACATAAGCCGTATCCCTCCAGTACTTATCAAACCAGCTTTTTGGCTCCTGGCTGGTTCCCTTGCAAGTAACCTAAATGAACGTTGCCACCTGGTAATGAGCAATTATGCATTTACAGTTGTCAACAGCAGGGCTCTCAGTCTTGCCTGAATCTAAAAATAGCCCCTAAAAATGGCCCAAGGAACTTGATTTGAAAACACAGATTCCAGGCCCTGCCTCCAGAGAGTATGCTTCAGTAGATCTGGGTGAGTCCTGGGAATCGCCATTTTTTAAATAAAGACATCCTCCTCCTCTGGGGGATTCTGAAATACGCAGTCCCCAGAGTCCACCTGAGAAACTTGATTCTACAACAGGAGACCCAAGCTCCCTGGAATGATTGACAAGTCCCTGGTTACCTGGCCCCGCCCCTTCCTGACTGACTCCTCCCATCACTCCGCCACGCTGAGTTAGAGCCTGAGGTGCTTCCCACCTCTGGGCATGTGCAAAGGATGTTACCCCTCCCACCTTAGAAAGTTCTGACACCTCAGGCCTGTGGCCTCCCCTGAGATGCCTTCCTGACTTCTCCCAGGTGTGAGCCCAGCTTTCTTTTGCGTCCCCTCTCACGTACACCATATTACACTCCAGGTGTCGATTTGTTGCAGGGTCCATCTGCCCAAGTACCCGGTGAGCGCCTCAGGATGGGGGCCGCGGCTTATGGACCTCTGTATCCTGAGTTCCCAGCCCAACAGCCAGGAAGTGCCCAGTGACTGCTGTGACAACAGGGAGGGGCGGGGAGAGGCGCTTCCAGTGTCATCCACGGCCTCTCGGGTTTATCACTTCCACAGTAGCTAATGTGCCCATTCCACTGCCAGGAACATGTGCACTGATCGGCAAAGATACCAGGGCTGTAACTGAGAAGGAGAAGGGAGGGGAGGAGGAGGAGGAGGAGGAGGAGGAGAAAAGTATGCATCCGTCAGTAGGGGACTGTATGAAATTCAGGGTGTTACAGCCATTGGGAAAGAGGAAGGCATGTGTGTGCTCACGTGGAACTCTCCAGCATACACGGTTAAGGGGAGGGCTTGGGGAAGAACAAAGTGCCGAACAGTTTAAAGTCCATTGACCTAGAGAGCCCTTCCTGCACCCCCAAGTGGCACGTGCTGAGATGGACTTTCCAGTTTAAGTGCGAATTTGTTTGCGGGCCCACCCCAGTGTGGCGGAAATGGGCCCCTGTCCTTCCTTGGTTGCGATGGGGAACCAAGGGCAATTGCAGAACCTTCCACCCACGGCCACGAGAGGGCGCGCCGAAGTAGCCAAACCCGCTAAGGACGGGGCGGTCCACAGGGAACCATCCCGAAGAAAACGCCGCCTGATTTTCCAAAGGCTGATAGGGGTCCCCACAGGGTGTTCACACTCGGTCTCCTCATAAGTAAACGAACACAATTGCAACTTAATTTCTTCTAAATTGCATCAACAATTAAAGAGAAATTACTCCCTTCGCCCTTTCTGTTTTTTTTTTTTTTTTGCAGTAGGCTCCTCGGTAATTTTAGCAATTTAAATGAAGTCCTTTGTGGGGAAGCAATCGGATTACAATGACTTTCTCCCTGGAGCTCGGGGCCGTAGGTAGGATCTGCCTCCTCCGCCTACTTTTGATTTACTGTGACTCTCCCAACATCTTAATGTGTCATTTGCCTTTGCTGTCTGATAAGTCACCTCATTCCTCAGAACTAGGCATATAAATATGTCTCTCGGTGGCCATCATGACTCACCTTTTCAAGTTCAAAAGGTAAAAAAATAGAAAGCTTTCCTCCTGCTCGGCCCCTCCTTCTCTTCTTCGCAGCGCCTTCTACTGTAATGGCCTCTCTGGTAATTTATTCCTTTGATCTCAGAACGACAAGCCTTTTAGAGGTGTCTGTATGTCCTGGGAAGGATGGAAATTAGTTAACTCTTGGCACACCCTTCCTTCGTGCTAGGCGCTGGGGAACGGGGGG
>NW_017731830.1:922186-930738 GCF_001890085.2 Hipposideros armiger
AGTCCTATGCTGTTCACAGTCTCCAAAAGATAGAAACACCCAACTGTCTGTGTACAAATGAATGGATAAACCCAATGTGGTCTATCCATACAATGGAATATTATTTGGCTGTAAAAAAGGAACAAAGTACTGATGATACCTGGGTAAATCTCGAAAACATCGCTCTAAGGCAAGAGGCCACATAGATGTTGTGTGACTTAATTTGTATGAAATGTCCAGAATAGGCAAATCCATAGAGTCATAAGGAGGTGAGTGGTTGCCAGGGGCTGGGGGAGGGGGGTGGAAAGGGGAGAGGGTAGTGGGGAGGTACTGCTTAATAGGGAGGGTTCCCCCTTAGGGTGATGAAAATGTTTTGGAACTAGATGGTAGTGATGGCCAATCAACGTCATGAATGTACTTAATACCACTGAATTGTCCACTTTCCAGTGGTTAACTTTATGATATATGAATTTCACATCAATTCAAAAGAAAAGAAAAAAGCCCTGCCTTTATAGAGTTTACATCCTAGTGGGAGTAGTTTGAAAATGAACCCATAGGTAGATAGATCATGTATCTCATGAGCGTGAAGTCACATGGGAAAGACAGACAAGTGAATAAGTAATTTAAAAAAATTTTTATTGGGGAACAGCCATGGTCACTGGTTACACATTGCTTTCATGCTATAATGGCATAGTTGACTCTTTTAAGGAGGGCACAGCTCACAGTGGCCCATGTGGGGATCGAACCGGCAACCTTGGTGTTATCAGCACCACGCTCTAACCAACTGAGCTAACCGGTCGCTCCCTAAATAATTTTATTCTAGTGTATGCAGTGCCCTGACAGACACGTGCTAAGAAGGAAGAAATTCCAGATAATGCTGTACTGCTGAGCTTCCCAGCAGCCTCAGCTGGTGCCCTGGGGTTGAGTTTCCGCCCTGGCTAATTGGCTGTGTGACCTTGGGCAGGTCATGTATTTTTCTTCATTTATTCACACGAGATACATTGAATCTACAGAGATGCTGGGTTTTCCCAAGTCATTTCTGTTCTTTTCAAAAATGTCCCTCTTCTCTGTCCATTTTCAAAGTCTTAAATCCTGTTTTGACCAGTTGCAATTTGACGAGTGTGTGGAGTGATGTTACTTGGGGACTTGGAGTGCACTGGGGGTTTCTGAGAAGCAGTAGGGCCTTTTGATCTGCAGAATGGAGAGAGAGAAAAAACAGGGGGCGCTCCCTGGGATTCACCCTGAGAATTCCCACCTTCCTGGTTTCTGCTTCCTTGTGGGACCCGGGGCACTGGTTTGAGTGACCCGACCGTGAATCTCAAGCCACAGTGGATGTTCAGAAGCCAGTGAAGACCCTTGGGCAGTACCCCAGGGAGAGCCATCTCCCAATCCTTAGTGGCACTGAGGAGGGTAAGCCCCACCCTGCTACAGTGCTGATCTGGTTTATTCCCAGGGATCCGGGTGACACAGCAAACGGTGGCTGCTCCTGTGGAAACTTTGCAGCCTGGTGGCAATGGGCTAGTTTCTATTTATACAAATATTTAATATATAAATTGAATGACCTTGTTTTACTTTAGTTACCTCTTTAACAGCTCTGTCTCCAAATTCCGGTCCTAGGGGTGAGGATTTCCACATGTGAATTTTGAGGAGATACAGTTCAGCTCATAAAGCTCCCTAATAACTGTAAGCATCTGATATGACTGAGTCCTAAAAACCCAACCCGGAAAGATTTCTGACTCTCCCCGTCTCTCACCTCCTCCTGGTCGAGCCTCCTTAGTCAGGCGGTCTGGCCACTGAATGCATCTGTCCCCAGAAAGGCTCCATCTCCTCTCGCCCACTTCCTGAGTCATGATCAGAATGAAAGGGGTAGCGAGTGACTTATTTTGAAACTTCAGAATTCCATCTTGACCGTTTCTGGGCCAACAGCGTCCTAGCATATCCCCTCCTGGAACGTCCAATTTATCTTGGGATCTCCCAATAAACAGAAGCGATAGGACACAGTAAGCATACGTGTATGATGATGGAGGCTGAGACGTCCCAGAGCTGTAATTGGCAAGCTGGACACCCAGGAGAGCTGACGGTGTCAGTTCCAGCTCGAGTCTGAGTCCCGAGGCAGAAGACCAATGTCCCAGCTTGAGGACAGTCTGGCCGAGAGGAAGGGTCCTTTCTTACTCAGCCTTTTATTCTCTTCTGTTTGAGTCTTCAGTGGATTAGCCGAGGCCCGTGTTAATTTAAAGAGGGCAGCCTGCTTTATAGGCTACGGGTTCAAATGTGAGTCTCACCCAGAACCACCCGCTCGGACACACCCAGAATCGTGTTTGACCACATGTCTGGGTGCTCCACGGCCCAGTCAGGTTGACACATAAAATTAACCATCACAGGGTTGAAACTTGGCCAGATGGGGCCTAGGAGATGCTCACTTAACTGCTTCAGCCACCTGGGCTCTCTTGTCAGATTAACAGGGTCCTAGATCATAAGATGACCATTGAGTGCTCTGCTCCCTGAGGCCCCCTACTGTAGCCCCCGAAAGTGGGGCCCTAATGGCTCTCTATCCGTTTTATTAAAAGACGCTTGTCTTGGGCCGGCCGAGTGGCGTGATGGTTAAGAACTCGCTTGGGATGCCAGAGGGCCCCGGTTCGGATCCCACATATGAGGGCCAGTGACACTGCCCTCTACAGCTAAGATGCTGAACAACAGCTCAACCTGGAGCTGGGCTGCCATGAGTTGCTGGCGACAGCGTAGGCTGCAGTCCCTGTAGCAGTGGGTTGCCATGGGCTACCGTATGTAGCCAGCAGCCAGCGTGAGCGGCCAGCAGCCGCAGTGAGCGGCCGTCCAGAAGCCGGCGACTGATCTGCCTCGCCAGAGAAGAGCGCAATGATGGTGCTAACTTGGGCCAGTGAAGCAACATCCTCCACAACTAGACTGAAGAACAAAACGACAGCAACTTGTCTGTTCCCCTTCCCCCAATTCCCCAGCACTGTTCCCATCCCCCCAATTACCCAATAAAAATCTTTAAAAAAAAAAAAAAAGACGCTTGTCTTTGCACCAGCCTTTCAGGCAAGAGGGCTGGGTGCCAGCAGGGGGGGTGCCTGGAAAAGGTGAGGTAGCTCCTGGAATGGACATGCTGATTTTGTGGCAGTAGAGAAAGCAACAGCCCAGGCAGCGGGGGAGGGGACACCCTGGGCTCCAGGACATATGGGGAAGGAAAGGACATTAATAATCCTTATCTCTCAGAGCCACAGCTAGATCGTCCTTACAAAGGAAAGGATTCCCATGCTGCTGCAAATGCCTTAAATCTGCCACCCGCCCCCAGACGGATCTGATCACAATTTGATCACTATCTTCTTTATATATATATATATATATGTATATACATATATATATGTATATATATATATAATTTTTTAATTGGGGAATGGTGTGTTTTTCCAGGACCCATCAGCTCCAAGTCAAGTAGTTATTTTAATCTAGTTGTGGAGGGCGCAGCTCAGTGGCCCATATGGGGATTGAACCGGCATCCTTGGTGTTATGAGCGCTGCACTCTAACCACCTGAGCTAACCAGCCGCTCCCAGATCACTGTCTTCTTAACCATACCTAGAAGTCTGATGGGGACAGCAGGGGTTGGCCCCAGTTCCTCTACCTCTCATGCAAAACCCCTATCAGCCGCTTGTCCATCTCCATTCCCATAGCCACTGCTCAGTCATTCTGTGAGGTGGACAAATGCCCCAGCTGGTGGCACGGACAGGTTCGACTGACTGCTGCCCTCAGGCAGTATCTCCATTATCCAGACTCTACTGGTACCTTTAGGTCGACCAGCTAGCCAGGAGTTCCAGACATTGTCACCCTGTACCCTCCGACTGATAGAGGTTCTGCTTGGGAGGCCCCAGCAATTGTAAGCAACACTCTCTTTCCAGGAACAGCACGTGCCCCCCTGGGACTCAACTCCTTGTGTGGAAGCCAGGCATGAACTTGTCTCCCTCCTGAAAACACCATGAGTATGGCTGGGCATCAGGTGTTTAAGGAAAAGTCACAGATACAGCCTTCCGATGTTTGCAGGGCCCTTGCTAAAATGAGGCTGCCCCAATAATCCCAGAGTGATACCTGCCTTTAGTTTTTCCACCCGGGGTACAGCTATCTCTGCGACGGAAGCCATCCAATTGGACTAGGTGATATGAAACTCATCCATGACTTTAGCTGAAGTGATCAGTGCTACCACTTTGTCCCCGGAAGACATTCAGATCGGCCTCAACGCACTGGCTGGGGTTGTTAGGGATGACCTACTTGCCCTGGGCTTCTTTTCTGCAGGCCACAGGAGTATCTGCACAATCGCCTGTATGTCCTGTTGCACCTGGTCCAGTGCCTTGGGCCAAAAGGTAAAGGTTAACACAAAAATATAAGGAGGAAGCCACCTGGCTTTCTGAGCTCGACCCAGGCGGTTTATGGGATTTGTTCAGTTGGCTGAGTCCGTGACCATGGGCCGGCGGAATTGCCAAGGCCAATACTGCTGCTTGGAGTCATGTTGACAGTATCCTTCATGATGTGCTGCATGAGACAAAGCCTGGATTTGAGTGGATTTGGTTCTAGCCTCTGTTGATCAGATTAATTAAAGTGGTCAGTGGAGCAACATAATCCTAGGGGAATTTGCGGAAAGCCAAGACAGCATAGAAAGGAGGGACGGGTATGAGTCTCTTGTGCTTCTGCCTGTGCTGTTCTCTAAGTCACTGTGTGCAGTCATCCCTGTCCCCTTGGCACTGCCCTTTGGAGGTGGGGCTTAGGGAATTTGCACAAACGCTGGTCCACCAGCCATGGCTATCACACTGATAAAGTCTTTGGTTTCTGACCTAGGAGCCTTGTTTCATCCTTAGCATCCATAAAGGGGTGGCTGACCCACATGTTAACCTCCCAGTACAGTAAGATCTCAGACCCTTCAAAGTCTCGACAAATCTATCTAGCACATTTTTATTGAGAACCTGCTATTTTCTAAGGACTACTATAAATATTATTGCGTCTACAGAGATGAACAAATCAAAACCTCTATCTTCATGATGCTTATTCCAATCGGATGGAACGTGGGAGGGTAAATTGGGACATCTTTTATGCAGAGCAGTTTGGTAGATCATACTTAAAACCTTAGAAATGTGCCCACCTCTCGAACAATTATAAGAATTCATTCCAAGGAAAACATCAGACAAACACACCAAGATATGTGCCCAAGGATGTTTAAACTAAGTCATGATATTTAGTTAAATGCACTTTATTCTTAAATTGAATATTATGTGACTATCAAAAAACTATTACATTGTTTCTTTCTCTTTTTTTTAAGCTGAGCCATCCTGCCACCTGTTGGCAGCTCAGCGGCAGCTCAGCTCTGGCCGGGAATTGAACCGGTATCCCTGTTGCTCAGAGCTTGCACTCTTGAGCGAGCTCTTAACCAACTGAGCCACTCGGCTGGCCCTTATTACATTGTTTCTAATGAATAATATGATATAAGTAAATATATGTGTCTGCAAATAAATATATAACTATTTAAAAGTTTAAAAATTCATCAATGTATTATCCAAAATCACATTTCATGACTCCAGTTATGCATATCACATTATGGAAAATATCGCTTTTTAACATCAAATAATTAGAGGCAACAGTTAAACAAATTGTAGTATAGTTGTATAAATTAAAAGAATGTTAGTAGGAATACAAGTGATGATATAATGTATATTCAATGTCATGGAAAAATCCTTATGCTAAAGTATAAATTGAAAACAAAGCAGATTCAAAATAATATATTTAAATGATTCCATTTCAATATACAGACCTATATTATACACGTTACACATATTTGTTTATATTGGGTTGTCGGAAAAGTCATGATGTATTTTTTCTGTTTTTCGTTGCAAAAAGATGTCATGCCTTTTCTGACAACCCAATATATGTATAGGAAATATTCTAGATGCATTAATTGTTTTTGAGTGATTGGAACCATGGGTAAATATTAATTTATTTGGTTTAGCCTAAAAGAAGCTTAGTTTTTGTATTTGTTTTTAAGACTAGAGAGAGGGCGGCCGGTTAGCTCAGGTGGTTAGAGTGCAGTGCTCACAACACCAAGGTTGCTGGTTCAATCCCCACATGGGCCACTGAGATGCGTCCTCCACAACTAGATTGAAACAACTGCTTGACTTGGAGCTGATGGGTCCCGGAAAAAAACACTGTTCCCCAATTAAAAAAACAAAACAAAACTAGAGAGAAATAATTCATTATGTTTATATGCTCTGGGAGAAAATATGATGGCTATATAAATTTAAACACCAGTTTTTCTGTGGTACTGGTTTTTAGTAGATTGCCAAGTAATTGAAGACAGCGGGAGTAGACACTCTTGAAAGTTAACAAACTTGAAACTTGAAATTAACAAACCATGATGAATGAACTTACTCTTCAACCTCAAATGTATAATAATAAGTGGCTGAAAAAAATTCAGGGAGGTAGAGTCTATATCTTCACAATTTACATCAGCAGTAGCTTATAAAGTCACAGAATATTCAAGCTTGAAAAAGAACTCACAAAGCTGTCCTGCTCCCACCTAGACATTGGAAAGATGTAGAAAGTGAGACTCAACTCATGTTTGCTGATATGTCCAACATCACACATTTGTCTTAGTCGCAGAGAGAAAGACCAGGCCTAGTGGGCTTGGGTCCCAGCCTAGTGGGAATGGGTGATTTACTGTGAGATGAACATGATACTGCGTTCAAATCTCAATTCTGTTACATCCTTCTATCCTGGCTGAGGCAACTTGCGTAAGTTAATTCACTTTTCTGAGCCAGGATTTCCTAATCTTTGGAATGGGGAAATGATGCTTACCTCAGGGAATATTTGGGAGATTTCACTAGCATGGAAGACACTGCAAGCAGCCTACCCAGTGTCTATTACTCCTCCTTCCTAAAAGGACCCTAATTTAGGGAGGCGGGCAACCATGGGCTTTTGTGAGCATGCTCATTTCAATGATGCCCAAGTGACACAGCCTTTGTCAATGACCAATAAGCTGAGGTTTTTCTGGGAAAGGGCGTGCCTTGTGGAATTAGGCCCCGCCCCTTCCTGTTTCCCATTTGCCCCGGCCATATAAATAGGGTAGGAAGTGGAGAAGCCATGTCGCAATCGTAGGAACTGATGCATGAAGGCAGAATCCAACATGCTAAAGATGGCGAGGAAGAAAGAGGAAAGGCCTGCGACGGCATTGTCACTGAACAGCTTCACCAGCCTTGGGCTGCCTACTCCCAGACTTCCTGTTGGAGAATACAATAAAGCATACAGAGGTATGTTGGAAGATTGATCCCAATTATTTCCTGCTGTGTAGTAGAATTATCCGTCTGCACTCTTGGCCCCATGGACAATAGAGTGTCCTTCTCCAAAGACCTTGGTCTTGGTCACGTGACTTGTGTTGGCTAATGGGATACTGGCTGATGAAATATAAGCAGAGCCTTAAAATAAATATGCTTGTGCAGCTGGGCTTGCCCTCTGAGCCCTGCCTTCTGCATGAGAAGAATGTGCCTCAAGATACCTGCTGATCTCAGAAGAGATGTGGGGAGCAGGCCGTCACCAAACGCACGGCCTGGCCCTAAGCCCAACCTGCAACAGTCAACTCTAGTCACTCCACAGATGTATGAGCAAGAAAAAAATGTTGGGGACAGGCTGGGTGGCTTAGTTGGTTAGAGCATGAACCCTGAGCAACAGGGTCGCTGGTTCAATTCCCACATGGGCCAGTAAGCTGCGCCCGAGCTGAGCTGCCCCTGAGCTGCCGACGGGTGGAAGGATGGTTCGGCTGATGAGAGCACGTGCTCTTCACAACAAGGTTGCCAGTTCAACTCCCACATGGGATGGCAGGCTGCACCCCATCCTCGCAACTAGATTGAAAGCGGCGACTGGACTTGATGTTGAGCTCGCGCCCTCCACAATTAAGATTGAAGGACAACTTGACTTGGGGCTGACGGGTCCTGGAAAAAACACATTGTTCCCCAATAAAATTTAAAAAAAAATGTTGGCTGTCGTATGCCACCGAGATTTGTGGATTGTTTGTCATCCAGCAATAGCTGACACATCTGCTATTGTCAAGTAGTCTGTTACTTGTACCCAGCTGCATTTCACCACCACCTGCTCCCCTCCACAGCTCACTGGCCCATTTTGGTGTTATGAGCATTGTGCTCTACCCGGCTGAAGCAGCTGGTCGCCGGTTGTCAGCCGGCCACTTAGGGCTGCTCATGGCTGCTCACAGCAGCCCCAGGTCGAGCTGTTCACCATCTTAGCTGTAGAGGGCGCAGCTCACTGGCCCACATGGGAATCAAACTGGCAGCCCCGTTCAGAGCCCGCGCTCTTACCAACTGAGCTATCTGGCTGGCCCCCAACAGCATTCTTTTTTTTTTTTTTTAAGATTTTTTTTTATTGGGGAATTGGGGGGATGGGAACAGGCAAGTTGCTGTCGTTTTGTTCTTCAGTCTAGTTGTGGAGGACGCTGCTGCACTGGCCCAAGTTTGGCACCATCATTGCGCTCTTCCCGGGCGAGGCAGATCAGTCGCCGGCTTCTGGA
>NW_017731830.1:935642-973465 GCF_001890085.2 Hipposideros armiger
CACCACCGTCCACTGTGTCTCTAGCACTTGGCCTGGTCTCTGGCATAAAGTAGAGAATCAGAAAATATGCACCAGTGTGACATAAGAAATATATTTGATCTTTGTCCCTGGTTCCTGGCACAGAGCTCCTAAAACCCTTGAATCTCCTGAGTGAAAAGAGCGTTTCTGTTGTTCCTAACAAGTCCCTTTCATCACATCTGAGTTTCTACTAATGCGGTAATTTAGGATGTGACCATTACCTAGCCTCTGATCACCAGAAAGACCAAACTTGTGACTATACAGTGGGGATTTTCAGCCCCATCTGCTGACCCCCAGAGGTCATATCTTCCATTCCTTGCCTGTGCATCTCTTCCATTTGGCTGTTCCTGAGTTTTATCCTTTATAATAAATTGATAAGTATAAGTGAAGTGCATTCCTGAGTTCTGTGGGCCCTTTAGCAAATTAGTGAACTTGAGGAGTAATTTGAACTCCTGAATTTGTAGCTGGTTGTTTAGATGTGTGGGTGGCCTGGAACTTGTGACTGACATCTAAAGTGGGGGCAAGTCTTGTGGGACTGAGCCCTGTAACATGTCATCCGTTACCCGACAGTAAATCCAGGTAGCTTCAGAAATGAATTGAATTGTTGGAGAGCCAGTTGGTGTTGGAGAAGCAGGGAACCTGTGCTGGAAAAAACCGCCATCTACAGCAGGCCGTATGGCAGGTGTCCAGTCAATAGTAGCTGCTTTTATAATGATAAAGCCATTATAGTCATTATTGCCAGCCGCACCCCCACCCCTCCAATCTTTGCAAACTTCTACAGAGATATGTGAGTGCTTTCCATTAGTCTTCTGCTCAGAATTTAAGCCAATTTAGACATTTATATTTAGACATTTATACTTCATTAAGGAACTCGCGATAATGGCTGAACCTGGGGCCAGATCTTAAGATGGCTCTTTGAAATTTTCTGAAATTGTCTCCTTCAACACCTTCGGATGCGAAACGCGCCGGGATGATAAAATCAAAGCATAGATCTTCGTATCCATTTAGTGATCAAAAAGTAAAGGATAAAAATACGTCCTGAGATTAAAGCAGTCCTCTCAATAGGAGACGGGGAGGCAGGGGGTGCTTGTGGCTGATTTAATGGAATATTTCCTTCTCATCTTTGGCTGCTAGAGATTTATGTTGGTTTTGAAGGCAGGACACAGAAGGCTGGGAGAAAATGCAGCATGAGGTTTGCTGGAGACAATTACAGAAACTGTAGAAGCATCAACATGGAGACACTGGGGGTGGGGTTGGAGGAGAAGAGCTTTCATTCAACTTAAGGCCTGAGTGAGTCCTTCAGCATCCTAAGCCCCCTGGAAACAGTGCAGCTGATAATGCTGTGTGTCTTCCTAATGTGATGCACTCAGAGAGACCTGTCACCTGTGAAAGGTTCTTGCCCCCAAAGCAGTTAACCTGAATCCAACCAAGCCTCTGGAACTAACTTCCGGTTTGCCAGAAAGACAAGGAAGGGAGTTTAACCCCAGGAGGAAGCAACCCCCATTCGGAAGGTGGGGCATTTTTCATGACAGCTGGCCTGATTCTTTCAAAAGCCAATGTCATTCACTTCAGAAAGTTCATCGTTAAAGAAACTACTGATTTTCGTGTGTTGATTGTCTATCCTACAACTTTACTGAATTCATTTATTAGTTCTAACAATATTTTGTGGAATCTGTAGGATCTTCTTCTATAGGCTGATGTCACTTGAAAACAGATCATTTTACTTCTTTTCCAATTTAGATGCCTTTTATGTCTTTTTCATGCCTAATTGCTCTGGCTGGGACTTCCAGCACTGTGTTGAGGAGAAGTGGTGAGAGTGGGCACTCTTGCCTTGTTCCAGATTTTAGAAATAAAACTTTCAGTTTTTTTTACCATTCAGCATGATGTTAGCTGTGGGCTTTTCATATATGGCCTTTATTGTGTTGAGATAAGCTCCTTCAATACCTAATTTGTTGAGATATTTTTTATCACGTTGGATTTTGTCAACCGCTTTTTCTGCATCAATTGAGATGATCATGGAATTTTATCTTTCATTCTGTTTGTGTGCTGTATCTGACTGATTGATTGATTTTGGTAAGTGATTTTTTGTTCTTTTTTTTAAAGATTTTATTGGGGAATTGGGGAAGGGAACACTGTTGGGGAATTGGGGAAGGTGTATTTTCCCTGGACTCATCAGCTCCAAGTCAAGTTGTTGTCCTTCAGTCTTAATTGTGGAGAGTGCAGCTCAGCTCCAAGTCCAGTCGCGCTTTCAATCTAGTTGTGGGGGGCACAGCCCACCATCCCATGCGGGAGTTGAACCAGCTACCTTGTTGTTAGGAGCATGCGCTCTCACCAGCTGAGCCATCCTGCCACCTGTTGGCAGCTCAGCAACAGCTCACCTCGGGCGCAGCTCACTGGCCCACGTGGGAATCAAACCGGCAACCCTGTTGCTCAGAGCTCGTGCTCTAACCAACTGAGCCACCCAGCCGGCTCCCTGATTTGGGTGTTAAACCATCCTTCCATCTCACAGATATATCCAACTTGGCCAGGGCATATGATTCTTTTAATGTGTTGTTGAATTTGGTTTGCTTGTATTTTGAGGATTTTTGTATCTGTATTCATCAGGGATACTGGTCTATAGTTTTCTCATAACGTCTTTGGTATCAGAGTGACGCCAGTCTCATAAAATGAGTTTGGGAACGTTCCCTCGTCTTCTCAAAGGACTGGTATTCTACGACATGGATGAACCTGGAGGACATTATGCCAAGTGAAATAAGCCAAACGCAGAAGAACAAATACAACATGATCCCATTTATATCAGGAATCTTAAACACTCAAATTCAGAGATGTAGCAAGAAGAGTGGTGGTTTCCAGGGGCTGGATGGAGGGGGAACCCGGGAGTTGTTGGTTACGGGGTGTATAGTTTCAGTTATGCAAGGTGGATAAGTCCTAGAGATCTGATATACAGCACAGTGCTTCTAGTTCATGGTGCTGCATTATAGTCTTAAAAATCTGGTAGGAGGGTAGATCTCATGGTAAATATTTTTATCCCATAAACAAGACAGAAGGAGGAAACTTTTAGAGGTGATGGTTATGTTTACAGCGCTGTTCATGGTGACAGTGTCACAGGTGTATCCTTATCTTCAAACTCATCAAGATGTATATGTTATATATGTACAGCTGCTTGTACGTCAACAAAGAAAGCCTGTGTCATTCAGAAAGTAGGTTGGTGGGGAGGGAAAGAAATGGGGAGTTTGTATGAGAGGTAAAGAGTGTCAGTTCTGCAAGATGGAAAAAGTCCTGGGGATGGATGGCGGGGCTGGTCGCACAACACTGTGAATGTCCTTAATGCCACTGAACACTTAAAAGTGGTTAAAATGGCAAATTTTTTTTTTAAGATTTTTATTGGGGAATTGGAGGATGGGAACAGCGCTGGGGAATTGGGGGAAGGGGAACAGACAAGTTGCTGTCCTTTTGTTCTTCAGTCTAGTTGTGGAGGATGTTGCTTCACTGGCCCAAGTTGGCACCATTATTGCGCTCTTCCCGGGCGAGGCAGATCAGTCACCGGCTTCTGGACGGCCGCTCATTGCGGCTGCTGGCCCCTCACGCTGGCTGCTGGCTACACACGGTAGCCCATGGCAACGCACTGCAGCAGGGGCTGCAGCCTACGCCGTCGCCAGCGACTCACGGCAGCCCAGCTCCGGGTTGAGCTGTTGTTCACTGTCTTTTCTGTAGAAGGCAGTGTCACTGGCCCTCATATGTGGGATCCGAACTGAGGCCCTCTAGCATCCCAAGCCAGCTCTTAACCATTGCGCCACTCAGCCGGCCCTCTCTGTCTTTTTTCTTATGTGATTCAAAATAGAAACAGAACTAGGTGTTGTGGGAGAGAAATCTAGAAAATTGCTGGGGATTTTAAGGACAAGCTGAAACTATCATACGGGAAACTGAAATGGTGGGTACAGGATATTAGGTATTTGTCAAAACACATGGACTTGTACGCCACAGAGCACGAATCCTGATATGAGTTATGAACTTTAATTAATAATAGCATGTCAATAGTAGGTCATCAGTTGTAACACATGACCGTGCCAGTGCAAATTGTTGATAAATAGGGGAAATTTAGGGGGAGTGAGTCTGTGGGAACTCCCTGTACTTTCTGCTCGATTTTTCTGTAAACTTGCTGTTTCTGTAAAACGACTCTAAAAGACAAAGTCTATCAATTAAAAAAAAATTTTGAAAACCATCTTAAAGCTAGAAAAGCAAAGGTAAAGCAATGAAAAAGAAAAATAAAGGTTCGATAATCTGCAAAGTCAGTGGACAGAAATGCACATATGGGGGTTCCATGTAATGATAAATATGGGCCACAAATTCAGCTTCGAGCTGAATTGGAAGTCATGGAACCTAGGCAAAGAAGGAAACCCAAGATTAAAAAGATAGTATTTTTACTCAGTAAAGGTTATGGTATTTCTAAAAAGGAAGGGAAGAAAGAAAAAGCAGTCTCTCCCATGGGTCCTAATAAAAAAAGCTGATAGTTTATGTAATTGTTCATATCCTCAATATTTCTAAAATTTATTCAAAAGCAAGTTTCATGTGTCAGTTATGACAAGCAAAATTGAGACGATAACCAAAAAAACAAAACAAAACAAAACAAACAAAAAAAAAACCTAGACAGCAAAAGGAATGTATGGAAGTTCAACAAAGTTCTCATTTCCTCAGAATGATGACTTTCTTGCTTTTATCCAGCTATCAAATACTAAATTCTTTCCCGGTAGTTTGGGAAAGAGGGTTCCCGTGTTTCGCTACTGGCCCTAAACTCTCCTGGGTAGTCTTGCCCTGATACAGCCTTTTTCTTTAGCAAACATTTCTTTGCTCAACAAATATTCACATTTTGGTATCAGCCAAATGCCAGGCATTGTGTGTGGTTCTGCGATGACAGGGCTTAAAAGCCAAACCCCTGTCCTCCAGGAACTCACATAACGAAGGGAAGGAAGGGGACTGACCAGCAGATGCCATCCTGGTGTAGCGAGCATCAGGAGGGCATCGTGGCAGCAGCTTCGAACATTGACTCACTGAGGCTTGTGGAGAGGAGCCACCTGCCAAGTAGGCAGAGGGAGGCGGGGAGGGAGACGTCCCTGGCAGAGGCGGCAGCTGGGACCAGGGATAGGGCAGGGAGTGCGTGTGCGTGCTCAAGGTTAGAATGTAGGCTGCACCAGAGCTAAAGCTGGAAAGGCGGGGAGGGGCCAGGCTTGGTGGCTTCAGGAAGCCCATTCTCTGAAGCTGAGACTCGAACCTGATAGGACCAAGAGAGGCTGCTGTGCAGGGCAGCCTCCTGGTCCGAAATGGGCTGGTTGGGGAAATGTCCCCTGGCTGTTTCGCAGGAGGCCGAGGGAAGGCAGCTAGACCAGTTCTGGGCTGTTGCTGCAAGGAAGGCCTGAACCAGGAATGGAGTCCTGGAATAGACCCAGAGGGCTCACAGATGGATTCCAGATTGGGGAGGCTGAGAGGGAGGAGGGGGGCTGGCTCCCCTGTTCCAGCTGGAGCACTCAGTGGGGATTCTGGGGAGCTTGGTGACCAGTAGGTCTGAGACACACAGTCCCAGGCACCTGTGCACGCCCAGGTGGAGATGGTGAGTCGGCCACTGTGGGCAGGTCTGAAGTTCTACAGAGAGGGTGGGGCTGCGATGACACCAGAGTGTGCTGTGGGCCTCAGCGTCCCTGCAGGGGACCGTGGGAGACAGCACTGGCCCCTCTTCCGCAAGGTGCGTGCACACCACCCACAGGGATTGTCCACACAGCCTCCGTGTGCCAGGCCCTGTCCAGGGCATGGAGGCTGTGGAAATAGACAAAGACGGTGCAAAGGAGAGCGAACAGAAGCTATTTACCCAGAGCTTGCTACGGCAAGGAGCCAACCACCATCACTCATGTTTTGGCAGAGACTCAAAGGCAGGCAGAGAGTGGGGAAGCTTTATAGTTATAAAAAAGGGAAGAGCCCAGGTGTGCCCCGAGTGGAGGCTGTCGGTGATTGGGAGCCGGACGTGGGCTAACTCGAGGCGGGCATCCTATGTGATTGGGTAGGAGTGCACGTTCGACTTTCTCTGGTTGGTCCTAAGGTAGAAGCGGGGACAAAAGTTAGGGAAGCTGTCAGTTATGAATCAAGTCCTGGCCGTTTGGGGCCGATTGTTACAGGGGTTAGTGTTTGGCTTCCTCGGCAGGCTGTTAGAGAGAGCTGCCTGACTTCCTCCAAGTCTGACTTAGAGAGAGCAGGCTGGCTCCCCGGGCTGCTTACTGCAGATAAATAATGGGTGGGTTCCCCGGCTGGTTGATGCGCCCTGGGGGTCAGAGTTCTATTTTTTAAAAATTATTATTATTATTGGGGAAAAGGATGTTGCTCCAGGACCCATCAGCTCCAAGTCAAGTAGTTGTTTCAATCTAGTTGTGGAGGGTGCAGCTCCGTGGCCCATGTGGGGATCGAACCGGCAACCTTGGTGTTATGAGCCTGCGCTCTAACCCCCTGAGCTCACCAGCCACCCCAGAGTTCTATTTTTATATGTGGTCGGTTGGGCCGTTGTCTGCTTGTATTCCAGGAGGCGAGACAGGCGTTAAACAAGAAAACCAATGCCTTACCAGGAGCCTTCACCCAGGCCTCCGTCCTTTATGTCCTATCAACTACTTCATTTTCTTCAGACACTTAGCACTGCCTGAAAGGGTCCTGATGCTAAAGCTCTGACAGGTTTTCAACCAAAAACATGTTCCCGAACGTCCTTCGCTGCTCTCTTCACTGTAGCCCCACAGTGGAAACAACCCAAATGTCTATCATTGGATGAATGGATAAACAAAATGTGGGGTAGCCATGCAATGAAATAGTATTCAGCCACAGGAAGGAATGAAGTGCTGACACATGCGACAGCAAACGTGGAAGAACCTTCAAGACATGGTGCTGAGTGGAAGAAACGAGGCACAGAAGACCCCCCCCCATCCTGTATGTTTCCACTTAAATATCCAGAAAATTCCACGGCACTATCCAGAAAAGGCAAATCCACAGAGAGAGAAAGCAGGTTAGTGGGTGCCATTGACTTGGGAGAAGGGGAGCGGGGGTTGACTGCTAATGTGAACCAGCTCTCTTTTGGGGGTGATGAAAAAGTTCTGGAACTAGATAGTGGTGACGGCTGCACAACAACGTGAATGACACACAATCGCACACTTTAAAATGGTTTAATTGATCCATTTTATGTTATGTGCATTTTAAGTGCGTGATCACGTCTGAAGATTTAATTAGATTAAAAAGATGTGTAGCCAAGTCTGTTGTTTGGCCAACTTTGATGAAACAGAGGAAAAGTCATTTGGAAAAAAAAACAACAAATGAGACTATCAGCCACTGGATAATTGTTAAAATTCAAATGTAACATATAAAATGATATCATAGAAAATACAGTTTGCACTCAATATGGACAGTTCACTTTCTAAACCAACTAAATTATCATTCATGCTAAATGGGTTATTATTTCCAAGGCTTTTATATGATAACAAATACAATAATTAATAATGGTGAGTAAACAGGTGACTTCGTATTTGGCAAATATTAGTTTTCACATTTAAAAGATACCAGACGTAGAACAATAACTCAGTTTGAATTATTGTTGCAAAGTGACCATGATGATACAATAATGCAATCTCTTTAAGGGGTTAGCAGTGAACGTTTTTTTCTACCATTCAAGAACCCTGGTTCTTTTTACATTATTCACTGAAAACCACTATCGATTTCAGAGAGCGTAATTTTTGGTCTCACTCTTCTGTGGAGCACAATTTGTTCTGCATTTTCTAGGCACTAAACTGGGAGCTGTGCGCAGTCACCTAATTGTCACCATCACAGCCACCTGCGTTTTACAGAGAGGTCACAGAATTGGTGCAGATTCTCTCAGATGGTTAATAATGGGTCTGGAGTTCCAGCCTCGCTTTATTTGATTCTAAATCCTATTCTCTTAACTGACAAACTTGTTCTGTGAAGGGCCAGAGAGTAAATAGTTGAGGCTTTGCTGGCCACACCATCTCTGTTGCAACTACTCAACTCTGGCCTCGTAGCACGAAAGCACCACAGACAGGTCATAAGCGAATCAGCATGGTTGTGGGGCTGCTTGGTGGCTCAGTTGTTTAGAGCACGTGCTCTGAACAACAATGTTGCTGGTTCGATTCCTGCATGGGATGGTGGGCTGTGCCCCCTTCCCTCAACACCCCCCCCCCTCCCCGGCAACTAGACTGAAACAATGACTTGACTTGGAGCTGATGAGTCCTGCAAAAACACACTGTTCACCAATAAATTTAAAAAATCAGCATGGTTGTGATCCTGGTTTCGATACAGGCTCCAACATTTTCAATTTTATCTAATTTTCCATGTGTCATCGAATAGTATTATTTCACCTTTTTCCCCCAGCAATTTCAAAATGTGAAAACCATTCTGAGCTTGCAAGCCATACACAAACAGGCAGTGAGCCAGATGTGGCCTACGGGCTACAGTCTGTTGACATCTGCTCTTGATCCCTGCAAGGCTCCCAAATCCAATGTCTACAGTGTCAGGCAGATAATAAAATGTGTGAAACAGGCTGGGCATAAGTTAGGGGTTAGTGGAGACTGTGGCTAATGGAAGAGCCCTTGGCTCCCTCAGGGATGAGCCTGTTCAGCCCTTAACTGCTGCTGCCATGTGAGAACTTGGGCCCCGTATTGCCAATCCTCCCAGGTTTTCAAAGGCAAGAAGCTGGAAATTCAGGTTTGTATTTGCAATCTCCCTGTTTCAATGTTAGCAGTGAATTCAAATTTCTGGAAGAAAATGCAGTCTGTCAAAACCCAACTTAGATCAGATGTGGCCCACGTGTCCCCTTGTCTATAGCGTCTCCACGGTGGTTTCTCAACCCTGGTGACTTTTGGGAATTACTTTAGAGAGAGAGAGAGAGAGAGAGAGAGAGAGAGAGAGAGAGAGAGAGAGAGGGATTGATTGATTCCTGGGCCTCACCCCCAGAAATCGGATTTAAATGGTCTGCAGTGGAGCATCTGCAAATGTTCAAAGCCCCCCAGTTAATCCTGAAGTGTGGTCACGACTGCCTCCTCCGGCCAGTTACACGGCTCAGCCCCAGAGTGCTTCACATACCCAGTGAAAGAGGGCAGATTTCCAGCTGCTCTTGGTCCAAAAGTCAACCCGTTTAACCTGTGTCGGTGCCTGCCCCAAAGCTGTTGCATACAAACGCTGCCACAAAGGACTGGCATTAATCCCTCTACTTGTAGATACAAAACAACACCTCTTCTTGCTGGGCCGAGGAGTAAAATCGTCACGGCCACTTGCCAGCGAAGTAGGAACACGCAGGGTTCCTGCTGTGGGGCAGATGTGGGACGTAGTCACATGGCGGTTCTTCTGCCCAGTGCCCGGCTCTGTTAGAATCCTGGGAGCCTTGAACCCTGGCTGTAGTGAAAGAAGCCCCACCCACAGGTGGAGGCCGCCTGCCTGACTCAGAGCCTTCCAGAGCTTCCCTTGGCTTGTGTGGTCTGGTCCGTCATATCAATCAGTCAGGGTTCAATGCAGAAACACTGTGGGTTATGGGATAAGAGATTTATTCTAGGAATTAAACCTTACAGAGCTGGAGGAGGTGCTGGGAGTGGACGGTCTTAGAGGGACACTGGAGCACCAAGCGAGACACTAGCCAGCGCATCTGACCAGCCAAGCACGCTCAGCCACCAATACAAAATGCGGCCAAGAGAGGACTCTAGGGCGAGCTGCGCCTCCGTGTGGTTACTGCCACAGGGCATCTGGGGGTGGGACAAGGGCTGCCATTGGTCTACAGGGCCGGCAGGCAGGAGAAGAGCTGGATGCAGAGCAGAGCAGAGCCGAGTGGAACCCACAGGTGTCTCCGTGCCTGTGTGTCACCACGTCTGACCACAGTGACCTTTGGTGATCTGTGCACCGAAGCTGCTGCTGCACTTGCCTCTTCCGGCCAACCTAACGGAGAAGAGGATTCTAGGCAACGTTTCCAACTTAACCAGGCTGACACAGTACAGACCACACACCCCTGCCCTCTCTCTCTCTCTCTCTCTGTCTCTCTCTCTCTCGCTCCTTCTGGATGTTCTCCTCGGTGATGGTTCATTTTATGTGTCAACTTGGCTGGGCCACAGGATGCCCAGACGCCTAGTTAAACGCGATGCTGGGTGTGTCTGTGAGGGTGTTTCCGGAAGAGATGAGCATTTAATTGGGTAGACTGAGTAGATGGCCCTCCCTGACACGGGTGGGCCTCGTCTAATCAGTTGAAGCCATGGCTAGACCAAAACGACCGCAAGTGAGACTTCTCAACCTTCTGCCGGACTGCTGGGCTGGGACATCTTCCTTCTCCTGCCTTTGGATGGGAACTGACACTGTTGGCTCCCTTGGTTCTCAGGCCTTCAGGCTTGAATTGGAACCACATCACCGGCTTTCCTGGGCTTCAGGCAGATTGGGGGGTGTCTCAGCCTCCATAATCACATGAGCTAACTCTTTATAATAAATCCCTCTCTCTCCCTCCCCCCCTCCCCGCTATATATCTATAGCCTATTGGTTCTCTTTCTCTGGAGAACTGTGACTAACCCCCGCCTCTTTCCGACACTGTTCTTTCAGTGTCCGGAAGTTGCCACGTTCTCTCCTACCCCCAAGGCGCTTTCCCTTCTGGTCGCAACGCTCTTCCCCTCCCCGACTCCTCACCTGGCTCCTCGCGCTCCCCCTCGGGGCCCTGCCCGGACCATTTTCCCTGCACGGAAATGACCTCCCCGTTCCTCTTCCCTCACACGTACAACTTGGGGCTGTGTCTCTACCACAAAGGGACAAGCCTCTCAGTGCGCAGCATGGGGGTGTCTGTTTACTTGCAGGATCTCTTGTGTGTGCGAGCCCTGAGGCTCTTTGAGGGCAGGGATACCGTGTCTGGGATGTCACTGTCGTAAACCGGGTGTCTGGCACGCAGCAGGTCCCACAACAGACCTATTAGATGAATGGACATAGGCCTTTTCAAGGCCAATGTTTGACAAAGTGTTTAGGAGGAAAACAACCACCCGGTCCCTTACCTGCTTTCCGGCTTTATTTTGCTCTCTAATTTATGGTTTACATGTAACAAAACAAAGCAAAAACTACTTAAAAGTCTCTGCCAGCAGGCAAAAATGAGCCTTCCCACCCACCAACCCTGCCTGGGTCCCCCACAGGCTTGGAAAAACCATGCGAAGCAATTGCTAAAACTTTTGTTTGTGGTGTCATTTATAAGCAGCTCTCAGCAGGCATTTTAATGGCCACTGTGCGAGGTCCAGAAAGCGAGGTCCAGAAAGTTTCTGTGGCTTAATGGCCCATATACATCCCAGCTCGCTACATGCTGCTTTAATACTCGGGGAGAAGACTCTATCTGACTAAACTATTTTGCTTAAAAAACGATTTTTCCAAGGAAAATTCCAGGTAATCGTAATTCCCAGTGATAACAGAGCTTTCGACTGTAATCCATGAGCTAATGAAGACAAAGAGGTTTGTGGAATCCCTGAGTCGTAGTAGGTGCTTGATCAATGGTAGTTTCCTCCCGTCTCTGGGGCTGCGTTCTTCTAAGGAGTAAACAAACTTGCAACAAGCAGTAAACAAGCCCCAGTGAATAGAGACAACAACATTGTATCATAATTCTCAAACTTGCTATGAGACTAGATCTTAGTCCACCCACTAAAAGGAAATAATTATGTGACATAAGCAGAGGTGCTAATTATCGATACAGTGGCAATCATATTACAATACATAAATGTACTAAATTAGCATGTTGTACACCTTAAATGGATACAATAGTATATATCAAATACAATTTTTTTTTAAAGTGCAACCTAACTCAGACTACTGATTATGAAAATGTCCATGAAAGAAAATAAACAGGTAAAAAAAGAAATTTTATTTGAGGAAGATAAAAATGAATATTTAAAAGAATCCGCTCCAACTTGAATCTTAGTTGTAAATCTATAGTGTGCTTTTTTCTTATTTTTGATGTAAAAAGTGAATTTCGGTCTAGAGACAACATTATGCTGATTCGGAAAATAGCTCTGGAGTACGGAGCTCAGTGTTTTGCTTTGGTTTTTTAGGGACAATTCGGATTCTTCCCTGTGGTCCCCATAAGTGGATTCTCACTCCTACCTTATCTCGACGTCCCTATGTTTATAGTGCAGCTCTCCACCTTTGCCTGAGAACCACCCCTGGGGATGGGAATGGCTTTTACAGAAAGGAAGCACCAGTGGGTGGATGTTCTGCCACCATCCAGACTTGCTGGGAGGTCTCCCGCTTGCCCCGGTGCAGACATGCACCCTCCCCATCAGCACCACCTCTCTGGGGCTGAAACCACCCCCCCTCGATGCCACAGGGGCTCCAACTGGCCCGAAACACAGCAGAGGGGGTTGTCCACGTGGTGTAGGCAGGTTGGAGAGCTGGCACATCTTGTGGCACAAAGCCGGGGCCACAGGCTGGCTGTGGTTGGTAGCAGGTCCGCTCCAGGTGGCAAGAGGACTGACCCACACTGACAGTTTCTGCTTCCTGAAGAGCTTGCTTAGGCGAAGATCAGTGGCTTCCCCTTGGGGACACAGCTGCAGTCTGTGTGGACTCCCTCCCTGTCCCCAGCTGCAGGCAGCTGTTCTCTAAACGTGATCCCCAGACCCGCAGTGTCAACAGCACCTGATCAGAATGCACATTCTTCGGGCCCCACCCAGACCAACTGAAGCTGTGCAGGCCAGGCCCCAGCAATCTGCGTGTTGTAACAGACCCTCCAGGCGACCCCATGTACGTTGCAGTTGGAGAACTACTGCCATAGGGCTTCTCAGACTGTGCTGGGTACTAGAATCTCCCCGGAAGCTTTGCAAGCTCCCAATGCCCAGGATTCACCCATAGAATTAGATCAGCATCGGGTGGTGAGATCCAGGCGTCAGCAGTTCCCCAACGTCCCCCAGGTGACTCAGAGGGATGAGAGTCTGAGAACCCGTGATCGCTCTCGGGCCTGGCTCCTCACGTGTGGTCACTGGACCTGCAGCATCGATGTCACGTGGGAGCTTGTTACAAATGCAGAGTCTCAGGCCGCAGTCCAGACCTGCCGGCTCAGTCTGTTTTTTAGCAGGATCCCAAATGACTGGTAAAACGTGATGAGTACTGGCCTGGGGTACAAAAAATAACTCAATCTGTAGTGTGTGCCTGAAACTTTCTGACTTAGAGACCCACGATTTACTGACCTGCGTCCAGAGGTGGTTGCTTTTGTTTTTATGGTTGTCTGGTGACACTCCCCCAGCCCCATGGGTGCTCTGGCTGGGGGAGGGGAAATGTTGAGGGGGAGAGGACTAAATTTAATGAGTGTCTCTAGGGGACCCTACAGAGTGAGTAAGGGAAGAGGAAGCACTTTAATTAACATTTGGACATATCCTGCTCACCGTTTTATTAATCACCACATTATCTAATAGCTACTCCCAGGAGGCCTCCTCATAACTCATGTTTCTTATTCTCTGTCTACCCCACCCTCCAATTCCCTCTTTCATTTCTCACCAGATCACTACCCAGTGATTTAGAAAGTGAAACCAAGGCTGACTCAGAATTGGAATAAATATTAACCTGGACTTACTGTTCTCTAAGGAAGTGAAAAGAGCTTTGGATTAGAATAGGCTGGCTTTGGGGCAAAAGGCAATGGAAACTTTATTGCCTTGCGATTGTTTTTAACTGACAAGATCCTTTTTCTTATTACCCCAACCCCCATGAGAGTGAGATGTGGCTGTACATTCATCTATGTGTGTTTATGTGTAGTCATGACAGATAGGATTTTCAGGGTGCCTGTGTGTCTTACAGACAGGGGTGTGGAAAGAAGCCACGGCGGGGAGTCAAGCCACCTGGGTTCCTCTCATTAGCAAGTCCCTTTGCTGATAGCGGGCCTCAGTTTTCTCATTTCTATAATAATGACAGTTGAGGTTGCAAATTCAAATGCCTACAGGAGCCAGAGTGGAACTCAAACAGGGCCAAGGTCAACTCCTATTCAGCTCCCTCTCTTCACGTTAAGCTGTGGGAATGTGGGTCCAGTGTTGCAAGATTTCAAGGGAAGTAAAAAAAAAACAACAAAAAACGGATTTTTGTTTGCAATTTCCCCATTTTCAAATGTCGGGAACTAATATAACTTTTGTTTTGCTGCAGAATTTAGAAACTACACAAAACACCCCTGAGACCATAGTCCACCTGGAACCAGCCAGATAATGACCTCTAGACTAAGTGATATCCCAGGGCGGCTGGAGAATTCCAGTCCTACCTTTTTTAAATTTTTTTAATTGGGGAATTGGGGGGTTGGGAACAGTGCTGGGGAATTGGGGGAAGGGGAACAGACAAGTTGCTGTCGTTTTGTTCTTCAGTCTAGTTGTGGAGGACGTTGCTTCATTGGCCCAAATTGGCACCATCATTGTGCTCTTCCCGGGCGAGGCAGATCAGTCGCCGGCTTCTGGACGGCTGCTCACGGCGGCTGCTGGCTACACACGGTAGCCCATGGCAACCCACTGCAGCAGGGGCTGCAGCCTACGCCGTTGCCAGCGACTCACGGCAGCCCAGCTCCAGGTTGAGCTGTTGTTGAGCATCTTATCTGTGGAGAACAGTGTCACTGGCCCTCATATGTGGGATCCGAACCGGGTCCCTCTGGCGTCCCAAGCCAGCTCTTAACCATCGTGCCACTTGGCCGGTCCCCAGTCCTACCTTTTTAACATAGCTGTCATTGTGTGTGTGTGTGTGTGTGTGTGTGTGTGTGTGTGTGTGTAGCCATATCTGTGTCTCTAGCTTATTCTCTCAATAAATATTTGAGTACCCATTATAAGCCAGTAACTAGTTGGTTGAGAAAAGGAGATGGGGTTCCTACTCTTAGGTGAGCAAATGGGAAAGCTGAGTGAGTTGCCCCAATAAATAAGAAGGCTTCTTGAAAAACTGGACATGCCAGAAAGTCCAAGGCAAGGCGGGTCTGATTCTTGAGCGAGACACACAATCTTTCTGAGCCTTGGCAGTTCCATCTGTGAAATGCGGAGAATAATACCTCCCCATGGATCCCACGTGAAGATGAGAATTCTGTCTCTAAAGCACCTGGCACATAGTAGATGCTCAACAAATAATGTTATCTAGCGCTGCTCTTTTTTTTTTTTTTTAATTAGCTTCAGGTGTACAAAGCAATGCACTATTTATAGCGCCGCTCCTTTTATTATTATGTTGTGACTTCCTTGGAGTTCGGGGTTGGGTCTGATTAAAATCAGGCAGTAGCAGCTCTTAACTTGCAAGCCCCTAGCTGTGTTCCCAAAGTGTATTTATGCCTCGGGGCTTGCTTCCCATGGAGATGGCATCCATTGGTAACTTCCCCAGGCAAATCCGAAAAGCCCATTGAAGCTATAGGGAGGCTTAAATATTGCACAATTGCAATTTTTTGTTTGTTTGTTTGTTTAATCAAAAAGCAGCACTAATATGATGCAAATTCAGCAGAGGAAGCTCTTTCAGGTTCTTTTTTTCCCCAGATGATGTTACAAGGCTTTTTGCTTTGTTGTGAGTGGTGTTTGAGATTTGAAGGCAGGTTTATTCAGAAAACCGAGAGCAAGAGTTGCATACTTGAATCTGAAGGGGGCTCCTGGGGATGTTCAAAGGCCTTTAAAGTGGGTGATTCCAGGTTTGTTTGTTTTTTTAAAGAAATTTTATTGGGGAACAGTGTGTTTTTTTAGGACCCATCAGCTCCAAGTCAAATAATTGTCTTCAATCTAGTTGTGGAGGGCGCGGCTCCGTGGCCCATGTGGGGATCAAACCGGCAACCTTGGTGTTGAGCCTGCCCTCTAACCACCTGAGCTAACTGGCCGCCTGGATGCCAGGTTTTTTAATTGATCTAATTGCACTTAAAAATATAGAATATTCCTTTTTCTGGTGCCCATTCATTGTCTCTGACATTGTTTTCACACTTACCCTTAAAGTACCATCTTTAGGCTGATGAGTCTCAAAGTTGTATCTTTAGGCCACATTCTTTTTTTTTTTTTAAGATTTTTTATTAGGGAATTGGGGGAGAGCACCAGCATTGGAGAATCGGGGAAGGGAAACAGACAAGTTGCTGTGCTTTTGTGCTTCAGTCTAGTTGTGGAGGATGTCGCTTCACTGGCCCATGTTGGTATTATTATTGCGCTCTTCCCGGGTGAGGCAGATCGGTCGCCAGTCACTGGACGGTCGCCCATGGTGGCTCTTGGCAGCTCATGCTGGCTGCCGGCCACTCATGGTAGCTTATGGCAGCCCACTGCAGCCCCACTGTAGCCTATACCATCGCCGGTGACTCACGGCAGTCCAGCTCCAGGTCGAGCTGTTGTTCACCATCTTAGCTGTAGAGGGCACAGTGTCACTGGCCCTCATGTGGGATCCGAACCGGGACCCTGCTGCTCAGAGCTGGCGTCCCAAGCCAACTCTTACCCAATGTGCCACTTGGCCGGCCCTAGTCCACATTCTTATATATCCAGCTCTCAGCCTGGCATCTCCACTCGGTGATCGCTTATATGTCTTGGATATAACATGGTCCAAACAGAACATTTGACCCTATCTTGCCTCCTTCCAAGCCTTTCCTGTATCAATAAATGGCATTGCCATACCCTGGTTGCTCAGGTCAATCCCTGAGGAATATTCTTATTTTTCTTAATCCCGTCACACCCGACATCCAATCCCTCAAATAGCCCTGTGTACTGAGGCGCCTGTGTCCCATGGCATTATATGCAAGATATGATCACTTCTCACCATGTGCACTCTATCTCTAGTGGGGGCTTCTAGTTGTCCCTTGATATCTATTCTTCTCCTTTCCCCTCCAGAATGGAACCTCCTGTTTTTAGCTGATTCCATAACAGGCCAGTCCCCCTTAAACTGGTACAGCCACATGTTAAGTTCTGGTCAATGCAATATAAGCAGAACTATAATGTGGCAGTTTCCAGGAACCATCCTTAAAAGATCATTGGCATATACCCTTTCCTTTGCCCCCCCCTCCCCTTTTTATTCATTCTGCTGGCTGGAATGTGGCATGATGGCTGGAGCTGGGGCAGCCACCTTAGACTATGAGGTAACCTTGGAAATGGAGGCTGTGCACAGCAGTGCAACAAAATAGCAGGAGCCTGGATCACTGAGGACTTTGTGGAGCAGAATGGTCTTAACAGACTGGATTACTTGCTTCTGGACTTCACTTGTGAGAGACATGAATTTTTATATTGTTTAAACCACTGTTATTTTGGATTCTGTTATTAATACCAACTTAATTCCTACCGATAGACTATTCTGTATCCTATCCCCTGGAAGAGTGCTTGGCACATAGTAGGTGCTCAATAGATATTTGTGGAATGAACCTACTATGTGTCGGGGAGGCAAGATATAAAGATGACTGACATGTTTCCTGAGTCCCATGCCCAAGGAGCTCAGTATCTAAGTGGGAACTGACTCTCTAGTTTGAATGGCAGTCATCCTCCATGGATTCATCTAGAATGGTGGTTGTCACCCAGGGGCAGTGTTGCTCCCCAAGGGGCATTTGTCAATGTCTGGGAACATTCCCGATTGTTGCAATTTGGGGGCTGCTACTGGCAAAGTGGGTGGAGAGCCCAGGGATGCTGCTAAACATCCTACAGTACACAGGACGGCTCCCCACAACAGAATTATCCGGCCCCAAATGCCAATAGTGTGAAGGTTGAGAAACCCTGGCCTAGTGCAGGTCAGTGCCAATTAGCTTTGCCCGGGAGAAAGCTGCTCAGGCTGCACAAGAGTAGAAGCTGTGTAGTGTGGGGGACATGTGCCCTGTGGCCTCTTAGATGTCATTAGAGCAGCGGTTCTCAACCTTCCTAATGCTGTGACCCCTTAATACAGTTCCTCATGTTGTGGTGACCCCCAACCATAAAATTATTTTCGTTGCTACTCTATAACTGTAATTTTGCTACTGTTATGAATCGTCATGTAAATATCTTTTTGTTTTCCAATGGTCTTAGGCGACCCCTGTGAAAGGATCGTTCGACCCCCAAAGGGGTCGCGACCCACAGGTTGAGAACCGCTGTATTAGTGAGAGCGTGGGATTAAGCCCCAGGCAGAGACAGGTCTGCTGCGTTGTCAGATTCTGCACAGCTCTCCACGGAGAAGCCAACCCCAACCATGAACCTTTACTCATCACAGGGCCCACGTCTGAGGACCATGTGAACTCAGAACAGGTGAAATGACGTTCAGAACTCTAGAAACCAAGCCAGAGAAGCGCTTTGAACGGTACCATATTTCATATCAAGAGCTCCAATGTGAATGTTCACTTTGCCTGGCTTCCGAGGGAAGGCTGAGAGAGCTCCAAAGGCTCTGCTGCTCTCTGCTGTAATAAATTTCTTCTCTATTTCTGTTTGGCGGAAAGGAGTATGTCTACATTCACAGCTGCCCTACAAAATGTCATTTTCTCTTGCAGGTAAACCAGTGATAGATGTGGGGATTCTAAGGGGCAGGAGATTATGGAGGTGAGAGTTCTGAGCCACTTCATAGTTTATTTACTTATTTATTTTTTTAGCTTTCCAGTTTGTTAGACACTCGGCGACCTTGGACAGGACACATCATGTCCCTGAGCCTCAGTTTCCTCATCAGCAAACCCAGAGGGTTGGATCAGGCAATGGCTTAGTTACCTGCCTCCAAATAACCATAATGATTTCATCTCTCACCTGTTACCATCAGATAATTCATGGCCACAAATGCCTAGGTTTGAAGAAATTAATTTGAAAATAAAGGAAAGGCTACAGTGATTCCTAGCGTCAACAGATGTTTTCAAAAATAAAACATCAGCATTAATCTTTGGAACAGCATTTCCTAAAATATGTTTCTTAGAACATAGCTCCTTAAGATATGACAATGGGACTCTATGTCAAAAAAATTGGGGAACACACTAGATCCCCTTCTTGGAGAGTGACAATAAATCATTTTAACTTTTTATAAACCCAGTGTTTCCCACTTATTTGACTAGAGAATCTATTTTTCACTGAATATTTATTAATAGTGTGTCCAAGTACGTGGGCGATTCCCATGTTTCTATTGAAGGCCACTATTATAATAAACCCACTTATCGGCCTCATTTTATTGTTATATGGCCTGTGACGCAAAGAGAGAGAAATTTAAACTTGTGCCCCTTTGCTGAATTTCCTGTGTCAGTCCTATTCACTAAGTGACTCTATTATAGGGATGGCAAATAGGTTTTTTCTCTCATGACAACTTTGATCAATGGGTAGTAGCTGCCTGGAGCTCTGTATTGAAATTGATAATAAGATCTTCAATGAGCTTGGAGAGAAAATATGCTATGATTGATGCTTAATGTCTGTCTGTCGTGGGTGTAGTGCTGTGATTGATTGTTGGTGTCTGTTTGGTATAGACTAGATGGAAGGTGTAGGATGATTATTGTGTGTCTCCTCAACCCAAATCAGAGGCTTCTTAAAACGTACCCATGTTGGCTTGGTTGGGGAACTAACACTTAATACACTTAAGTGCCTTAAATGTGGTTAAGATAATTTGTAGAGTCAGAAAAGGGGGAGTTTCTTCAGGTGTTAAGATAAAGATAGATTGCATACAAGAGCTGATTTGGGCCTTGAAGGGTAAAAAGGGTAGTTCTTGGGAGGAGACCCTGGGAAATAATTCTCAGCAGAGATTGCTGGGGAGCTGCCCCAGGCCCAGAAAGAGCTTGCATCTCTGGAGCTGCTCAGACACAATGTAAGCGCCCCTTACAGAGAAAACAGGTGACATTGATTTCAATAATGTATTTTATGTAACCCAATATATCCAAAATATTATCACTTCATATAATCAATATAAAAATTATTGAGGGCCAGCCGAGTGGCTCAGTTGGTTAAGGGCGCGAGCTCTGGGCAACAGGGTCACTGGTTCGATTTCCACATGGTCCGGTGAGCTGCGCCCGAGCTGAGCTGCCAACAGGTGGCAGGATGGCTGAGCTGGTGAGAGTACATGCTCCTAACAGCAAGGTTTTTCTTTCGACTCCCTCATGGGATGGTGGGCTGCGCTCCCCTGCAACTAAGATTGCACGCGGCACCTTGAGCTGAGCCAGATGGCGACTAGACTTGGAGCTGAGCTAGCTGCGCCCTCAACAACTAAGATTGAAGGACAACAACTTGGCTGTTTCCCTTCCCCAATTCCCCAATAAAACCTTAAAAAAAAATTATTGAGAAATTTTACACTCTCATTTGGGTAATAAATCTTGGAAAGCTGGTATATATTTTACTTATAGCACATTTCAGTGGGAGCCAGCCACACCAGGTGCTCAGAAATCACAGTGACTAGTGGCTGCCATATTGGATAATGTCAGTTTAAACAACCGCTCTTGTTCATAATCATATGTTCTTTCTTCCTAAAAGTTTGAATATAGTTAATGAGGTTTTACTAGTTTCACCAAAATCTATTCTGATAACCAACTGGAACTAGCAGTATTTTTAATCTAAAAATTATTTCTGTAAATAACACATAATAAAAATATATTCAGTACTTTAAAAATAATTTAAATTATTAACTAATTAAAAAATAATAGATTATTTTTTATTTCCTGTTAACATTAGAAAGGCAGAATTATTAAGTAGAAAATAGTAATAGCTCCTATGACTTATTCTTTCTCTCTTTTTACCATTTAAAAAAATTGTGGTAAAATATTGGGTCTTCGGAAAAGTCAAGACGCATGTTTGCAACAGATGGCTCTAGTTCATTTTTGGAAGTACTAGAGTCATTCGCATCTATGTTAATGCTATGTCATTTGACAGCTGACAGTTCTAGCTTCATTCTAAAAAAAAATTGAGCGATTTGGTTGGGTTTTAGAGATTTTACAACAAATTGAAGATGGAGGACCAAACTACATTTTTGCCATATTTTACTGTTTTACTTCCATAAAGGGAAGAATGCGCGTCAAGCTTGTGAAAAGTTGCATAAAGTTTACAGTGACAATGCTCTACAAGAACGTTAGTGCCAGTCATGGTTCACGAAATTCCATGCTGGTGATTTTGATCTCAACAACGCTCCTTGGTCAGGGAGGCCCACCAAGGTTGATGACAACAAAATAAAGGCATTGATCGAGTCAAACTCACGTTACACGACATGAGAGATTGCAGAAACATTGAACATCCATCATTCAAGCGTTCACGACCACCTGAAGAAGGTGGGATACGTAAGCAAGCTCGATATTTTGGTTCCGCATGAACTCAAAGAAGTTCATTTGACGACGCATATAAACATCTGCGACATGCTCATTAAACGTGAGGAAAATGGTCCTTTTTTGAAGTGACTGATAACAGGTGATGAGAAGTGGATTGTTTATAACAATGTGTGCAAACCGTCTTGGTCCCAACGTGATGATTCGCCTCAAACGACATGGAAAGCGGACATTTATGAGAGAAAGGTTATGCTCTCAGTGTGGTGGGATTTTAAAGGTGTCGTGTTTTTCAAGCTCCTACCAAGGAAACAAACAATTCGAATGTGTACTGTGAGCAATTGGACAGTTTGAACGAATCCAACATCCGGAAACGTCCAGAGCTTGTTAATTGTAAAGGAGTTGTGTTCCATCGTGACAACGTGAGACCACACACAAGTTTGATCACCCGTCAAAAATTATTGGAGCTTGGATGGGACGTGTTTCCACACCCACCATACTCACCTGACCTTGCGCCGTCAGACTTCCACTTGTCTCACTGTCTTCAAAGCCCCTTGCGTGGTATAACGTTCAATTCAGATGAGGCTGTAAATCAGCACCTTGTTCAGTTTTTCGCAAATAAAGACAGGTCCTTCTATGAATGAGGAATTATGAAGCTCAGTGATAGATGGCAAAAGGTTATCGAACAAAATGGGCAATATATCATTGATTGATCTTTGTTCTTTATATAAATAAATGAACTTTGAAAAAACAGACAAAATATGTCATGACTTTTCCAACAACCCAATACACATAACATAAAATTTACCACTATGGGTACAGTTCAGAGGCATTAAGTACATTCACATTGTTGTGCTATCATCACCACTATCCATCTCCAGTACCTTGTCATCCTCCCAAACTGAAACGCTGTACCTGTTAAACCATAACTCTGCATTCTCCCCTCCTCCCAGCCCCTGGAAACCACCGTTCTACTTCTATGAATTTGACTGCTCTAGGTTCCTCATTTAAGTAGAATCACACAGTACTCATCCTTTTGTGTATGAGAGATCCTGGACTTATTTGACTTTGCATAATGTCTTTGTTTTTTAAGCTGAGCCATTCTGCCACCTGTTGGCAGCTCAGCGGCAGCTCTGCTCCGGCCAGGCATCGAACCGCTGTTGCTTAGAGCTTGCACTCTTGAGGGAGCTCTTAACTAACTGAGCCACTCGGCCGGCCCTTTGCATAATGTCTTTAAAGTTCAGCCGTATGGTAGCATATCGCAGGATTACCTTCCTTTTTAAAGGCTGGATAATATTCTGTCGTATGGATGTATCACATTTTGTTTATCCATTCATCCATCGATAGATACTTGGGTTGCTTCCATCTTTGGGCTATTGTGAATAATGTCGCTGTGAACATGGGTATAAATATCTGAGTCCCTGCTTTCAGTTCTTTTGAGTAAATATTCAAAAGTGGAATTGCTGAATCGTGTGATAATTCTATTCTTCAACTTTTTCAGGAACTTCCAGACTGTTTTCCATAGTGTCTAGAGCATTTTGCATCCCCACCAGCAATACACAAGGGTTTCTCCACATCCTCACCAACACTTGTTATCTTCTGTGTCTGTTTGTTTGTTTATAATAGCTGTCCTCATTGGTATAAAGTGGTAACCGATGGTGTTTTGTGTTGAACATCCTTAATGATTAGTGATATTGAGCCACTTTTCATGTGCATATTGGCCATCTGTATATCTTGTTTGCAGAATTATCTACTCAAGTCCTTTGCCTATTTTTTAATCGAATTGTTTGTTTTGTTGTTGTTATAAGAGTTCTTTATATATTCTTGATAGTAACCCCTTTTCAGACATATGGTTTGCAGATATTTTCTCCTTTCCATGGGTCGCCTTTTCACTTGTTGATGAGTGTCCTTTGATGAACATCGTTTTAGCACATTACAGCATGGTCAGAAGAATGTTCCTCTTTCTGTTCCCCTCAGATGGTTTTCAGGTAGGGGTTGCCTTTGACATCAGATAGCCCAGCGTTTAAAGCCAGTTTCTGGGGGCAGCCAGCTGGCTCAGTTGGTTAGAGCGTGTGCTGTTAACAGTAAGGTTGCCGGTTCGACTCCCGCATGGGATGGTGGACTATGCCCTAGATTGCATAGATTGAAAGCAGTGACTGGACTTGGAGCTGAGCTGAGCCCTCCACAACTAAGATTGAAGGACAACAACTTGACTTGGAGCTGATGGGTCCTGGAAAAAAATTGTCCCCCAGCAAGGTTTTAAAAAACAAAACAAAACAAAACAACCAGTTTCTACCACTTACCTAGTTAGATGGCCCTAGAGCAAGTTACTCACTAAACTTTCCGAGTACAGTTTCTTCCTATATAAAAATGAGGATTTGCCCCAATTGCCCAATAAAAATCTGAAAAAAAAAATGAGGATCTGATAATATTTACCTCCCAGAGTTTGAGGAACAGTGGTGGTTAGAAATAAATACGATTATTTAGTAAGTAATCCTAGTAAACAGTCTTCATTATTTGAACGAGATGGTGGAAAAGGCGGTGCCTGCTTTTGAATTGAGGAGCACAGGGCCAGGCTTTGTCATTTATTCGCTCTCTTCCCTTCCTGGTCTTTCCTGGGAATAAACACTTCCCAAACAGTTGCTGATAATTTGGAGATTAGGCTATGATTCTCCTACAATCCTATAATTTTCATAGTTCTGCTTCCCTTCCCCGAGGTGATGTCATACTCGGCCATCTGCTTCCCCTGCAGCCCAAAGCCACCTGAGTCATGCTTTTTCTGCAAATCTTCTTCCAGGGCCCAGCAGGGAGGGTCCTCTGAGAGGTGGCGTACCTGGGGGACAGTCCAAACACCATGCCAAGCAGTGTGACCTTCAGATCGTTTTAGCACAAGAAGCCTTCCAGAATAAGCCTTCCTTTGCCTCTTTGACATGAGACGAAGGGATCATTTCAGCTACGACACCAAAAGCCATAGAGGCCAAACGATTCTATTTCAGCCAAAAGCCCTGGAGAGAGAGATGTATTCTTCCCTTACTTGGTGGGTTCTTTAACTCTTTAATGAATTAATCTCGTGACACCCGATAGCTTTCAAGAAGATGGGCTACTCATACAAATTCATAGACTAAGTTGATTGTTGGCCAAAGTCAACAATATGGGGCCCGCTTGGAGATGGGCGAGGCAAATGGCATGGGAGGTTAAGCGTCAGCTCTGCTGTTTCCTGGCTCTGCCACCTTGGGCAGGTTGGATCCTCTGTAAGCCTCTGCTTCCTCATTTGTAAAATGGAAGAAGAGCAACCAATTTTACGTAGTCGTTTTGAGGATTCATTCAGCAAGAAGCTCGTTATGTCAAGCCCTTAGCACAGTGCCTGGCGGGCAACAAGAGCCCATTAAATGTGAGCTGTTGTTACTATGAACCGTATCATCATCATCATCATCATCGTCATCAGGTTTGGGTGACTTCCCACTAGTGACAGCAGATGCTAAAGGCCCCATTCTCCTTTACTCTGGCTTTAACTTGTGCCATCTGCACACTTCCGCTTCCTGCCCCCACCGCACATGAATATCTGTTCTTTTCCGTCTAATCCAACAGGGCCCTGACTTTAGGCAAAGGGGAAAGAAGGCGGCAGTTGGGAAAGACACTTAGAAACCTCCGATTAAACTTGAAGAAGGAACTGAGGGCTACCTTGCTAGGAGCTCCCGCTCAAAAGACCAGAGAGAAAGGAAGATGCACTATTGTCCAGCCAAACAATACTTGTCAATTAGCATGGAAAGCAAAAAGGTGGGCTCCCATCCAATCCAATTCTTCAGAAAGACATTTACAGGTAAAGGAAACAGATAGGCCCAGGATGTCTTTTTTTTAAAATAATGAATGATAACTGTACAAACAGTAGATGGCAGTGACTGCTACTGGAGATTTTATTGACGTAATCTGCAATAGATTTACCCACGTCCCTGACAATTGCTTTAATTTTGAGAAGCCAAGGAGGTGCCTCTTTTAGCATCCCGGCAAAAATTGGGCACCACAGGGCCAAGCATAGGGGAATGTCACCCCCGCATTCTGTCCACTTTGTAAGTCACAAATAGCTTTGGCTGGGCATCCTCGCCCTCCTATTTTATTGTTTGGAGAGCTCACGAGCCACTGGGCAGCACGTCTTGTGCCCTGATTCATAGAAGCTTGGCCCTCACCTCAAGCTGAGGCAGCCTGAGTGGAGATTTCAAATGTGTCATGAGGTTTCCCTGCCAAATTCCTCCAGCACCAACTTGAAAACTCGCTGTAAAAATAGCCCTTGCTAAAGGGAGCCTGACCTGTGACAAAGATTTCCTAGCTGGGAGAAGGAATCAGAGGGCTACTGTGTTTCTTTTTAAAACATCTTTTGTAATATCTCTCAGCTGGGGATTTGCTTTTAATTTTTAAGATTGTGTTTTAAAAACCTCTCTTGTACTCAAACCTCCTCCTTTTTGAGACAAGGTATCCACATGCCTGGTGTCTGACTGGGGTTAATCCTGCACCAGATTTGGGGATTAAAGGAAACAAAAGAGCCTTATCTTTTGTTTACTCGGGATATAAATTTGAGTATCTATCTAGGAAAATGGAAGGTCTATTTAGGAAAATCCTGGTGGCTACGGACTCTGGGGTTGGTTCAAACCCTGATGCCTGGGTCTTTCAGAAGCTAAGAAAAACTCAGGTGACCTCTCAGTGTTTGAGGCTCTAACTATGTTAAATATTTAAGAAATAGCAAATAGGGCACACAATTTATTGTATATTGGAAGAGTTTTTCTTTCGACCATGGAACGTTTTTAACACAAGGGGGAAAAAAACCACAATGCAACATAATGTCCTGTTCACCAGGAAATAATATCATTTATTATGAATCGTTCATGCACGGCCCCTACAGGTGTGTGGGCCGGTAAGCAGATACAGGTTTAAAAATCCAGACGTCTTTTTTATCAGCGTGTCTCTGTGATTCTGAATAACCTCAGCAGGCAATACGTCAATGACCTACATCTGAGGCCTTTGACGAATGTGAGGTAGGGACCAAATGTCCCTTCTGTCCGTGCCTGTGAGAGTCCCTGCCTGCTACCAGCAGGGTGACCTTGGATAGGCTGCCTCGTTCCTCTTGGCATCGGGTGTGGTTTGGGAGAATTATATGAAGTCACCCCCACAGAGCATTTGGCTCGGTGCTTGGCAGTAGTAAATGCTCAATAAATATTAGCCAGAGTAGGTCACTATTATTAGACCTAAGACTCAATGCCTTGGTCAAAGCTTATTTAATTGGTCTGTGTGGGTCATGCCACACTCTTAAGAGTATTCATTCTTTGTTCATTCAATACATATTTATCGAAGGCTTATTTTTAGTTTTTTAAAATTTTGTTTTATGACTATCACTTGTGTATTAGGAAATAGGGGGGAAAAACATCACCCATTGCCTGACCACCGTGCTGTACACCAGAAGCTGAAGCTGAATAACACTGAATGTCAACTATAATTTAATATATGTATATAGTCACGGGATATGGAGTACAGCATAGGGAATAGAGTCAATGGAATTGTAATAGATATATATGATGTCGGGGGAGGGGTTATCACTTTGTGAGGGGTGAAATGTCTATTACATTGTTTTGTACACTTGAAACTGATTTTTAAAAATGTTTTAGAAAAAAGTTAATTTAAAAAAATACAGGGCCGGCCGAGTGGCTCAGTTGGTTAAGAGCTTGCTCAAGAGTGCGAGTTCTGAGCAACAGCGGTTCGATTCCTGGACTGAGCTGAACTGCTGCTGAGCTCCCAACAGGTGGCAGGATGGCTCGGCCAAAAAAAAAAATAAATAATAAAATTAATGAGATCAAAGTATAAAAAAAAAAACACCCAAGATCCCACTTACCACAGAACTCCAAAAGTTGGTATACATTTAGTACGTTTTCTTCTCACCTTTTTTCTATGAAACCTCCCCCACCCTTTTAACAGAGTTGAGGCCCTCCCATGCGTTCATTTCTGAATCTCATACTTTTAAAAAAAAACATGTTTATATAATATTTTCCTGGTTTCATTAAAAATTCTTTATAAATGTAATTTTCAGTGGCTGCAGAAAATTCCAACTACAAACGTTTGTCTCCTAATCAGTTTCCTATTGTTGAGCATTGACATAATGTTCCATTTTTTTTTGCCTTTAATAACTAAAACCGAGATTAACACTTGATGTTAATCTTAGTCCATCTTTTAGCTGATTTCCATGTCAATCCTCCCATTACCAACTACTTTTTTCTTTTAATTGGGGAACAGTGTGTTTTTCCAGGACTCATCAGCTCAAGTCAAGTAGTTGTTTCAATCTAGTTGTGGAGGGCGCAGCTCCTTGGCCCATGTGGGAATCGAACGGGCATCCTTGGTGTTATGAGCGCTGCGTTCCAACCAACTGAGCTAATGGGCCGCCCACATTACCAACTACTTTTGAGTGTTGACTTTGGGTCAGGTGCTGTGCTGTGTGCTGGGGATTGAAGGAACAGAGGTGGGACAGGTGTGGACTTTGCTTTCACAGACAGAGCTCATCTCCTAAGGGTGAGACAGATGATAAATGTGTGAAGAAACTTAGTACTTGCAGTTGGTGGTGGGCGCTGCCAAGGAAAGAAATAGGGTGTGTGACAGAGAGTACCTGGAAAGGGCACTGGCTAGCTTTTGGGGGCTGGGAGGTTGGGGAAAACCTCTTAGAAGAATTGAGATGGGCCATGGAAACCTGCCAGGACGAAGGTAAGGCAGGGTTGGCACTTGCAGGATCCTGAGAGTGAGCGGCTCCTTGAATTAGGCACCACAGGGACTTACTTCACCCTAACTGTCAAAATGAGTGACAGAGACTTCAACCAGGACAGGACTTGGGGGGCCCTGGAGGAGGAGTGCGTACACCCCAGGTCGGTTTTGAAAGCCCCACAGGAAGAACTCTATGGTAATAAACTGTCCCCTGCCCCCAAACTTCCTCCTCCCTTCTATAAAAGAACTTCCTCTCCTTTTTCCCCTAGACTTTCCTGTGGCTTGCCATGGCTGCACATACTAGATTACAATCCTTTCTCCCCCCACCGTCCACCTTCTGAATAAATCCTTTTTGCTAAAGGAATACCTGGCTGACTTTTTGTTGACAGATGGAGGAAAGGCATTCCAGGCACAGGGAACAGCAAGTGCTAAAGTCCAGAGGCTGGAAAGGCTTGGTGTGTTTCAGGAACAGAAAATCGGTCCCTTTGACTACAGTGCAGCAGAGAAGTGCAAAGGGAACCAGTGAAACAGAACCACCAAAAGAAATGAGAAAAAAACATTTTTTAAATTTCGAGTTTTGATCCTATTTGGTCAATATATTTTAAAGCACTCAAGTAGTTGCCATGGGAAAAACTGGGTTTTAAATTCTTCTCCAGTGGTTTAAAACTGTCTTTATAGCCCATATGTATTGGGAGTGAGATTGGGAGGAGGCACCTATAACATTTTCAGTCCTTAGGGGCTGAAAAGTGGTGTTTCTAAACCTTGGCTGCATATCAAAATCCCCTGGGGAAATCTTAAAAAATGCTGATGCCCGGCCCACTCTGAGTGACTCTGATGAATTTGGTCTGGGCTGCAGCCTGGGTAGGCATGGGGATTTTACTGTGAAGACAAAACTGAGAATCACCGTTAAGATCCAATCTGGGTATGAGATACTGTGAAATATTTGCGATGCTGGAGAAACCAGCTTTTACGGGCTCTGGTAGACTCTTAGGAGTGAGGAGCCTGGGTTTTATTCTAAGAAGAATCTGAAGCCATTGATGGGTTTTAAGTAGGATGGTGACATGATCCGATTTTTATTTTAAGAAAACCACTTTGGCTGCAGTGTGGCAAATTTCCTTAGGATAGATTCCCAGAAGTGGAATTACTGGGGGAAGGGGTAGTAATAATTTTAAGTCTTTGGAGACACACCTTTAAATTGCATTCCAGGAAGTTGCTGCCAAATGACATTCACCTACCTTCTGTGTCCTTCTGCCACCCCTCTGGCGACACTGAGTGTTTTTAATTATTTCTATGGGAGAAGTACAAAAAGCAATGACAAATAAGAAGCAATTGAGCAACTGGGCACAACCCCTGCCAACAACGTTTTTTTTTTTTCCTCCTTCATTGGTCAGATATTATCCAATAACCATGTGTTTCAGAGAAGTTGTAGATCTTATTTTTAGCGATCATTTATTGATTGCTTACTGTGCAAAGCACTTTACACGCAGTATCTCTGTTCATCTTCTCGTCATCTGTAAGAGGTCAGCACTACTATCTTCATCTCCATTTTATAGATGAAAAACGGGGGCCCTGTTTTGAGAGCTTTGATCAGGAGCTTGCCCAGGCTCCCTCAGCTTTTAAGTGAAAGAGTTGAAATTTAAACCCAGAGCCCTTCCCCGCATTGCTCTGCTGTTGTTCTGTAAATTGGAAAGGTTAGAGGATCCCTGTCATTTTTTTCAGGGGTTTAAGGTTCTGGATATTCTGCAAATCACTGTAGAATCTGAATAACTGTCCTTGATCACTGTATCCTGCATCATTATTGCAATCAGCTATTTAAAGAAGTCAAAATGATGAATTGGCCACATCAGCCATTCGCTCATGAGTATGAGGGTCCCAAAGGGGAGGGGAAGCATCAGCTCACCTGGTACATACAAAGTAAAGGATCTGAGGAAAGCAGGTCCAAGGACATTTGAAACTTCCAGTTAAGAAAAGGTTTTGAGAGGGGAGACTTTATAGTCAGATTGCAAGACAAGCTTGCAGGGTGCTGGAGAGAGGGAAGGACAAACATACATTGTTCAGCCATTTCTTTTAACAGATTTCTCTTTCTGACCCCAGAGTTCCTTGAGAACAGGAATTGAGTCTAGATCACTGTCCATGTCCCCAACTGCTCCGTTAACAGATGCTCAATAAATTTTGCTGAACGTTGAATGAAAGAATAAATCATGATTAGGCTGTACATTAAAAACATACACGAGGACAATATATTCATTATTGCTTATGTAATTATGTAATTAAACGTTTACTACAAACAGAACCAAAATAACCTTGTGGCAGGAATAAGAGTTTCCCAGAGAGGACCGTACTGAGAGAGGGGACCCTGTGCTTGGGACTTGATTCAAGAGGGACTTTTCCTCTCCATAGAATAGGGGAGAGGAGATAAACAGAAGAAAGGACACTTTTTATAAGGCTCTTTTTACAACCGTTAAGCACCCTTCCTCATGTCCTCCCCTCAAAGAGGGAGGTGGGCAAGAAGGGGGTACTAAGGCAAATTTCAGGATGGAGTATGTACATGTGGGATATATCCCTGTCAACTCAGGTGTATCATTATTTTTTTACACGTGTGGGTGACCATGCTTGGGGCTGACCTCGTGGAGATTTCTGCTTTGAGTCAGTGATCAGCCCTAGTTCAGACCAGGAGTTTCTTTCCCCCTGAATGGGGGGATGGGCAGGGTGGGGGTGGGATTCATTTGAAAATCTAACTTTTCATCCTCTAGAATTGGCAAGATCCTAGTTTAGTTGAGGGTTTGGTGGGGATAAGCAAGGAGCCAAAGGTTGAAGGACTATGTGGGCGGAGATATCAACAGCTCATAATCTTCAAGAACGTTTGGTAATAATTTTAAATCAGACAAGTGTTTTATATAAAGACTTTTTTCTTGCAACATGGAACAAACAATAGGTTAAGACCTTCAGGGCAGGTAAGGTTAAGACCCTTTGACTACCCTCCTCCAAGCTAACTCCTGCTGCCTGTTTGATGTGCATCTTGCCTAGCTTTTCTCTTTTTATTTTCATCCACATTATGTATTAGGTGTTTCAGTGAAGTCTTTTGGGGACACTGTGAGGGTGGAGGAGAGTGCGCTCAGGTTCGTCCCCCTCTAGCTAGGCTGTTTCTGGTGGGGCAAGTGCTAGGGCGAGGAGATATCAAAGCACGGTTCACGATTCGGAGACAGGAGTTGATGGTCGTGGGTACTCCTCCGTTTAATTTAATTTTTTAAGGTGAAGAAATGGTCAAGACTCCATGGGCACATTTCAGGTGTGGGCTAGTAGGTGGCTATCCACCTCTCTTTTTTATTTTATTTTCACTTTCTACCGTACAGGGTGGGGAGGGTTGGCGCACGTGAACCCTAAGGGCAGTGCACCCCAGGTCCTTGATTGGATGCCTGTTTATACCTGACTGCCCGGCCCTCGAGGGTCAGGTGCTTTCCCGGGCGTGCTGGGAGGGTGTGAGTGCAGGGGCGGTAGCGGAGATCCCCTCTCCCATGAGCCCCCGCGGCAGGGCCCGGACCTTGGCGCTGTCCGCCCGGAGTGGAGGCGAGCCCCGAGCGCGGGAGGGCGGTCCGCTTGCCACGCCCACCAGGCTCCGCCCCCTGTGCATTGGCCCCGCCCCCTGTGCCCTGGCCCGGCGGGCGCCGGCACCGCCCCTCGCTCCCAGCATGCCGTGCGGCAGCGGCGGCGCGGCGGGCGGAGCCGGGAGGCGGGGAAGCCTTGGCCGTGTGAGCGTGAGGCGCTGTCGCCACCGCCTCCTCCTCGCCGTCCTCCTCCTCCTCTTGGGCCCCGGCGTCGCGGGCCGCGTACGGCCCTGGAAGAGACGTCGCCTCCCCTTCCTCCGCCTCCCTCTCGCCGCGCCGCTCCCGCCTCCTCGTCCTGCGCTGCGGGCTCAGGCGGAACCCGGAACGGCCGTCCGCCTCCCCCGCCCTCCGCTGCCTGCTTCTCCTCGGCTTCCTCCTCAGCCCCGGGCCGGAGCGGAGTGTCGGCGGCGGCCGGTTCGGGCGGCGACTCGCGCTTCTTCGGGCGGCGGCGCTTGGCCATGTCGTGTTGGGGAAGGTAATGAGCCGCAGAGCCCCGGGGTCTCGGCTGAGCAGCGGCGGCGGCGGCGGCACCAAGTACCCGCGGAGCTGGAATGACTGGCAACCCAGGTGGGTGAGCCGCCGGCGCCCAGCGCGCCGCCCCGACCCCCGGGCCCCGCCTCGGGCTGGCCGAGGCCTAAGGCCGCTGGGCTGGGAGGCGCGGCCTAGGCCCTCCTCGCCCCGGGAACCGGCCGCGGCTTCCCAGGTCTCCTCCCGCCCAGGCTGCGGGAAGAAGGCCGCTGGGAGGCGAGGCCTCAGTGCCTCCCCTCGCCCCCCGGGGCTGCAGCCGAGACCCTCGCCCAGCGAAGGCACTGGCCTGGGAGTCGGGTCAAGGAGGGTGAGGAAAGGGGCCTGCCGGTTGGGGACACTTCCCAGCCACCTCCTTCCCCCCAAGTTGGGATTAGAGTTGGGGGGCCCTGCGAGTCCAGGCCCCCCCCCTCCCCCCCGTTACCCTTTCACTTCCTTGGTCCCTCGCCCTCTCAGCCCTCATGTGAAAGACCGCAACTGGGATCCTTCTGTGACCCCCCCACGTGTTCATACTTAAGAAACCCCACAAAACACCCAACTCCGAGGTTTTCCTCCGATTTTAGGCAGGGTGGTTGTGGGGCATGGGATGAGATTGTGACCGAGCCAGTGGGGCTGACTCACTCTGGTCTTGGGAAATGAAGTGTTCCCCAAGTGCAGGGGCAGGGACCCTGGTGGCGAGCAGTCCACACCTGGACACCTCCGTGGGCCGCTCACTCAGAGGAGGAGGGAGTTTTCTCCTGGACTGAGGATGTGCTCCGAAGACCACTTTGGGGCCTAGTCGGAATTGGCTATAGTAATAGGAGCATCAGCTTTTTTAAAAAAATAATCCATTTTGCTGTCTTTCCGATTCATCATGGGGCAGTTGTGCCTAAATTAGGAGTGATCTCTTCTTTACCTCTCTTACTGAATTAAGTGCTTGTGATTTTCAGACACTTATTTAGAATTTAGCCCGGTGCCCGGGAACCCCCTAAATGTAGGTAATATTTTAGAGTTAGTGGATCCGTGGACCTTTTCATGCTGTGACGCGCACGTGCATCGTGATGGTCCAGGAACTGGCCAGGTACATGTAACACATGTTATTGGGATGACTTTTGCTTCCTGGTAAGTTATATGTTAGTTACAACAGTGTTTGGGAAGAAATCATTTGGTAAGATGTTAGTAGGTAACATTTCAAGACTTGATGGAAAAATCAAAATAATCTTTTGGCGAATGGGTGGTTTGCCTCTTACTCTGTTTATTATACCTCCCCAACTCCTGTGTATGTTGAGAGCTGGTGTATAACTGGATGACTTTAGAAGTTAATGCCTGAATCTAGAATTGAGATGTTAAGTGGTTTTTTAAAAATTTGTTTGAAAAGCATAGCTTTACTTGTCCATTACCACTTAGGCTTTGTGGGTGCTTCAATAAAATCATTTGACTAGCGGAAGTCTTTTTATTTGTAATTGACATCCTTAGTGTTGTACTTGCATGGAAATTGTGAAATTTGATTTGATTTTTATTTTTTTGTATCTAATGAATTGGATGATAAATTATTTTGACATTTGAGAGCTCTTTGACAATGGGTTTTTCATTATTTTTCAGTATGGGGGTCAGCATGTATAAAATAATTTAGTATCCCTTCAGAGGACTAAATAAAGTGCCCTTCTCAGAGTCCTAGAGCTTTTGGAAAGGAATAAATGGTAGCTTGTAACTAAATAAATGGAGTAGCCGAGTTGCAGCCACCTGCTGGGGTCACTTTTCTTCATTTGACAGGTATGAAGCTGAGTGGCTTATGTAGTTATAGAATATATACATGGGTTATTAGTGTTATCCACATTGTTTTCGGCTTTCAAGTGCTTTATTTCTTAACTGTGTGATGGGGTTGGGGGAGGATGGAAGCTTTCTTTGAAGCTACACTCTGTAACAAAGTCTTAGAACTTACTGGGTAGGCACGCAGATACTTTGAGAGGTACTTGGTTACATGGAGTAACAGTTGGTTAGGATGTTGGAAATACTTGACTTTTCTGTAGAGGAGGGAGGGAACAGAAGTAGGGACAATACCCCTTAGTTTTATTTGCACGATCACCATAGTTTTGTTAAATAGCCAATTAAAAACCTCAGATGTTTGCCAGCTCATAAATTTTCATAAGTTAACTTTGAGGTGGTTGTTCTGTCGTCCCCTCTTCACTTCAGAAAGGTGACCGTCGCTGTCTAGTTAACTGACAGAATGGAGCTTGATTTTCCCCCTTAAATCGGGGTTTATTTTTCTAAACATCTTCAAATGCAGGCAGATTCCTATGGTTCATCTGAATCGTTTCGGTCTTTGAAGATTCTTTGCTTTTCTGTACCGTTCCTCCTTTGCTTTTTTTGGTTTCATTTTCCTATATTTAAGTTATTGAAGAAGTGGGATTTAAAAAAAGCAATTCTTATTGGGTTCTTGTATCGTTTGTCAGTTAGTCTGGAAGACCACTGTTGAATCAATGGTGGCCACACATACTGCACATCTATTGACAGGAGGTGTTCCAGGTAGCTGAGGAGGCTAGTGTCATATGGCAACAGAGCAAGCCCACCTTTGCTAGAAGCATACTTTTAGCAGAAAGCGTTTATCCAGCACTGGCTATAGCCTTTCTTTCTATTCACTGTACTCGCAATTAAAACTTGAGAATGATTAGGCGAATGAATGTTTTTTTTAATCATCACCACTAGCCACGCCTGTCCTTTTCTTGACTTTATTTTGGGAAGTAATCTTCTAGTTGTACCAGTCAAGATAGAGATCAGAATGATTTCTTTTAAAATTAAATGTGTAATTATTGTTCATTTCAATATTCCAAAGTGACATGATTAATTTGACATTGAAATCAAACGTAGATTAGTTAAACCGTATTCTCCCAGGGAGGAAATATTCAGCTCAGCAAAAAACAAACAGGTTTTCTACACCTGGGAGTCTTAGGACTGTGTTCCTTTAACAGGTGTGTATACTTGGTTGTCTTTACGATGACCAAACTTACAATCTTTCTCGAATTCTAAAAGGATGAAACTGTATATTATTGTAAAAATAGCTTTCACGTTTGATTAAATGTGGACAGATAAAAGTCCTCAAAAGTACAAATACCTTTATTCTCCATTGTCATAAACCAAAAGACAGGGAAGAGTGCTGTCAAGGTAGAAAAGCCAGAAAATAGTGTGTCTGACATTGTGAGAATCGGGAATTTTTATAATCAGAGTTGTCTATTCAGGCTTTTATGAGTCTATACTGTCTGATGTCCATATATACATAATATAGTGAAATACATAAAGGACAAAATTAAATGGAGTTACATATTTTATAACATAATTAGAGCTTTAATTAAATAGAATTTAATGATTACCAATTCTATATCACAGATTTCCAAGTACATTAAGTTTTTTAAGATAATTGTTTATGGGTGTTTAATTTTGGGGAAAGTTTATTCTTTCTGTTTCAAAGTAAAGTGTATTCCTTATGAAATATTTGGCACTTGTATCTTTAACTTGAACTTTTTCCCCTTCTGTTTTGGCTCCTTTTTAAATTGGGAGTGTAACTGAAGGGTATTTTAATAACAGGAGATTATGAAATAGTCTAATCCAGTGAAAATATTCTAATTCAGGAAATATCTATGCTTCAGGGATTTTTATGACTAATAGAGGAAGTTATAGGTTAGTATAGCAGATAAAGGACTTTGTAAAAGGTAAAGCGTTATATGGATATTAAATGTGATGTAGCTCTTGGTGTAATTACCTTTATATGTGATTAACAGAGATTAAAACCTGGAAAGACAGGAGGGAAAGCTGCAGTTGAGTAGGGGGTAGTGGGGTCATGAAATCTATCAGTATAATTTGACCGTAAATTTGGGGGCGGGGAGTCTCTTAAAAAAAAATGAGAAGGAAGTAGGGAGATGGCAAAATGTGTTTTCCTTGGTAATATATTTCCAGTTTGATTAGAAGAATGGTGGTACTTGTGAGGAGTGATACAAATAAGCGATAAAGGGCCTGCCGAGTGGCGTGTTGGTTAAGAGTAGGCTTGGGACGCCAGCTCTGAGCAGCAGGGCCCTGGTTTGGATCCCACATGAGGGCCAGTGACGCTGCGCCCTCTACAGCTAAGATGGTGAACAGCAGCTCGACCTGGAGCTGGGCTGCTGTGAGTCACCAGCGACGGTGTAGGCTGCAGTGGGGCTGGCTGGCAACTGGCATGCACTTTCGTGAGCCACCGTCCAGTCAGTGGCCAGTGACCGATCTGCCTCACCCGGGAAGAGCGCAATGATAATACCAACATGGGCCAGTGAAGCGACGTCCTCCACAACTAGACTGACGAACAAAAGGACAGCAACTTGTCTGTTCCCCTTCCCCCGATTCCCCAACACTGTTCCCCTCCCTCAACTCCCCAATAAAATCTTTAAAAAACGAAACAAAACAAATAAGAGATAAAGCTAAAGAGCTAGCTGTATTGTAGGCCTTGATTCATAGTTTCAGTGTATTTGGAAGGACTTCAGGGAACCATCGATGTGTTATCAGCAGGGAAGGGGCATAATTTAGGAAGATTAAAATTAGCTGGGGCGTATGTATGTGTAACCACAGTAGGAGGTAATTGGAACAGTTTAGACAAGAGACTGCTAAGGACCTGAATATTCTGTTTATAATTCATGATTTTAATTCAGACAAAATTATTCAGCCCAATGTGGGGGAATTCCCATAAGCAAAAGCTGGTCATTTGTTAATCTGGTTTTGATTTTGAGGATGACCACTAAAGTGATCCTTTTTATTCGCTCACTCTTCCGTTCAGGTCAGGACACTTACACGATATGGAGTGTGGTCCATGGTGTCTTTTGGAAGCACTGAATTCTCACAACTTTGTAATGTAAGGTTTCCTGCCTTCTCTGCCTGGAGTATAGCAGCACTTGGTTTCTTGCCTTTCCCTATTCTAATAACCTAAAATAAACCCCTGGGGTTCCTTTCAGTGGATTTCTTTATGGATTCATACAAGCTGTCATTTATTTGGTTTCTCTCCATATTGTTATTCTTTTGGTTATGCGTCTTTGGCTATCTTAAGGTTTTCTCAGAGCTCGTTTTATTTTGGGGACTACAAAATAAAACATACCCCCTCTGGTATAGAGGCTTAACAGTAAAGATGGCAGACGTTTTGTGGTTTAATTCCTATGTGGAACACTCCAGCTTACTACATTTTACTTTTTTTAAATGTAGGGTGTAATCTGTTAAATTCCTATAGTTTTTTGATTACAGACATTGTGTTCTTAAAATAGTTCTACTCCATCTTGTATTAGTTGAGTGTACTTAGTTGCATTTTTTTTAAATTCCATTAGTTGTTTTTTTTTTTGTTTTTTTTTTGTTTTTTTTTTAGCTGAGCCATCCTGCCACCTGTTGGCAGCTCAGCGGCTGCTCACCTCCGGCTGGGACTCGAACTGCTGTTGCTCAGAGCTCAAACCCTTGAGCGAGCTCTTGACCAACTGAGCCACTCGGCAGTCCTCTTTCATTAGTTTTTTTAAAGATAGAATTTACATATGTATAAGTTCAGTGAATTTTGACAAATCTATACATCTGTGTAATCATGACCCCAGTCAATATGCAGATACGCAATGACTTTGTTTTTGTTTTTTTTTAAAGATTTTTTTATTGGGGAATTGGGGGGGTGGGAACAGTGCTGGGGAATCCGGGGAAGGGGAACAGACAAGTTGCTATCCTTTTGTTCTTCAGTCTAGTTGTAGGGGACGTTGCTTCACTGTCCCAAGTTGGCACCATCATTGCACTCTTCCCGGGCGAGGCAGATCAGTTGC
>NW_017731830.1:973625-1074570 GCF_001890085.2 Hipposideros armiger
GAGGGCAGTGTCACTGGCCCTCATATGTGGGATCCGAACCGGGGCCCTCTGGCGTCCCAAGCCAGTTCTTAACCATCGCGCCACTCTGCTGGCTCCACAATGACTTTTTTTAGTTGGGTTACACTCCTGCTGGTGCCCCCCCCCCAAAAAAAAATAAAACAAAACAAAACAAAAACCCAGTGGAGTGTACAGGTAAAATTTGCCTTACATTTTTTTTTGTAGAGAGGAAACCTTTGAGTATTATCTTACGATTTATTACCAACTTAGTGGTTTCTGAGGACTGATAACCGCATCATCTTCAACACATTTCTGTGATTCCTCTTTTGCTCTAAACATACTTACTTGGGATAGCTGAAGATCCCTGTGAAAACAATTTCAGATGGTGGGTCCGCTGGTAACGTTTGCAGGCATATGTCCTGGAAGACAGACTAGCGCCTATGCTTGGTTACGTTTATTCCTACGGGCTACAGGGTCATGAACCTTCCTCCACCCTCCAAACCTCCTGTTGACACCCTTGAAGGCTGTGCCTTAAGACTTCTGCCCTTCTTGATCTGTCCTCTCTGAATCTTGCAACAGGTCTACAGTGAAAGCTAACCGATTGATCTCTTGTTCCCCAACTGTGGGTTGTCGGAAAAGTCATGACTTTTTTTCCCCTACGTTTTTCGTTGTAAAAATGCGTCATGACTTTTCCGACACCCCGATAGTTTAGGTCCTAAGGGCTGAGCCCGAGCCACACTCTCCCTGCTTCCGCGTCATGTCTTACCCTGCAGCAGTGCTCGAGGGCCTTTGCTTGCTCTGTTCTTGCTGTGTGGCTGCTGCACAGCTTGCTCTTCTCAGTACTTGACCTGGGGTGCTCTCCTGCTGCCTCAGCCTAAAAGTCACCCCGTCAGTGAGAAGCAGCATTCTCTAATGCTTCACTGTGTTTTTCTTCATAGCACTTACAACTACCTGGAAATTTCAAGTGTGTCTTCCCCAGGAAAACATAACCTTAAGATGTGCTTGCATCTTGTATAATCATTTATTTTACCTCTGTATCCTTCTTCCCTACCTCAGATAGTATACACTGTATCTTATGTACATTTCTATTTTCTTCCTCAAGGAAATACATGAAAATGGAATTCTGCAAGTTTGTTTCTGTACTTGGAGTTAACTCCAGAGTTAAACACTGTTATTGTAGGAAGCGTTCTTGAGGGGAACCCTTCCTTGTGCTGCTGCGGGGTTAGCCTGAGCCTGCAACTTCAATGAGCTGATCGAACAGGCTCAAAGGGACAGCGTTTTGTTCTGGCTGACCGAGGTGGCCGGATCTTTTACGGAAGAAAGAATATGGTCATTTAAGAGTTATAAGCTCTATCCATCTTAAGAAAATACCTTGCTCTCAAATTTTTTGTCTCTGCTGTATCTATTTGTACATTCTTTAAACCATCTAATCACTAAAAAGTTAAGCCCTGGGTTGAGCTTTCTGGCGTTCCGTCAGAATGGCCTGAGGAAACAGACTTTGCCAGTTGTATGCCTGCTGATTGGGGAATGACTGAAACCCACATTTTCCAGAATCAACAGATTTCTAAACAGTGAGTTACTTCTTTTATATTAATCTTCATAGCCTTTCAAAAGAAGAAATTGTATTCAGGTCAGAAATTATTCCTTTGGATGTTAATGTTGTTCATATTATAGTTTATAGCATGTCTAGGACCTCGAGTTTATTAAAAAACCTTTCACAGACTTTTTGCATTTATTATGTAGAAACCTTTTTTCATAGGAGGTTCTGGTGTCAGAATTACAGATTGGTTTTTGGTATGGAATTTCCTAAGTGATGCTATTTCCTTGTTTATAAAAAGAGGTACTACTTTTTTCCTTACCCTTCTTATCATAATAAAGAACCTCAGCAGGGCTCTTATAGGTCCACAGGATAATTACCAATGGCTCTGCAGTGGCCCGAGGTAATTGTATACTCATGTATATGTGTACAGATTTAAAAACAATTGTTAGTCACTAGATCTTTATTTTGGGTGGCATCCAGTGTATTAATACCTTTTATGTTGATGAGGGGAGAGGCTCCACTGATAAGCCCGCCTTGGACTTTCTAGTGACATGTAGTTTTTCCTCCATGTTTGACAGCAAGGCAACACCTTTTACTGAAGTTCTATGAATTTAAAATTTCCCCTTTATTTAAATTTATTAAATGAAAACTTGCCTTTACTTTTTAGCATTTTAATCTTCTGATTTTAACAGATGTGTGCGTTTGAAATTTCTACTTCCATCTTGGAATATTTAGTTCGTTGAAGCAATCCATGACTGTTGCTGTTCAGCCTCTTGAGGGTCCCTTTGGTTTATATTCTTGATAATATGAACCCTGGAATTTTCTTGTCTGAAATGTAACTTTATTTCCCGACTGTTTGTTTTCATTCTAACCCTGGAAATTCAGATTCATTGCCTTAACGACAGATTCTCTGTTGGTGTAGGGGCTAAAAAATATTTTTCTGAATTCTAGCTGGGCTAATAATCAAATTAACAGAGACAGATTAACAGGAGAAAATCAGATATTTATACATGTACATGGGGGATTCACATGAGCATGACAATTCCAAGGACAGTGAGGCAAAATTGGGTATTTATGTCATTTTGGACCAAGATGCCATGAGGGCAGTGGTAGCATTTTAAAGGAAGTAGGAAGTTTACAGGTGGCTGAGGAAGAGCGGAAAGTACAGGCAGGTCAATTCTTGCTTCCGTGGGATGCAGGGAGCGACCTGGCTTCCAGGCACTGCTTGGTGCCTTCCCGTCTACTGTATTTCATTCAAATCAAGCTCAGGCGAATAAGCTAAGATTTCTTTTCTGGAGCAGATCTTTTTCTCATCTGAATCTCTTGGACAGGAAATATTCTGAGTCTTTTGTTTCTTAACAACCAGCTTAAAATCAGTATCCCAAGAGGAAAACTTCAGTCCCCTTCATTGGCTTCCTGAGATTTGCCAGAATTTAGACAAAATCTTATTAATTTGAGTAAATATGTCCATTTATGGGCCCTCTTGATAGAATGGGGCTGTTTTCTGATTAGATGACTGAAAAGATCCAAAGATGCTCACCAGTATCACATGATACAGCAGAGTTGACTTAATGTGTTTCATCGAAAAGAAAAGATATCCTGGGTTTTCCTTCCTAAAAAGATCCATGGGTGTTCTCTCTCTCTCACTCTCACTCTCTCAACTTTTTTTTTTCTTTTCTTTTGGTCTTTATATTCTTTGGATAAATGTGAAGGAAGCTGAAAATGTAGCAAGTTTCCCAGCAGTGGGACTATAAAACTTGATATTTGGTGTTTGTTAGGTCTAAAAGAATTTCTTAAGACACAGTCGTCTTGTTTTTGAAGAACTTGAGTTAGAATTCTGACTGTTAAAAGTGATTAAGTCTCTCATTTCTTGAAATGTTGGTAACATTTTAGTGCGTGGTGTCTTGTACCTTTTCGGAAAAATAATTGAAATTAGAAATGAATTTAGGCTTAATAAAGGTTGTGTGTAGGGGGTAATCAGTCGATTGTAAAACAAAGTTTTGTAAAAGAAGCCTTTTATTTAAATGGCCTATCTTGTATAGTTAACTATAATGCTAACATTTCCTATGTTTTTATCGTAATCTCATTGAGGATATAAAAATTACACCAAGAGGACTGTTCTCCCCTCTTTGAGCCCATTTAAAAAACCCACTTTCTGTGTTAATAGAATTGCATTGGAGAAGTTAGAAATAGAAGCAGGGTGTTTTAGATTCCTCTCTAAGGTGTATTTATTTTTAGGAATGTGTGCATTTTTAGTATTGACCCTTCACAAATATTTATCTTAGGAGAGGCTGGTGTCATGAAAATAGCAGTGGACTGTGAATGGGAAGACAAAGGTCTTTTGTACTGGCACCACCAGCTGTCCCTCCAAGGAGGTAATTCTTGCCTTCCTAAGCGGTAGGGGTAAAGGGTTAAAGATGAGGTTGGAGAAAGTACTTTCAAAGCGTTCAAGTGCTACACAAACACTATAGATGTTACTGTGTCTGAACCAGATTTGGAATTTTAAAGAACCTCCCTCTTTTATCTCTTCCTCAAAACGTTTTAGAATTTGCTGCACATACGCACACACATACTCTAGTTCAAATTTCATTTTTCTGTTGTGTGTAGTAACTTCTAAAAGTTCCATAATTTCATAAAGGGTATTTATGTCAAGTGTCTTAGAGGATATATGAATGAAAGCTCATGATTGTTAAATTTCTGTTAAGTATGGCACATGACATAAGTGATACTGTTCATTTGCGTACTTAGAAATATATTGGTGGAGATGCAGTTAACTGCTCTCCAGTATAATAGTGGTTTTCTTTCTACATTTTTTACTATGCTTCCATTAGGCTATAAGCCTGTTTCAAGCTGGCTAATGAGGAATTTGTAGATATGCATCATTCTTTATTTTTCTTCATATCTTTTTATTCACACTCGAAGAACTTGATACCAGTTGAAAGTGTGATCCAGCAAAAATAATCTTTGTGACTATTTACATACCAGGGGTGCCCAAAAATTGTATGCGAGTGGCTACTTGGGTCAGCATTGCTCAAGCAGTAGTTCACCATAATCAGCAATGTCTGGACGCTGATGGGAACCACTTTGAGCACTTCTTGTAATTGCAGAAGTCAAATATGACTGGTATTCATCTTTTGTTATCGGTATAAATACAGTTTTTTTCCTTTCTTAATATGTGTATACATTTTTTGGCACCCTCTGTATTATTGGAGGGCAGGTGCAAATGGAATTCTATAGAGAAAGGGTGGTTAAAAGGTAGCTTGTACCATGCTGAACTTTTATTATATAGTTGGAATTTAAGAACTAGTCTTAAAAGAGCACCAGTTGAATGCTTCATTGCTTCCCCCACCCCCAGCCTAGTATATGTGTGCATATGTTTGTTTTAGAGGGAGTAGGGAGAATGAACCTGTGGAATCATGAACAGGATATATATACTCTGCCGGTGTAGTAATGTGAAGTACTTAAAAAAAGAGAACCACATGTATCCTCTAAACACAGATCAGAATTAATGAAATTTAAAGTATGAAGCTGTCATGAGATTTTGGTACTATTTTAAATTACAGCATGATAAATTTACTCAAAATGGGTAGATGATGTTTACTAAGGAACTTTGTATCCGGAAACACTGATTTTTTTTTCTTTTGTTGTAAAAGGGAATTATAACAAGTTCTTATTTTAAACCACTTAAATCAATCTGATAGAAGTGTGTTCTGTATAAAATGTAGCAAAATAAAAAGCTAGGATTTGTACAGACCTTGTGGGTTTAAAATGGCTTAAGTGATGATTTTGAACTGTTTCATAGCTTTCTTAAACTTAAGACTAAATACTTTAAATACCTCAGTATATTTATGGCTGCTGATGAGCACAGTGGAGGCATTGTTTCCTGTGTCTTGATCACTGCTAACTAGTATGTTTCAGTAACTACCAAAACTGTCTTCATTTAACACATTTTCCTACAGTTAGAATAGTGTGATTATTCTGAAAAGTGTCTTCCTTTCCCAACGATTTGATTTAGGAGACCTTATCTTTTCAGATTTATCTATGAATCCTTTTTTATTTCTATATGTTTAAGTAGTAGGAAATGACTGTTTCAAGATCAACCCCCACTTCCCCCAAAAGAGATGCCATGCTTAAGTAGAAGGGTTCACCATACATATTTTACCTCTGATTACAGATAATATGTTTCTTTACCAGTTTGCTGTTTAACAGCATGTTTTGTACCTCAGGATACCTAAGGAGATAGGTCCTATAGGAGTTATTGGGGATGTTGAAAGGAATCAGAGTCCATTTAAAAATTTACTTGCTGTCTTAGTATAAATACATTAGTTAAGTTAGAAATAGAACCTGAGTGTTTTAGATTTTTTTCTAAGGTATATTTATTTTTTAAGAAGGTTGGGATGAGGGGGTCATCTTATAATTTGAAAACTCCCTAAAGATATTTCTAGTAATATTGCCTTTGTTGAGACTCACTGGTGTAAAGTATGAAATTCAGTTAAGTGTCTTTTCCATCATTTAACTGTGTTACGTGTGAAGGGATGCATGGTAGAATGTTGCTGTTTTGATGTCCCAAAACCTTGACTGTGCCCAAGATTTGTAGGGTGTTCCTTACCATTGTGGCAGTGTAGTTCGTGCCTAACTTGGTATTATTATAGTTTTCTTTAAAAGTACCTATGTCTACATTGCATAGCATTTATTTCTTTTTAATGCGTTATGAGTGATTTTTGGCAACCCCATTTTCTTGACCAGTCTCACCTGTAAAAAAAAAAAATAGTGGTAATCAAGTTATTCGTTACACGGTACATTTATTTTTAAAGGCAACCACAGTGCTTTTTAATATTAGTTTTAATGAGAAGGTTTAAAATATGTAGTGGTTAGAGAATCTCACAAGCATGTCAGTCCCTTGGGGATATGCTTGCGTCTGTTCGCTAGAGGAACTTTATCAGAATAACTCTACAGTTATTATTTGCCTGTTGTCAAGACTTTCTAAAGGTGGTTGCACCCATTTCTTATATTAATTAATGAAACACTCTGCGTTTTCCTGGATTATAGAGTCCCATTCTGGTTTCAAGACTCTTCCTTTTAGGGTTCCTGTAGTGTTCAGCTTAGTGATTCTTGATCTCTGTCCTAACGTGCTGTGTTTGGCTTTTAACTGAAGAGCCCAGGGGTGGGACATGTTTCTTTGTAGCCTTTGAGTCGTTTTGTTCTTCCTCTGCTCCCTAGGTCAAGGAGTAAAAGATTTCCTTTCAATCTTGGCCATTTCCCAGGCTGAATGGGATGTCTCTAAAGTACTTCCAGGACTTGCTGACAAAGGGGAAGATAAGCGATGCAGATGGGAGCTGAAGCAGGGTTTCTTTTTAAGGCTGTAAGCTAGCTTGGGTTAAAAATAAAGGCCTGGAAAAAGTGAGTCAAATGAATGTGGTGCCTTAGATTCAGGAACCTTTAGGTGAATGATTATTTAGCATAAAATTATTGTTGTTAAATACGGAACACTGGATTCACATTTGTATTGGAGATCAAAAGCATACAGGTTTTATAACTACCAATATTCTTAATATGAATTGATGCCAGATGAGGTACAGAACCTCAGAATACTTAAGTACTTAAATTAGCAGTGGACTTCACGTCCCTGTCTCAGCTAACGATTTTCTGATTTCACAAGCCTTAGTGCCTTCACGCTTTTAATTTTTTTGCATCGCCTCAGTGGTTAGTGAGTAAGAATTCAGCCACAATTTTGAAAGCTATCAAAATGGGTAGGCAATAAAATATTGAGAACCATAGTGCCTTTCCTTTTAAAAACTATTAAGTGCTACAAGACTATCAGTTTTTTCTCAGGCATTGATAAGGAATAAGATTTTCTATTTTACTAAAAATTTAGACCTTTTAATTATCAGTGTAGGTAACAATTGTCTTACTGGTATGGTGCACGCTTTCGTTTCTGTACCTTGACTAGGTTAATCCTTTTGGAGCCGTCAATTCCAGCTCTTCTTAGGCCTGGTTAAGTGAATTCAGACACTAACAGTTTTGGTCCAGTGGAACGCACAGTGACTTTAAGTTAGAATGGCTAAATATGGTAGGCAATACAAGACAAGGCTTGCAATACTGAATTATTAAAAATATGTCAACAGTCTCTTATCTTTTATGACTTTATTGTAAAGAAATGTACTTCCTTTAAAATCAGGTTTATTGAGGTATAAGCTACATGCTGTATAGTTCTTTGAGTTTTGACATGTGTGTGTGTGTGTGTATCATGACCACCACAATCAAGCTATAGAATAGTTCTGTCATCCCCCAAATTTCCTTGTGCTGCTTTATGGTCAACTACTACTTCCAGCGCAGTGGAAACCACTGTCTTTTTTTCCCTGTAGTTTGTCTTTTCAAGAATATCAAAGTTTTTTGAATTGTAAAGTGAACATAAAATTTACTGTTTTAGAAGTCAGTGTTGTTAGATACATTCACCATATTGTGCAGCCATCAACACTGTCTAGTTCCATAACTTTTCATTGCTGTAAATGGAAACCCTGTACCCAGTAAGCAGTCACTCTGTTTTCCTCTCCTCCCAGCCAGCCTCCCTGGCAATAACAGATCTCCTTTCTCTGTGGATTTGCCTCTTGTGGATATTACATATAAATGGAATCATACAATATGTAACCTTTTGTGTCTGGCCTCTTACTTAGCATAACCTTTTCAAGGCTCATCATATAGCAGGTATCAGTACTCCATTCCTTTTTATGGTTGAATAATATTCCATTGCATAAAGATATACCACATTTTGTTCACCCATCCTTTGATGGACATTTGGGTTTCTGCCTTTTGGCAACGGTGAGCTGTGCTGTAGTGACATTTGCATACACGTTTTTGTTTGAACACCTGTTTTCAGTTCTTTTGGGCATATACCTAGGAGTGGATATGCTGGGTCATGTGGTAATTCTATGTTTAACTTTTTGAGGAACCTTCATACTGTTTTCTAAAATTACCACCAGTAGTGTATGAGGGTTCCAAATCCTCACATCACTAGTTATTTTTCATTTTTAAAGAAAATCATGGCTGTCCTCGTGGGCACGGTTTCTTATTGTGGGCTTGATTTGCATTTCCCTGGTCACTAATGATGTTGAGCAACTTTTCTTGTGCTTATTGGCCATATCTTTGGAGAAGTATTTCCATCCACGTCTTTTGCCCATTTTTAGATTGGGTTGTTTGTCTTCTTGTTGAATTGTAGGAGTTCTTTATATATTTTGGATACCAGATTCTTATGAGACATATGATTTGCAGATATATTCTCTGCTTTTGAGAGTTGTCTTTTTACTCTCTTAAAAGTGTCCTTTGATGCACAAAAATAAATAAGGTTTTTAGAATGCATATTAAGTAGATAAATTCAGGATTTATGTAATGTAATGCTGAAGCCAGCCCTTTCTATTTCTGGCTTTTTTGTATTCAGAAAAGTTACTCTTAAGATCATATGCATAGACAAAATTTTAGTTTTGGTAGTCTTCATTTAGAAGACACACTTTTTACTTAATTTGAGCAATGATAATAGTCATCTTCTAACAGTTCCCTCCCTCGCTGCATGCTGCAGCCACTGCCTGTTCTCTTTTCCCTGTAAAAGCTGTGTGACATAAGTTAGTACACCCTGCCTTCAGCACTAGTATCTCGAACCAGTAAGCAGAGTAAAGCTAGTGTATGACTAGTAAAGTGCAAACTAGTGTTGTACACACTTTAGAGTGCTGCAAGAGTTTGAAGAAGGAGCTGAACAGTGGGCTTTTCCCCTAAAATCACAGCATTTTATATTCCTAATTGGAACTTACACAGACTTACAGTTCTGTTCTTTTTAGAATAAATTCTTAGAGAGTTGGAATCATCTTAGTTCACCTTTTGGAGTTGTTAACTCTTAATGTTCTTGTTGTAAATGATGAAGAAAATATTGTTTTTAATAAAACATTTTGGAGAGGAAATGTGGGTTGCAGGTTGAATCTTGAAGAAAAGTTAGTATTGGGGACTGCACTCCAGGGTCAAACGAAAAGCCTCACTTTTGAGGATAGGCAACAAATAATTTATATGCCATCTGAACAACAAGGATACAGTGATGAGCAAAACCGACAGGCCCCTCCCTGCCTTTCTGATATTTACAGTCTCCTGGCAGAACACATTAAACGAGCTTTTCAAGTGGTGTAAGAGCTAAGGGAACCGTTAGGCTCTCTGGTAGGGACTCCTAGCCAGTTCCAGGGCATCAGAAACTTTCCATAGGAAAGCTGAAGCTTGGAAGATGAAGAGAAGTTAGGTAGGGTCGGCAAGGGACAAGGACAAGGCTGATCCGGGCAGACGGGCAGAGCGGGGGATTCTTTCCAGGGCCTGAAAGAGCAGGATGATGGGGCACAGAGTGTAAAAGCGGGGTGGAGGGGATAAAGACTTAGCTGAAAAAAGGGACGTGAGGTACTTAGGATGATAAGGGGAGTGGGAAGACATCACATTTGTGCTTTGTAAGAATGATTTTTACTACAGCGTGGAGAAAGGTGGGATAAAGTTGAGAACTGGAGGTGGAAACATATGTCTGATCAAATAGTGCCATTTATTACAGAATAGCTAATGATGGTACCATTTATTAAAATGAGGTTTCAGGGAGGAAAGGAGCCTGTTGTATTTGAAGTGTTAGAACATTGAGTCCATTTTTTAAACAGTTGGGTAGATAGGGGACCTCAGAGTAGACACCTGTGATGGAGCCCTAGATTTGCTAGTCAAATGGCACACAGGTGACAAATACAGTAAAACCTTGGATTGTGAGTAACTTGGTTTGCGAGTGTTCCGCAAGGCGAGCAAACATGTCTAATATATTTTAACATGGTAAACGAGCGATGCCTTGCAATATGAGTGGTTTGTTTCCAGAACGAATTATGCTCGCAAACCAAGGTATTACTGTACTGCCATCAGCAGGGATTGAAGGAGAGGACCAAGGGAGATGAGGAACTCCAAGCTGTAGGGATTTGGCAGAGGAGGCTGAGCAAGCCTTCAGAAGCTCCTGAGAAAAGAGCCAGAGAGGTGTGGAGAAACAGAAGTAGCATCCCTGAGCCAGAGGCAGGGCAGAACCCAGTGACCTGACATTCTCAGGATCTGCGCACAGGGTGCGTGGAGGAATTTTCCGCAGCGGGTTTCATTCAGCTCACCCCACTCCTCTGCCAGGCACCTCTGTGCAGGCTGCAACCTGCTCAGTCCCACTCGGCAGCCCTGTGAAGCCGCTGAGAGGAAGGATGTGTAAGACGAGGCCTGACCTGTAGCTTGGATTTAGCAACCTGGAGGTCAGAGTTGGTGTCGCCAAAAGTGATGGGGTAGAGATTCGTCAGCGAGGAGCCAGTCGAGCTGAAGAAATGGGAGTGGGGAATAGAGACAACCCGCAGTTTGCCCGTGGAGAGTGAAGGCGCACAGCTCGATGGAGGAACGTGGGATTGATGATGATTTTCTGTTTTGGTTTTGGTTTTTTAAAATGTTTTTGTGTTTTGAAAGGGGAGAGATACCAGAAAATTTTGCCTGTTTAAGGAGAGGATTTACTTTGGTGCAAAAGGTAGGCTCCACAGAAGAAAGAGTATTTGAAAAGTTCAGAGATCGAAGTAGATGAAATTCTAATCAAGGCCTAGAATTGGGTGCAGATGTATTATGGTATCTTGTTTTTTTTTCTTGGTGAATAGAGAGAGTGTGTGTGTGTGTGTGTGTGTGTGTGTGTGTGTGAGAGAGAGAGAGAGGGAGGAGGAATGAGAACATGGTCCGGGGTGGGGGGTTGGGAGAGTATTCTGGAATCTGGAGCAAACAGGGAAGGCCTGGATGCTCGTAGAGATGGGGAGTGAACGCCGGCTGCCCTGGGAATGTGGTGCTTCCTGATGGGGGATGGAGAATTGATAGTTGGGTTTTGCCAGATTGGCATGAGGAAATATTAATGGAGGTTAAGGGGATTGGCAAGTGTTGCTGAAATGACCATGAAATCTAAGCTGGTTAAAGAAGGACGTGAAGAAGGAAGACAGTACTTGGACTGGGAAAAAGCAGAGACAGTCACTGGAATTGAAGTTAGTCAGAACACTTCAGGGTGGTGGTGAGCAAGGCGAGTCAACAGTTGTCAAGAGCGAGCCATCAGAGGCATTGAGCAAGAGGAGCTGAGAAGGGTGTGTGGGGTTTGAGAGACATGTAAGCGGGCCCAGGGGACCTGCCTAGTGTGGCAGGAACGGTTTCAGTGTAGTGCTGACAGTGGAACCCAGATTACAGCCAGTTGAAAAGTGAGGTAAGGCAAAGAAGATACATTTTTCTCAAGAGATTCAGCTGTGAAGAGTCTAGACCAGTGGTTCTCAACCTTCTTAATGCCGTGACCCCTTAATACAGTTCCTCGTGGTGGTGACCCCCAACCATAAAATTATTTTCCTTGCTACTCTATAACTGTAATTTTGCTACTGTGATGAATCGTAATGTAAGTATCTTTTTGTTTTCCCATGGTCTTAGGCCACCCCTGTGAAAGGGTCGTTCGACCCCCAAAGGGGTTGCGACCCACAGGTTGAGAACCGCTGGTCTATAGACAGTTAGGAGGAGAAAGGGTGGTAAGATTTGGATTATTTTGAAAGGAAAGACTTGAGAGTGCTCATATGTTGATGGTGTGATAAGCAGTAGGAAAGTGGGAGAGGTAAGGCGTACCTGAGAAGGGGGGGTTGTACAGATGTACAGATCAGAGGGCTCCTGTAGATACAGGGCTTCCTTGTTCCATTGTAGGGGGCTAAGGGGAAGAAAGGCTGTGTGCACGTGGAGTGAATATGTGGGTTTATTGGAAAGAAGTCGGCAGGCAGTGGTGGAGTGGTGGATAAAGTGAGACAGAACTGAATTTGAGTTCTTGCTCTGCCTTTTTTTGTATGCTGTGCAACTGTAGGTCAGTTATGGAATCTCAGTTACCTCATCTGGAAGATGGCAACTGATAGGATTACGCTAAAGACTAAAGGAGATAATAAGTGATGAGCAGCTTGGGTTAGCTGTCTACCAGACTTGGTGGGAGCTCAAAATGACTAGCTCTTGTTGAGAGTGCTGTAGAATGGCTTGTATTTGCTGTGAAGCAGAATCTCTGTAAAGGAAGGAGTGCAGAAAGGAAAGGAGACCGGGCCAGGGAAACGTGGGCAGCAGCGAGGAGCCAGTTGTGTACTCATAGTCAGAGCTGCGTGGGGGTGTGTTCTGCAGCCTGTTCTCTGAGACAGCTGTGCACATGAGCAAAGGTTAAAATTGGATGGAGCGCCCGCCTAGAGTTACTTGCTTTATCTGTCTGTCCTGGTGAATTTGATTAGGGGTCTCACTAAGAGGGTGTTTAGATTCCTTGGAAGGGAAATAAGCTACCGCAATTCCTCGAATAATGTCATTTTGTTATCATGTTGATGAGATGCCATAGCTTCTTAGCTCTAGTTTATACCAATTGGAACTGGTTTTGTTACGTCATTTGGCTTAAAGTTGCAGAATCTATCAGTGACATTAAGTGAGGCCTTACTGTACTGAAAGTCAATTTTTTTTTTTTTTAAGCTGAGCCATCCTGCCACCTGTTGGCAGCTGTTGGCAGCTCACCTCGGGCCGGGAATCCAACTGGCGACCCTGTTGCTCAGTGCTCACACTCTTGAGTGAGCTCTTCACCAACTGAGCCACTCAGCCGACCCGAAAGTCAATTCTTTATTACGTTTGCTAACCATGTTTTTTTAAAACAAAATTTACAACCTTAAATTTGGGGTTAGAGTATATTCAGGGATTTTAAATATAGGTACAAATTAGAGGGGGTGTGCTTCGTAAGTCCACCTGTACTTCTGATGCCAGCTGTGAGTTTGGAGGACCCCAAGACTTTTTTAGGTTGGGGAATTCACCAGAAGGACTTACAGGACGCATTGAAAGCTGTCATACTCGTGGTTACATTACAGCTCATTACAGCTGAAGGATATCGATTATAATCAGCCAGGCGTAAAGGCGCATGGGGCAGAACCCAGGAAAGTCCACTCCTGTTGTCTTCTTCCGTGGCGTGATGAGCAGTATTGCTTTCCTGGTGTTGATGTGTGACAGCATGCGCAAAGCACTGCCAACTGTGGAAGCTTGCCCAGCCCCGATGTCCACGATGGACCACCCCCATGGCTGAACTTCCTTTCCAGCCCTTCCGGAGCTCGAGGAGATCCATGTGACTCAAATCCCCCCCATAAATCACATTGTTATACTTTCTGGTGTGGCCTAAAGCCCCCCGGTGAACAAGAACATTCTTATTAGGCATGACGTTCCAGGAGTTTAGAGGTTACCTTCCAGAAGCCAAGGGCAAAGGCCAGACCTGTCTTTGGGCAAGGCGAAATTCTTACAATTCTACAGTGGTTAAATGTGTTTTCATATTTGGAGTCTACAGTGGCTATTTAGTTGAGAGTTTGAGTAATGATTAAAAATTGGTTAACAAAGAACCAATGAATAGATAATTAAGCTTTGGTATCATAGACACTTAATACTTAAGTAGCTAAGGAGGTTTCATCAAGAAATTATATTAACTGTTCGTATTTTAGTACCACACAACTGATGTAAACTCACTTATAATTTGGATGTGATAGTTCAGTTCTGTCTTATTAAATTTGAACTTAGTGTTTTCTTCTGTGAGAAGAGTTTCATGTAATGACGTCCCTGAGCCTCCCTGATGAACTTTTCAGCCCTGGACTCAGAGTTTAGAGTAGTGTTTCTGATGTGAAAGGGATGTCCACAAGGCCCAGGGTCAGGGCTAGTTTCACCTTTTCTCTTGTTCCTCATGAAAGCATGTCTGAATCCAGGTGAGTAAGAGACATCACAGCGATAACCTGGCATTTATTTCTGAACAAGGTAACTCGTTTTCAGGCGGTATAACTGTTAGTATGAAAACCTCATGGCATATGTGATAGTGATGCTGTCTTTGAGCACCATTGCTTTAGAGAAAAAGTGCATTCCTACCTCATTGGCTTTAGTGCAAACCTCATTTCCTGGTTGGTACCATTACAAATTAGATCTCACCACAAGAGCACAATCCCTTAATAATAAGCCTAGTTAAAAACAACTCGAAGCAAAATGATGCTTATTCCCGGGGCACCCCTGGCTGTGGTATTTGCATCAAGTCATTTCGGGGTGCTTTATGGAAACGCTTTCCGATGGGGAATTCCCTGACTTTATACTTCCAGAGTGGCTCTTTTTCTTTTTCCTTTTCTTGTTCTTTATAATTCTTAACAAGAACTGGACTACAAGACGGCATTTAGCCAGGAGATACTGTCCCCTAACCCTAGGTGGATTGTTGATTTGAGGTCTGAGGATTTGGGTCGCTCAAAAATGAATGACCTCCCAGATTTATTGCATTTTCTGTGTACGGAGAATAGGTAAATAAAAAGGAGCGGTAACTACATTTGCATGTGATTTGTATGTTATAATGAACATTTAAATTCTTTTGTGTACTAAACAGTTTTTGGTTGCCACCTTGAGCCTCTCTATCCTGTAAGGCACCAGGTGGCTTTCCATCTCGATTTTTGTTTCACCACGAAACCTAGACGCCAGAGTTGGACTAAAAGCACCTAATTCATGAATGATATTTGCTTCATGTTTGAACAACAAATGTTTTAACCCACTGCCTTCACTAATATTGTAACTACTGTCTTACAGATTGACTTGATGCAAAACATCACAAAGGCTCCATATTATACAGTATGCGATTTTTGAGGTATGAGCTTTAGAAACTTACCTCTCATGTGGCATGTACATCAGGCTTTAACTTCAGTTTAATCGTTTTGGGGAAATTTATGCATTTCTTTTTTTTTCCTCTCTCTCTCCATAATATTTTTAGAGTATTAAAGGGGCTGTGGAGATATTTTTGGATCCTTGGTAGGATTCTTAACAGCTACATTTTCTTTTTATCACTAAATTGAGACACTAATTCTGGCAGATGATAGCTTTTTCAGCCCTTGTAATGGAGCTTACCATTTGTGCCTGCCTCTTGAGTTCAGATCTGCGTTTTCTCTTTGTGCCTTTGATTGCCTCGTTTGAAGTGCTCATTTCTGTTCTTTAACAGTTTTCTGTTTATTGGACTGGGATGATCTTGTTTATGCCAACAGCCGGATGGTGACTTTTTTTGAGACCCAAGCAGCCTAGATATTATAAAATAGAGATTTCGTGTAAATGCTGAACCATTTTGTGCTTGTGGGTTCAGAATACCTATAACTTGAATTCTGGTTGGCAATGTCTTAATCAGTTTGTATTAAAAGAACGTGGCAATTAGGGAGTTTTTAGACAGTTCTGAGACAGTGGTTCTGCCCTGGTTCATTTTTTGGCTATATGTATTTCTGAAATCCCAAATTCTGGGGGGGAAAAAATCTTGGTGGTCATAATTCATGGAATTTTGAAACCTGTGTTTCTATTCTAACAAATTGGGAAGTTGCTCCTGATTTTTTCAGTTTAGTTTGAAATAGAATACTTCCTAATTCAAAATGGATTTGTTGGTAGCAGGAGATTGCTTAATTTTCTCAATGAAGAACTTAAAATCAGCTGCTAGATATTGAGCATAAAAACTTATTTTGATGGTCTTCATATGCTCCTGAACTGCCTACACATTATTTGTTAGACTGCAAACCTTGAGTTTATTTAGAATTATGGTCATATCACTTGAGCATTCCCTGTAAGCTAAGTATTTCTTAAGAATTTATTATCTTATTTAAGCCTCATAACAGCCTTACATGTAAGATAGGTATTGTCCCCATTTTATGCATGAGAAACTGAGGCTTGGAGACTAGGGACCTTGTGCAAAGTCACCCACCTTCTCAGTGCCGGAGCTGGGATTGAGCCCAGATCTTTTTTAAAACCTGTATTCTTTGCTGCCTGTGCGCATTGCTGTGCCCCCAGAAAATGATACAAGTGGTAAAGGAAGTATATGTGATCGATAAACATAATAAAACCAGGAAATTCAGACATTTAAATATTGGTGAACTTATAATAGTTATCTTGGTGTTTCAGAATTAGTTTATTTTATTCATTAATTTCCTAACAGCTCACTCTTTCCAGGCTCTGTTAGATGCTATACATACAGACAAATTCAAAACCTGTTAGAAAAGCTCATATATTCTCTTTTGTTTTTCAATTCTCTTTCAGAAATTGGCAGTATGTTATGGATTATTATTATAGGTGACTAATGTACTACTTTTAGATACATGGGGAGTGTCTTAACATTCGTTTAAAAAAGGTCTCACGCTCCACTTAGTGTTAAAGTTACTTAGATGCTTCTAGACTTAGTAGACTTAGAAAATATCCTCATAAGTTTTGCCGGAAATTCCACAGATTTTTATTTTTCCATATGTTGGAAGAACTGAGCTTTGCCTCTCAGGTAGTGAAGCCTGAATGTTTGAAGAGGATACTCCATTATGGAGCCGTAGCTGTTTTAGTATGCTAGGGTTACGGAATTTTATCAAGTTTCAAATTGAGAGCCTTTAGGAATAATTTAGACTTGTGCCACTTAGGTTGAATTGGACCTATAGCCTCTATTCTATATTGACAATGGTCACAGTAGGTACAGATCAGGGTATCGGACTGACTGAACCTATGCAAATTGTCATGTTTAGTATTTTTTGGGTGAGGGCAGTGAAAGGATGATAAACTCTAGATGAAATATATTTACAGACACTGCAGTCATTTGTACACATGGGGGAGAGGCACAGGGGTTGAGGAATCGATTGGTTTCTGCTCTTGCCAGTGTCCTTAACTTTTCCAAATATTGGGTTGTCGGAAAAGTCATGACGCATGTTTGCAACAGATGGCATTAGTTCATTTTTTGTAGTACTAGTGTCATCTGCATCTATGTTACTATGTCATTTGACAGCTGACAGTTCTAGCTTCATTCTAAAAAAAAAAATTTGAGCGATTTGGTTGAGTTTTGGAGATTTTACAAGTTGAAGATGGAAGACCAAACTGTGCATTTTTGCATAATTTTACTGTTCTACTTCCATAAAGGGAAGAACGTGCATCAAGCTTGTGAAAAGTTGCATCAAGTTTACGGTGACAATGCTCTACAAGAACATCAGTGCCAACGATGGTTCACGAAATTCCATGCTGGTGATTTTGATCTCAACGATGCTCCTCGGTCAGGGAGGTCCACCGAGGTTGATGACAACAAAATAAAGGCATTGATCAAGTCAAACCCACGTTACATGACACGAGAGATTGCAGAAACATTGAACATCCATCATTCAAGTGTTCATGATCACCTGAAGAAGCTGGGATATGTAAGCAAGCTCGATATTTGAGTTCCACATGAACTCAAAGAAGTTCATTAGACGGCGTGTATAAACATCTGCGACATGCTCATTAAACGTGAGGAAAACGATCCTTTTTTGAAGTGACTGGTGATGAGAAGTGGATTGTTGACAACAATGTGGTGTACCAACGGTCTTGGTCCCAACATGGTGATTCGCCTCAAACGACATTGAAAGCAGACATTCATCAGAGGAAGGTTATGCTCTCAGTGTGGTGGGATTTTAAAGGTGTCATGTTTTTCGAGCTCCTACCAAGGAACCAAACAATTCGAATGTATACTGTCGGCAATTGGACAGTTTGAACGAATCCATCATCCAGAAACGTCCAGAGCTTCTTAATTGTAAACGAGTTATGTTCCATCACGGCAACGCGAGGCCACATACAAGTTTGATCCCCAGTCAAAAATTATTGGAGCTTGGATGGGATGTGTTGCCACACCCACCATACTCGCCTGACCTTGCACCATCAGACTTCCACTTGTCTCGCTGTCTTCAAAACTCCTTGTGTGGTATAACGTTCAATTCAGATGAGGCTGTAAATCAGCACCTTGTTCAGTTTTTCACAAATAAAGACAGGTCCTTCTATGAACAAGGAATTATGAAGCTCACTGAAAGATGGTAAAAGGTTATCAGACAAAACGGGCAATATATCATTGATTGATCTTTGTTCTTTATATAAATAAATGACCTTTGAAAAACAGCAAAATATGTCATGACTTTTCCAACAACCCAATAATTATGGGTTCAGAAAGGTGTTTTCAGTAAGTATCAAATTTAGCTTTGTTGGATTCCTGGTACCTTTTATTTTCCTCACTTTTTAGAATTTTAATATTCTTTATAGTTAAGGAATTTTCCATGAGGTCTTCACTATTGCAGTTTATTAAAATAAACTTACTTTGCAACAAATGTGTTCTTCCTTGTATCCCACTGACCTTGCTTTCAGATACCATTCTATAATTTTTTCCCCACCAAATAATCAATTCAAGTGGGAGAGAATGCCACATTGCCATGAGGCGGTACTTTAAAAATAACTTGGTAACACACTGCCCCTGCCTGATAGGTTGCCAGTCTTTTTTATTTTTAAGACTGATTTTCCCACTGATTAACCCTCTCTTGGGAGGAGAAGAGCTTAGGACGAATTATTCCTTTTATCAAGTCACATGAAGAGAATCCTGGACCAGGGTGACAACTGTCCCAGTTTGCCCAGGACTGAGGGAGTTCCTAGGACATGGGACTTTTAGTGCTAACACCAGTTGAGTCTGAGCAAAATGAGATGAGTTGGGCAGCTGATCCTGGGAGTTACTCATATTTCTAAATGGGTCTTCAGAATAGTCGTCGAAGAGCCGAAAAGCTGGCATTTCATCCACTGACAGTCCCTTCCCAGTTGAGACATATTAGACACCAGAGGCTTATTTGTCATAGTAATGATTTTTTTAAAAATCAAAAAGGGAGAGAAGAGAGAGGCTTGTATAAAAAAAGATGTATAATTTGAGCTGCTAAAATGTTCATTTAAAGTTCTAACTTTATTCTCTTCTCTCTTTACAGAACTGATAGTGCATCAGCCGACCCAGATAATTTAAAATATTCTTCATCCAGAGACAGGGGTGGGTCTTCCTCTTATGGACTGCAACCTTCAAATTCAGCTGTGGTGTCTCGGCAAAGGCACGATGATACCAGAATCCACGCTGACATACAGAATGACGAAAAGGGTACATATTTCCTTACTGGTAGAGGCATGTTTTTTGTTACTTTCTTAACCTGCCCACTCCTCTCTTTCCTTTCTCTCCCTTTCCCACCTCTCTCTTTCTTCTAATATGTTCAGAATAGAAATATTTTATATTTATATATAAAATGTCAAAGAAAACAGCAGTTTATAATAGGACTACACCATGGTGCAGAGGAAAGAAACCTTGAACGTAGAGCTATGTGGTTAAAAAGATATATATCTGTATCTATCTGTATCTATCTGTATCTATATTTATATCTCTATATATCTATATCTAATTATATATATAGATAGATATAGATAGATATAGATATAGTTATTATAGATACATTAAATACAGTGCTGTTTTTGAAACTTTATAAGTATACCCCTTAATTTTTAAAAATTTAAATGTTCATTTCATATATATACTACATAAATGCAGTTTCCTTGCCCCCCCCCCCCACAGTGTTATCACTAAGGCTGAAGTCTCTCTCGACTACCACCTCTCCTCTAGATTGCTAAAAAGTGTTTATAAAGTGCAAATCTGACTTAATTTTTTAGTGTTCGTTTCTCTTCTTCCATTGAAGTACTAAAATGAAATAAAAATGATTTCAGAGCAGGCAGCTCAGAGGAAGGGTAGGAGAAGCAGAGACTGGTTGGGCTATCAGGAATTCCCTGAGCGAAACAAAGAGCCTTGCTAACATCATGTGCGTGTCACTGTTTCTAGGTGGCTACAGTGTCAATGGAGGATCTGGGGAAAATACTTATGGTCGGAAGTCGTTGGGGCAAGAGCTGAGGGTTAACAATGTGACCAGCCCTGAGTTCACCAGTGTGCAGCATGGCAGTCGTGCGTTAGCCATCAAAGACATGAGGAAATCCCAGGGTAAGGCCGGCAGCCCGGGGGCCAGACACAGGCCTCCACCGAGACCTGCCTCCCTTCTCCTGGACGCTGCACTACTTACTAGTATCTTGCGCATGCGTGAGTTGCTTTGTTTTCTCTGAGTTGAAAAACGTGCAGGTGATAATTTGTTGCATTTCTTTTCCTGTGAACTATTTCTTTAGAGTAAATTCCCATTTAGAGTAAATTCCCACAATTAAGGTTTCAGTACTTTTTAGAAGAGAATTCTCTTAAAATAAGATTAGAGGACTGGATGAGATTTTAAAGAAAAGGTTTTCCTGATTATTGTGGATACTGAATGTATTGTGTATAGTGGGCTCTTTCTGCAGCAAACCCTTGATTTAGGGCCGTGACGGGTGTGGGTGTAGATGGACTAGACCCTTTCTGAGTTAAATACATGGGCACCACTTACTGCCACATGATACAAGCCTTGCTGTGTAGTGAAGGCCCTGAAAATTGAGAGGATTAGCGGTAATGATCACTGTTCTAAAAGGGAAATTTATTGTATTGGGAAAGCTGAGCATGAAAACAAGATTTCTGATGTATATACTTTGTTGGGTATAATCACTCTGGACATTTAGTTTATGACTGTTTTTTTCCATGGGGTTTTTTTCCATGAGGTAGGGGTGTGTGTGTGTGTGTGTGTGTGTGTCTGTCTGTCTGTCTGTCTGTCTCTGTCTCTGTCTCTGTCTCTGTCTCTGTCTCTGTCTGTCTGTCTGTCTTGGAGAACATCATTGTGTATGCAGCTTTTAAATCATTGCTTTTGGATACATTCTCAGAAGTGGAATGCTAAGTCAAAGGCTATACTGTTTCTTAATAGTGTTGGAAGTCTTAGCCTTACTGTGATAGAGACTAGAAAGTGACTCAGGCTAATTTAGTCGTCTCCTCACAGGCTCAGTGTTATGAATTTTGCTTGTAGCAGAATTGGAAAGCCTAGATTTCTTGTCTGGTGTCCTGATGGTTTTATTCAGTATCCATCTTTACAGAAATACTTTATGGGATAGGGATTTTAAAAACTCCTATTCCTTTTTTCGTATGTTGTAATTTCTTTCATTGTCAATTTTCCTGTTATGCCTTTGAGAGAAATGAAACTGTCAGACCCTTTGATGTGGTTTGTTGTTAGTATAACATATGGCTTGTTGTGGTTAATAGGATAAATAGCACAGCTGAAAATTTAAAAAGAAAAACTTAAGTGCATTTTTATTTAGTGCCAAGCATTGTTTAAGCATTCCTGTTTGTACTTGTCATTAGAATGCAAAGGGAAGGAAGGCTCTGATTTGCCCTGATTTGCCCGTTTCTGAGTGGCAGTGTGCCTTTACAAGGTGTAGGTGGTAATGAGACAGGATCTTAATTCACCGAAACTTTGTTCAGGAAAATGATGGTAGCGTGAACAAGAGGCTCCCTCCAGTGGGATACCTAGGTGAGATATAGAAGTAAATAGTCTGGTGGTGACTGTATCCCTAACCCATAGAAGTCTTTTACCTGTACCCATGCTGTTTACTTGGATGTTGAAAACAGGAACAGATTTGAAGAAAATAATTTCTAAGTCTTGATTTCCTCCCTCATCTGGCCCTCTGCAATGAGATGTTTACTTGGGCTTATCTTTTCTAAGGGTCTTACAATGTGTCCAGCCGTCTGCTGGGGCTTGGTGTATAGTGAACAGAAGTGTGATGGGACCTGTATTCATTGAGCTTTAATTGTCCAGTGGACTATGATTTTTGGTGCACTTTAAAATATTTGGGATGTAAGGTTTCTATGCTACTTATACTCAGTGGAGAACAAAATGCTTATATTCACAGAGCGATCGATGTCTTATTCTGATGAGTCTCGACTGTCGAATCTTCTTCGGAGGATCACCCGGGAAGACGACAGAGACCGAAGATTGGCTACTGTAAAGCAGTTGAAGGAATTTATTCAGCAACCAGAAAATAAACTGGTGAGTGTAGAATGTTTGGAAACATCGGTAATTTTTGTGCTTCCATAATACTAGGTAATGCCACCTGGAGTAGTATTTAAGAAGGGAAAAGTTTTGCCTCTAAGGAAACAGAACAGGGGTCCTTATTCCAGGCTAATTTGGCCCGTATGATGCTGATCTAGCATTGAACACCCCTGATGTGTAATTGATCTTCTGTTGTTGGGTCCACATTTGCATCTTCTGTAATAAAGTGCTTTTAACACGTTTATTGTGTTGTCCTTGGAAATTTTTTTTTCTGGTGTTCCAGGACAGAATATCTGTTTTTCATATGTGATATTGGGGTAGGGGGTACATGTTTTGTTCATGGGTAAGTTGGGTCTGGTGTCCAGGCCCAAATAAATGGAAAAACCCTTTAAAGAACCAAGTGTAGGAGCAGATACAAATTTCTCTTCACCAAGCAGTTATCCTAATGTTCAATTAAGAACTTGATATGGAGCATGAGAAAGTTCATTGAGAATGGTCTGGAGAGTCAGATAACATTTGGCTCAAAGCAAGCTTCTCCCCCCCATCCCCAGATTTCACCATGAAAAATTTTAAACTTATAACAAATTGAAAGAATTTTACAGTGAACATTATATGTTTGTGATCTAAATTCTACCGTATTGCTTTATTACATATGCCTCCCTCTTTCCATCCATTAATGCATCTTTTTTTAATGCATTTCAGAGTAAATTAAATAAGACCTTTGAGTTTATTTTTTCATTGATGATCATGGCTCTGTTTTGTATGGCTGAATTTCTTTCATAATCTGAAAGGTTATGAAAGAAATTCATCCATTCAAAACACTCCTGATATATGCTAATTGGTGACTGGGAATAATAAGGAAATTAAGGTGTTGTCCAATTATAATTTGGAGGAGAACACAAGGAAAAAAGTACACAACGTTATTCTTAAAAGTATAGGAATTTGAAGTTTTTATAAATGTGGTTTTTTTTTTTTTTTTAAGGCACTAGTTAAACAATTGGATAATATCTTGGCTGCTGTACATGATGTGCTTAATGAAAGGTAAGTAACTAATAATGGTTAAAATTTAAAAACTTTAAGATAAATTTTTAGAAATTAAAAAAACAATAAGATAAACCCATTGGTTTCATTTATGGACATCTCTTTAACGTTTCACTGAGTTCCCTTGTCACCTTTATCTGTGTGTTAAAATATTTATGTTAATTACCATTGAATACAAATGGAATCCTTGAAAGGGAATACCATTTAAAAAAAAAATTTCAACATGACTAAATTATTGAGCATTGACTTGTAGAATGACAAACTCTTCATGCAGGCATGAATGAATGCGAATTAACATTTGTAAATTAGAGACTTTTGAAACTGCTTAGAGAGTAGAGGTGAAAGGGAGCTTCCTTCTCTGGGCAATAGTGGATTCAAACCATCTAGACCACGTGACTACTGGGGGTTCTCCAAAGGTGTGCAGAGTCACTTCTTCATATGTTGATTCCCAAAGAAATGTAGTGTTGGAAAGCACCCAGAAGTCATCTCTGCAGGTCAAGAACCTTACTGCTTTTTGATGGTTTTATTTTATATAGTTACCTATGGTACTTAAATCAAAATCGTTATCCTTTTAAGTTTATTATATTTAACTATTATAATTTCCTATTCTTATAGTCCCTACATATTGAGCATTACATCGTATATAATAATTTATAGTCTGTTTTATCTGATTATTTGCCTTTTCTGTGAAACATTTAATGTAGCTTGAGATGGAATTTGCAGTCTGAATTTTTGTATTTCTTGGTCTTGCCTTACTGTTTGTAAGTAATTGATTCTGTAAAAGAAAGTCCAGTGTCTAACAGAGGAACTTTTGGGCACTGCAGGATAGAGAGAATAGAGAATATTAAAAGTAATAAAATCTCAGCCTTTTATGTAGTTTGAATAGAAATTTAAAAAAATTTAAGACATTATTATGGAAGATGTGTCATTTTTGTCACCTTTCAAAGCTTACGCCTTTTGTGTGTTGTGTTTTGTTTGTGTTAAAATAAACACAGTAGCAAGTTGCTTCAGGAGTTGAGACAGGAGGGAGCTTGCTGTCTTGGCCTTCTTTGTGCTTCTCTGAGCTACGAGGCGGAGAAGATTTTCAAATGGATTTTTAGCAAATTTAGCTCATCTGCAAAAGATGAAGTTAAACTCCTCTACTTATGTGCCACCTACAAAGCACTAGAGACTGTAGGAGAAAAGAAAGCCTTCTCATCGGTAATGCAGGTAAGAATGGGGGATTGATGGTGAAGAAAATGGTCTGTAACCCGTGTCCTTGGAAGGGAGCTCGAAGAAAGGAAACTTAGACTCGAGGCATTGACTGATAGTAAATGGGATGTAAGTAAAATGCCTCTTTCTGAATTTGAGTAAAGGATGCATATCAATAGTACACTTAAAGTAAGCTAGTCTTGGGCCGGTTAAGTGGCTCAGTTGGTTAAGAGCTCACTCAAGAGGGTGAGCTCTGAGCAACAGGGTCACCGGTTCAATTCCCAGCCTGAGCTGAGCTGCCAACAGGTGGCGGGATGGCATAGCTTTAAAAAACAAACAAACAAACAAAAAACTAGTCTTTTTTCCCCTTGTTTTTTAGAAACTTTCCTTTGAACTTGCTCAGTACTAGAATCACTTGCAGATTTGAAACCAGGAACTCCATAAAGAGAGCCGGATAGGAGGGGGCTTCACATTTTTTGAGGGGGAAAAAACTGAACATCACAATTCACTCTAGACCTTTTTAGGTTTGAAAATATGTCAAAAATTCTTTCCCAAGTGATATAAAATAACTGTGTATAAGTAAATGTCAGCCCTACTTAATTCTGTTCTGCCTCTTTAAAAAATGCATTTTTCCTTGATTATAGAAGTAATGAAAAAAAATTTTGGAAAAGATTCAGAAAATTATTAGTAACTAAACAGCCTAACACCAAATTGGGCTTATCCTGCATGCTGTTTTTCTATTATGAAATTTCCCTAAATGTTTATTTTGATAATTTTCAAATCCACAGAAAAGCAGATGAATCAATACACAATAAATACTCATATCCTTTACCTAGATTTGTCACTTACTAACATTTTGCTAGTTATTTTATCTCTACTCATATACACATACACATACACTTTTTTGTTGAATCATTGGAAAATAAGTTACACATATCATGACAGTTCACCCCGTAATGCTACAACATACGCGTACCTCTCCTAAGAATAAGGCTAGTCTCTATGCAACAATATTATAATCATACCTAAGAAAATCAATTTTATTATATTGTATAATACAATCCACAGTCAGATTTCTGCAGTTACCCCTAAGATGTCTTTTCTATCTTTTGTCTTACCTGACTCAGGATCCCATCAAAATTATACATTGTGTTTAGTGATGTGCCTCTCTTTACTCTCCCAATTAGAACAGCTGTCTGTACCTTTTTGTCCACTTGTTTTGTAAAATGTTCTGCTTTCTGGGTTTTCTGAGTGTTTCTTCCTGATCAGATTTAGGGTAGACATTTTGGTCACCAGTACTTCCTAGTAAGTTCCTACTTACTGTTGCATCACACCAGCAGGCACGTGAGTCCAGGTTGTCTCCCTCTCCAAGGTGGAGAGTTGGTTCAACCATCACCTGGTTGAGGTGATGGCTACCAGACCTTTCCACTCTGAAGGCTTATTTTTTGCCCTTTGTAACTAGTGAGTAATCAGGGCATGACACCATGAGACCTTCTGAATATCCTGTTTTTTAGTAGTATTTTACTCAGTGATTTTAGCAGCCATTCATTTATCTTCTGTGTTTGTATATAGATTATAACATTGGCTGTAGTCAAATAGTGGTTTTCTAATTCTAGCATATCTTCTGTTGGGTTGTCGGAAAAGTCATGACGCATTTTTGCAATGAAAAACAGAAAAACACGTCATGACTTTTCCGACAACTCAATATATTTGTAACATACTTTTGCAAAGGAAAGATTTCCTTTTTTGGAAAAAGTGGTTATTTACCAGCTACAAAATACTGTATCAGTGGTTTGCCATATATGTATTTAAAAAATATATCTGTGTGTAGTGATTGTGTGACCCTGTGTGTCATTCATGAGTTGGGGCCATTCTAACTTAAAGCAGGTACTAATATTTTAAAGCATATACTACAATATTTGTTCTACATTTTGAATTGGAAAGTAATTGTGGTCTAAAGAAATGTTCCTGATCATATCTTACTTTTTGTACTTGAATTTAATCACATCCATGGTATTAAAGACAGCACTTAGGAATCATGTAAACAGATATTACTTAGAGATAATGTTAACAGACATAAAAGAAGAAAAAAACAGTATTTCTTTTCAGCCTAAAATCTTAGTGGAATGAAATGTTTTCAACTTCTTTTGAACTAAAACAATAGAATTTATTTTCTTTGGTGTCATAATCAGATTTAGATATTGTCACTATTAGATAATGAATCTGATTTGCTTGTTTTCTTCCTGTTTTGTTAAATGCTCATGGTTTGTAACTTTTATTTTTTAGCTTGTAATGACCAGCCTGCAGTCCATCCTTGAAAATGTGGATACACCGGAATTACTTTGCAAATGTGTTAAGTGCATTCTTTTGGTAGCTCGATGCTACCCTCATATTTTCAGCACTAATTTTAGGGTGAGTTTCCTGACCCCCTTCTTTTCATATGGGGTGAGGGGTTGATTGTGTGTAGGGGGAACTGGGGACTCAGAAAACAAAGTTGTACTCCTTTGAACATAACCAGTGATGTTTGAGGGCCCAGGATTGAATGGTGCAACAATATTGTGTTTTAAAAAATACTCTCTGTATTTTCTGACACTAATGCCTTCAGATATTTAAAGAAAAATATATCATCAGTGTCATAAACAAAGTTCCATCATACTCCTGCCCTGCCCTCCCCTTTCCTAAGTTAGTATAATAGCAAGTAGGTGGGACATAGATGCTCTTTCTAGGCGCTCCTGCTCTCAGATGGTCCACAGGTGGAATAGCACCAAGGCCTTAGGATGCTCATGCCCTTCTCTTTGTCTCCATCCAGGATACAGTTGATATCTTAGTTGGATGGCATATAGATCACACTCAGAAGCCTGCGCTCACTCAGCAGGTGTCTGGTAAGTGGCCCGGCAGGCAGAGATACTTTGGGAAGGAGCACTGGCCCCTCAGAGACCAGCTGTTAATAATGAAATACAATCCATTTCTTTGACAATGCAAGAAAAATAACTGTTTCCCAGAAATATTTTGGTTAGTATAAATGGACATTACTTGTTAGCTACATTTATCTTTTGAGAAGAAAACTGTACTTTGTATCATATAGGGATAGTCCAGGTACAGATTATACTGTCCTGGTGAGAAATCGGAATGTCTTCAATGAATCATTTGTGGCATGTGCTGCTGGGAGGACATGTTAAGTGGTCATACCTTGAACTGTAGAATGGAAGATCCTAGATACTTGTGACTTGTGATGATGATGATGATGATGATGATTAAAAAACATGGATTAATTTGGAGAATTGTCATAAATGATAAAGAAAAAAATTGCTTTTGAATTAAGTGAATGAGTAGCTCGACTCATTTGGACATTTTAGCTTGTTCTAGGTTCTGTAGCTTCTCTTAGCTTATTTTGTGCAATACGCTTCTGAAAATAAGATACGCAGGTAAGAGTGGTTCAGTGCCATATCCACTGAGGGGACAGTGCATACCTGTGGTGGCTGGGTGTGGCCCTGGAGTAGATAACCCGGCTGGTGGTTGGTAGATTGTGACATGTTAGTCTCAGCCATGTTTATAGTGACAATATGGATATTAAGTCTGCGAAAAAATAAGGACGTGAGATACATATTTTAATTTCTGGAAAACGTCCATTTTGGCAGCATTAAAAGAGACATCGGTTAACCATGGTCGGCGTGTTTAAAGTTAGTCGTCCTCTGGTGTTACAGGCATGTTGTAAGAGTCGGCAACTTGAAAGGCCAGCTTTTAAATCAAGGCTTTTAAGTGTGTGTATATATATATATGTATTTATATATATATATATATATATATATATATATATATATATATGTATTTTTTTTTAAAGATTTTTATTGGGGAATTGGGGGATGGGAACAGTGCTGGGGAATTGGGGGAAGGGGAACAGACAAGTTGCTGTTGTTTTGTTCTTCAGTCTAGTTGTGGAGGACGTTGCTTCACTGGCCCAAGTTGGCACCATCATTGCGCTCTTCCCGGGCGAGGCAGATCAGTCTCCGGCTTCTGGACGGCCGCTCACAGTGGCTGCTGGCCGCTTACGCTGGCTGCTGGCTACATACGGTAGCCCATGGCAACCCACTGCAGCAGGGGCTGCAGCCTACGCCATCCACTCACGGCAACCCAGCTCCAGGTTGAGCTGTTATTCAGCATCTTAGCTGTAGAGGCCGATGTCACTTGCGCTCATATGTGGGATCCGAACCAGGGCCTTCTGGCATCCCAAGCCAGCTCTTAAACAACGCGCCACTCAGCTGGCCCTTAAGTATATTTTTAACTTGGATTTTTCTTTTTTCTGCTTGTTGAAAATTTCTTCTGTGATTTGTAGGGTGGTTGCAGAGCCTGGAGCCATTTTGGGTAGCTGATCTGGCATTTTCTACCACTCTTCTTGGTCAGTTTCTAGAGGACATGGAGGCATATGCTGAGGTGAGTATATAGAAAGCTAAGTTATTTCCTAAAATTTCAGCTCAAAACAAAACGAAACAGCAAACATCTTAAATAGTGCTAGATTTATTTTAAAATAATCAGACGACCTGGCATTGAAGGAGAAATTACAAGGCCACTGCAGTATTTTACGTTTTTGTAGGTGTTTTTAAGTTACCAGAATTCCCAGAAAGACTGAAAGAAACATTGAGTATATCTTATTTCTGCAACTAATTTTGCAAAACTTGAAATAATCTTGGTAGCTGGTAGTTTTCTGGAGACATTTTTTGTAGTTTAGTCTTTTTGTTACCAAAAGAATTTTAAAAAGCAAGGTGGATTGTTACTGTATAAAAGCCCCTAAAGACTTTCCTCCTACATGTATTGGGGACCTTGGGTCATGCTTTGGAGGACAAGACTGGGTTTCCACCCACTGTTGCAGCTGTACAGTTCATGGGGCAGCTTTCAGGGTGCTGCTGGAGCCTGTTACTGGTTCTTGGCCCTGTTGTCACGGTTGAAACCTGCCATCTCCTGTCCAGGTCCTTTTGTGTTTCTTCCCTGTCGTGATTCTTACTGGGCGTTAAAGGCTTCCATAAAGATTTACCTTCATTTCTTACACCTCGGCTACCTCCAGCCAACAAGAACTCACTGCTTTTAGCTCTTGCAGGCTGTTTGCTCCCTTTCAGAGAAGAGCCCGAGGTCTTCTGCTTCCACGTGTTTCTTTGCCCTCACACCTGGATTGTCTTTGTTCTTAGCCCACCTTTAAAGCTGACCTGCCTCTCTGAAGCCACCTGTTCTAGTTCGTAGAAACTCTTCCCCTTGGTATCCATAAATCTAATTCTCTCCTGTTATTTTGGGGTTTAATTGTATGTAGATATATATTGTTTCTAGTATCCCAGTTTTTGCTCATCTTCCTTTTGAGTATATCTTATTTCTGCAATTATCGGGTTGTTAAAAAAGTTATGATGTATTTTTTCTATGTTTTTTGTTTCAAAAATGTGTCATGGCTTTTCCGACAACCCAATAGATTATAAATCTGTAAACCACGTCTTATAATTTTTAACCCCCACCCCCGCTTCATGTGCCTAATGTTGGTGTGCAGTGTTTGTTGTGGTGTTGAGTGGCTCCAAGAATACCTGGAATGAGTTTTTAGCAAAAACCGATGCAGGAATGGCAAAGTTTCTGGCTCCATTTATAAGTACGTGTAACTATAGTATGTGTACTAGAGTTAATTTTTTCCCAATACCTATCTGAGTTGGTACAAGAAGATATTTCCTTAATCTACTGAGGTTAAAGTCAGCTTATTTCACTAGAGAAGTGAAATCCACTTTTACTTTTAGATTTATTTCCTTTTCTCATAGGCCATAATTCCTCTTTACAAATAGTAGAAGTCTCTTATACAGTTAAATTGAGCAATGTGCTAGTTAGATAACAATGCTGTGAATTCACATCTAGGACCTCGGCCATGTGGCCTCTGGGGAGTCGGTGGACGAAGACGTGCCTCCTCCGTCAGTGTCATTACCAAAGCTGGCGGCCCTTCTGCGGGTGTTCAGCACTGTGGTGAGGAGCATCGGGGAGCGCTTCAGCCCCATCCGGGGGCCTCCAATCACCGAGGCGTATGTCACAGATGTAAGTGTCGTTAGGAGATTTCAGTGTCATTCCCAAATAAAATTGCTTAGTATTGTAAATGCTTCTCTTCACCTGACACTGTTAGTAACCCTTCGTTTGTTTACCATGTATGGATCTGGCTCCTTAAAAGTCGAGCATCCTGCTGTAGCGCATCTCCTCTTAGTTCTCCCTTTGCCCCCGTGAGTAAAAGGCCAGTCTGAATTTTAAAATATCTATGAACTTCACTCTTAGGAAATCCTTCATAGATCAGTTCATTCTTGTTGTCAAACATACATTAAAAGTCTTATTCTTTTGTTTTTTAATAATTATTTTCTATTAAATCACTGTGTGTCCTTTTAGTTTTTCAACCTATTAAGAATAACACACTATAGAGAAAGCCTCAAAAAGGAATTTTCTATGAGCATAACAGAATGAAACAACTTGGTAGCCTGACATCAAGGAACATAAAGATATAAGGACTGAAAGTGTGTAGTAACCTGAGACAAATTATAAGAGGTAGCTTGATTGCTACACTTGCAGCTTCCGACATCAGCTGCACTGGGTTCCAGTCTGGTGAGGGGGTCGGCGTGATAGACACGAGAAACGAACCCTCCTCATTAGATGCTGCTTGAATAAGAGGGGAGAAATATGTGTGATTCAGTCATAAAAGATTTCATCTCAATGATTACAGTTTTACTGGTAGGACACAACTCTAGCTTTGATGAGCATTTACTTTTATTGAACACATTAGTAGATAAAGTAGGGCATTAATTATATATGCAATTTTTGGTAAGTAAATTGTATATTTGAGCAGAAATGTCACATCTAGATGATAATTAAAAGCAGCAGGTTGATGTTTTAAACCTGATCAAAATGCTTGAGTGTCTTTATTTCATTTTTATTATCACAAAGGTGGTGGCTTGATGGCTGTGCCAGTTTTGAAATAAAGACAGCTAACTCAAATGTAAAATGAAAGGAACATAATCATTTTCCAGGAAAATTATATATTAAATATATTTTTATGAGGTCTTTTAGACCTTTGCCAGAAAGGCCTTTTAGGCCTTTTTACCTGTGTGTATATATAGGTTTAAAAAACCTGTATGTGGTGGTATTGCAGAAATGTTTTAGAAATATCTTTGTGTCAATTCTCTTTTATTTCCCAAGTTATTTTTATTAAAAATTCAGTACATTAATATTGGCTATTATAGTTTAGTGGGGATTTTGGTTGGAAATTATATGCTTTTCATAATCTTCATATTGGTATTATATGCTGTGAATGAGAATACTTTTCTTTCAAAAGAGACCATTAATATGTGAACTTTCAAAAATGAATGGTGACTTGGATATTTAGTTTTAAATATTGATTGCCAAAAGTCCAAGTGCTAGATTACAGAAAGTTATCCTCATGGTAGGTCATTCCCATGCTGTGTAATACTGGTACTGTCCTAAGTTCTGGTGTATTTCATGATAATAAAGACTCTGAGCTTTAGCCATTTAGTGACTTTGGGGGCATAGGAAGTGGGTATAACGGAAATGGAGGGTGACAAATTCCAGCTCACAGTAGTGCTTTAGAAGTTTTTAGGCAAGATCCTTTTTGTGTATTGTGCTAAAGATACCCTTCTTATTATTCACTCTCTGAGAACTGAAATATTAAGAGACTACTGACATGGCAGCCAGTTAATTTTCACTTGAAACAACATTAAATAGAAACTATTTTTTGGCTCTGTGGAAGCATGTGAATTTTTTTAAAAAGCTGCTTGTTTTCCCCATTTGCAGGTTCTGTACAGAGTAATGAGATGCGTGACGGCTGCAAACCAAGTGTTTTTTTCTGAGGCTGTGTTGACAGCTGCTAATGAGTGTGTTGGTGTTTTGCTCGGCAGCTTGGATCCTAGCATGACTATTCACTGTGACATGGTCATTACATACGGATTAGATCAGCTGGACAACTGCCAGACTTGTGGTACAGATTATGTCATCTCAGTCTTGAATTTACTCACATTGGTATGTGAATTCTTTTTTGGTGCTTTTTAGTATGTTGGTTTATTCAGGCACTGAAATTTAAATTATTGTGGAAGAAATTAAGGCCTTGGTAGATTTGGGTTTTTTTTTTTTTTAAATGCATTAGTCTTATTTACATAATCTAGTTTGCTTTTGCTCTAGGATTTATTTTCAGTGTTTGAAAGCTCATTCATTAAGTGTAGAGGTGCTCGTTTTTGTTTTTTTTTTGACAAAACATTCTTCCTGAGACTAGTACTCTTGATAAATACGGCGTAAGAGAAGGTCCTTGATAGCTGTTTTGAAAGGCCCTGTTATGTTTTGTTTCCCATATGAAATTTCTTTTATAGTTTTTATCCTTAACCATAAATATCTCCCCTTCCCTCCACCTTTTATTGGCACCTTTAAGCATTTTTTAAAAGAATAGCCTAGTATAATGACTCCCTCCATACGTAACACTCAGTTTCTATACTTAGGAACATGTGGCCCATGTGACTACCCAGGCCTCTGACTCTCTGCCGCCTCCTTGCTGCCCCTCCATCCCCAACTGCATTATTGTAAAGCAAATTCTAGATGCCTTGCCACTGAACATGTCTGCCAAAGTTGTACCTCCCCATGCTAGTGTAAAAACTGCCCATGTTTAAGTTTAAATACATGTATCCTATTTAGGTATATAACCATTTTTTAGTGTCACAGTGTTAAGGCCTTAAAATATAACTTAGGTATGTATAGGTATATAGTTTTTAAATTAAATGACTCTTTTTCAGAGCAGTTTTTTGGTTTACAGAAAAACTTCAGTAGAAAGTAAGTAGAGTTCTCATATACCCTCTTTACCCCAAGTAGTTTTCCCTATTATAACCTTGCTTTAGTGTGGGACATTTATTCTAATTGATGAGCCAAATTGACACATTGTTAAATAAAATCCATAGTTTACCTGAGGGTTCACTGTCTGTATTGTATATTCTGTGAGTTTTGACAATTGTGTAGTGCCGTTATTACCATTACATGTCGTACAGAACAGTTTTACTGACCTGAAAATCCTGTGTATTCTACCTACTCCTTTCTCCCTCCTTCCCCTCGAGCCCCTGGCAACCACTAGTGTTTTTACTGTCTCCATAGTTTTGTCTTTTCTGGAATGCCATAGTTGGAATCATGCAGCACGTAGCCTTTTCAGATTGGCTTTTTTTGCTTAGCAATGTGCATTTAAGGTTCTTCCATGTCTTCTCATGGATTGATAGCTTATTTCTTCTTACTTTATTCTTTCAGATTGTTGAACAGATCAATACAAAACTGCCATCATCATTTGTAGAAAAACTGTTTATACCATCATCTAAACTGCTGTTTTTGCGTTATCATAAAGAAAAAGAGGTAAGTGATACACTGATGACTTTTGATAACTTAGGTCATTAAAGTGTTTGACTTATGTTACCTACTTAGTGGGCTATGTAAATGAAATTGAGTGAAAAGATAAATATTTGATTTAGAATATAGTGATTATAATAGTTCTGTTAACTTGATATTTGTGGATTATTATACTGTATACCTTGGTGAATGATGTGCCATATATTCTTTTCAGATTTTATTTTTATTAAATTTTTTCAGAAGTACTGTGTATGTTGTAAATAAAACTTCATTGTTAGTTTCTCAACCGACTCTGTGTCTAACCATTATAGACTTTCCAAGTAGATGTACGAAAACTATTCTTAATAAACTGTATGTGTATTTTGATACTGGCTGTTTTTTTAAAAATCGCCTTTTAAGAAATTTCATATTGCCAGTTTTAATGTAGAATTGCCTTTTTTTGTGATAAGTCTTTATAGATGTAAATAAGTTTACTGATATTGTGTAGGTTGGTTTTTTAGAACGTGAGATCTTTAGTGTTCTGTACAGTGAATTTATTAATCTTAAGTTGATTTATATCATCACCATTATGATGATAGTAATTTTTTTCCTGTATATTTGTAGAAGATTTATTTTTCATTTAATTGTCACTCCCCTGAATTCTCTTTTTAAGGTCGTTGCTGTAGCCCATGCTGTTTATCAAGCGGTGCTCAGCCTGAAGAATATTCCTGTTTTGGAGACCGCCTATAAATTAATTTTGGGAGAAATGACTTGTGCCCTAAACAACCTGCTACAAAGCCTGCAGCTTCCCGATGCCTGTTCTGAGCTAAAACATGAGGCTTTTAAGAATCATGTATTCAATGTAGACAATGCAAAGTTTGTAGTTATATTTGACCTCAGTGCCCTGACTACAATTGGAAATGCCAAAAACTCACTAATTGGGGTGAGTGCCTTGCAATTGCCTTGTTTTATCCACACCGAAGCCCCTTTTCGTTGCATATTGATGCATTTCATTGACCGTCACGGCAGAGCATCTGCAGAATCTCTATGGGACACAGGGCTGGAGTTAGGACATGCCTGGATAATGGGAACCGACAGGAGTGCCTTATTGCCTGTTTGCTCTCTCTGTCCTGTGCTTGACAACCCCTGATAAGATTTTTCAATATGTTTCATTTTTTTAGAAAATGTCTTTTATGAATTTCTCCTGTTTACTTTAGCACGCTTATAGAAAATCTGTCACCGTTTTCCTCAGCTCAGATTTGTTTATAGTTCTTTTAATACGCAGTCCCTTCGTCCCCTGGTACTTCTCTCATCTTCACTAAAGTTAGTACTCACGTACTGCCTTACCTATGGCTGCCTGCTTTTCTCTAGGGATTTTCCTGTGTTCTTTCTTTAGAAAAAGAGTAAAGATTTACTTCCTTTAAGAAATTTGAAGTGACCCTGTTTTTGATTTGTAATTATTGGTATAGTTGATGTACGTATTTCTCCTTCCTGTTGGACCTTGCAGGACTGAAAACATTATTTCTAATAAAAACTAATGGCATCTAGCTAAGGGATTGTATTTTCTAAGAGAGAAGGGAGGGAAAAGTCAAGATTTGATGTTTATACTTGCTTGCTGCCTGTATTGTTGATCAGATTGCCCCATTCCTTTCCTCACTGCCAGTTCTGACTTAAATTGGAAGGCTGCAGTGGACTCTTCTCTTCTTTACACTCTTTAAGATTTGAATGTTGAAGAGTTCGTATTGTATACAGATTTGAGGAGGTTTATGTCCTGCACTCTGGAAACGAGGAGAGAGGGTGGAATGGAGTATGTTAGCATTTGAAAGGAAAAGGGAAGGATGAAAAATGATTAAGAGTGGCAGGATGTACATTTTTTCCTCATTGGACAGGGCACTTTGCCCTCTGCAGTGGGGGAACATTGAGGAAATGCAACCTACTGAAGGGTACAGAGGGCTTTGTTTAGGCCAAAGATTAGCAAACTAGCCCACAGGCCAAATCCAGCCCACGGCCCACTTTTTTTTTCTTCTTCTTTTTATTTTAGGAAAACATCTTTACTGAGACATAATTTACATACCATAAAATTTCCATTTAAAATGTACGATATCATGATTTGTAGTATATTCACAGGATGTAACCATCCCCTAACATCCCCTGTTTTTGTAAGGGAAGTTCTGTTGGCACAGCCATTCTCATCCATGTTTGTGGCTGTTTTCTCACTGCAGTGGGAGAGCTGAGGAGTTGGACACTGAGCAGACATGTCCTATGGGCCACAAATCTCAGACATTTACTCTCGTGTCTTCACAAAGAGTGTTTGCCAACCCCTTGTTTAGTGCACTAGATCATTTCCAAATTGAAATGTCATTTTAGTTTTATAAAATGTATAGACATACTGACTTTGAAGGATAAGCTTTGTACACTCGCGTTTGTCTTGGAGGATCCAAACATGTGCTTTCTTTTGTATGTCATCAGATGTGGGCGCTGTCTCCAACTGTCTTTGCACTCCTGAGTAGGAACCTGATGACCGTGCACGGCGACCTGGCAGTCCACTTCCCTGCCATTCAGTATGCAGTGCTTTATACCTTGTACTCTCACTGCACCAGGTACTGTGTTTACCAATATTTCCTAAGGGGGGAAAAATGTTTTTATTTTAACGGGGAAGGTGGGCCCTTTCAAGGACAGATTGAAAAGACTCTTTGTTGTTAACTTTGGAATTGCTGTTTTAAAAAAACATCAGAGATGAAAAGATGATACAACTTTTGTCTTCCAGGCACGACCACTTCATATCTAGTAGCCTTAGTTCTTCATCCCCATCTTTGTTTGATGGAGCTGTGATTAGTACTGTAACTACAGCTACAAAAAAACACTTCTCAATTATATTAAATCTCCTGGGAATCCTGCTTAAGAAAGATAATCTTAACCAGGACACAAGGTAACAGTAATAGTTTCTATGAACACTTCTTAACTTTTATTACTTTGACTTCAGAATTTGATTATAAGCAATGAAAATTATTGAGGTGGGGTAGAGTGACTTTTTCATTATGAAACATTTTAAAATTTTGTTTTATTGTTTAGGATTTCTTGTTCTTTCTCAAAATAATTCTGTACCCCCTCTCCCCCAATGTTCTTTGGAAGAATGTATCTATGGAGATTTTATAAGTTTTCTACTACAATGTATTTTAGTTCAGGAAGGTTTTCTTAAGAGACACACAACTTTTGACAAAGGGATTTTTGTAGTTTCATTGTTTCTTTCTTACCGCTTGAGATATTAAAAAACCCAAAAGAAAACTAAGAAGAATAGATTTTGAAAGTTGATTTTCTTTTTTTTAATATAAAATCAACTATTTTGTGTTTCAGGAAACTGTTAATGACTTGGGCTTTGGAAGTGGCTGTTTTAATGAAGAAGTCAGAAACATACGCACCTTTATTCTCTCTTCCATCTTTCCATAAATTTTGCAAAGGCCTCTTAGCCAACAGTAAGATTCCGTGATTCTTGAATTTTGTTAACACTTAAAAAGGTGTCATTGGTAATGGCAGAAAGAATACCTTTCATGACCTCAAATGTATAATCCCCATCTTAATGACAGATGCATATAATCTTAATTTTTTTCATTCTTAGTAATATGAAAAATAAGTAGTTTTAAGTGATTTTCACGTTTTAAAGCTTATGTGAATGTTTATATGTTATATATATATATATATATATATATATATATATATTCTTAAAATTTCCGTCAGAAAAAGGTTTCAGTGCAGACTAGTCACTTTTAAGTGGATTTTACTAAATGTATCATTTTCCCAACCTTACAGCCGGTGAGAATTCCAGGCAGTGGCAGCACCTACTCCAGTGTAGACGCTTACTGTTTGCTGAATGAATGAATGAATGCGTTCAGGAAGTTAAAACATACTGGCATATCAATTCTTTTGGCATGCTGAAAGTATCTTTTTACTTTTCGTAGCTCTTGTGGAAGATGTGAATATCTGTCTGCAGGCATGCAGTAGTCTCCACGCTTTGTCCTTATCCTTGCCTGATGATCTTCTCCAGAGGTATGGACTAAATAAACAGCCTGTCTTTTGACCCAGCCCTAATAACTAAAAAATACTACCACACCTGCATTATCTGTTTCCTTTTTTCCTAGGTGTGTTGATGTTTGCCGTGTTCAGCTCGTCCATAGTGGAACTCGTGTTCGACAAGCATTTGCAAAGCTGCTGAAGTCAATTCCGTTAGATGTTGTCCTGAGGTACAGCAGTTGGGTGTCGGGGCAACAACATCCCACTGTGGTTTTACTGCCGAGTCTAGTTTAGGGAAAGACAGATCGCCTGTTAGCACATGAATGTCACATCTTGTATGGCGCTTCTCGGTGATTGAAGAGAGAGATAAGTTCATAATAATTAGGATAGAATAATTCATGTAATGCCAAAATGTGTTTCTTAGTTGTGCAGTTCTTTGAAAAACCAAACTGTATTCTTTTACTGGTTTTGATGAAGTTAATTTGGGAGCTTTAAGAGCTTGAAATTTCAGAGTTGTAATAATATTTCTGTGTCTATTTTAAAGCCTTAATTTTTTCCTCCAAATTTACTTAGCAAGGAAATGACCCATTTATAAAATGTGCTAACCTTTTAACTAAAACATTTTACATTACAGTGACTTTATTTTCTGTCTACAGCAATAATAATCACACAGAAATTCAAGAAATTTCTTTAGCATTGCGAAGTCACATGAGTAAAGCACCAAGTAATACATTCCACCCACAAGATTTCTCTGATGTTATTAGTTTTATTTTATATGGAAACTCTCATAGAACAGGGTAAGACATTTCTTTGACTCTTTCATTGGGAAAATTAACTTAAACATATGTATATACTTGAATATCTTGACCCTGCACCTACTTTTGTGGAGAAAATATGCCAGGAGTGGCGGCGCAGAAAGTAATATTCTTCTCAATTGGGTTATTTTAGTTTTTCAGTAGGAAGCATTGCTTTGAAGAGAGCTTCTGAAGAAAAAAAAAAGGCCTCTGAAATTGAGTGATGACATGCAGGTTGACAGCAGATCTGACCAAGTCATCAGTGCTTTGGGGGGAGGGTCCTGGCGCACAGACAGCTTGGAGATGCTGAGTTGCAATGAATGTTTATGCTGGTAGCCTGCTGTCTTGAGCCCTTTACCCTAATAATCCACTTACACCATACCCCGTCCTGGTTTAACTGTAGCTGACCTCCTCAAAATGAGAGATGGGGATATAAAGCTTCCAATTTTACAGGGTTTGCCATTTTGGAGGAGGAAAGATTGTAGTCCCCTACTCCCATTCCCCTTTGCAGTTTTATTACTAATTATTACTATTATTATTATTATTATTATTATTATTATTATTATTAAAGTAAAGTTGTCATTATCTGTTAAACATGAAACTACTTTTCCCAGGAAGGACAATTGGTTAGAAAGATTGTTCTATAGCTGCCAGAGACTGGATAAGCGTGACCAATCAACAATCCCCCGCAATCTTCTAAAGACAGATGCCGTCCTTTGGCAGTGGGCCATTTGGGAAGCGGCTCAGTTCACTGTCCTTTCTAAGTTGAGAACCCCACTGGGCAGAGCTCAAGACACCTTCCAGACCATTGAAGGTAATCGACTCTGTGCTTTTGAAAACACGGTGATGTAAATACTTTTAAGCCTTATATTAAGAAATTTATCTTTGTTAAAAGTTGGAGATTGTGTGATTTTTTTTCTTTAATACTGTATTAGTCAATAAATATGTTTGTTAGAATTAAGCTTTCATTGAATAGTTGCGTTGGCAGCAATGCAGTTGTCTGTTTTTGTTAAAAAACTTAGGGGATTTGTGTGGAGAAAATATTTTTCCCCCTAAAACGAAAGACCTTTCCTGTCTAGAGGATATTTGAGAAATGGGACTTTGTGGGATTATCTCCAAGAACTAGAACTTTGTAGGATTTCTTTTGAAGTTGGGGGTGTTGTCTTTGCTTCTAGGCATCATTAGGAGTCTTGCAGCTCACACATTAAACCCCGATCAAGACGTTAGTCAGTGGACAACTGCAGACAACGATGAAGGCCACAGCAGCAACCAGCTGAGACTCGTCCTTCTCCTGCAGTACCTGGAAAACCTGGAGAAGCTGATGTATAATGCGTACGAGGGGTGCGCTAACGCGCTGACATCACCGCCCAAGGTCAGTGTCTAAGGGCTCAGTGTTTGTTTCTTTGTAGCAGCTTCCCGCTCAAACCCGGCTGTGTGTGCAGAGCTGGAACCACAGAGGACTTGCGTATTTGGTGTCTGTGTATTTGAGACATCCGTACCCATAATTGAAACCTCCTTTCTCTTTATGCTAAAGGTCATCAGGACTTTTTTCTATACCAATCGCCAAACTTGTCAAGACTGGCTGACTCGGATCCGCCTCTCCATCATGAGGGTCGGGTTGTTGGCCGGCCAGCCTGCTGTGACAGTGAGACACGGCTTTGACTTGCTCACAGAAATGAAGACAAATCTATCGCAGGTAAAGTGGTATGTTTGGAGTCAATTTTAAATCTGTGGATTAGCAAAACTTGGGTTTAATTCCTTTGCTATGAGTTAATCTGTGGGTAAAATAAATTAAAACTCCTATTCATTTGCAAAGCTTTTGATCCAATATTTCAAAAAAGTAATAACTTCCAAAGTCACCCATTTGTACTTTGTACTTAAACGTGCATTACTTACGCTTCAGTGTTGGAACAATAAAGGAAATTTTAAGAAAATTGTCTATAGAAGAAATCATTTTTATAATTTATGATAGTTGTATGATGTATAGGAAAGTATGTATAATTCTATAACATGTTCAGCAGTATATATAATAATGTAATGTATGGGGAAAGTACTGGCTTGTAAGCGGGCTTAATAAGTAAGTGGAATCCAAAAATAGCACATATTTGCTAATCAAGGTAATGTTAGTGGGCAATATTCAAAGACATGAAATTCATCACCTTTTAATTCGTGTTTATTTATATTTAGTTTTTGTAATGTATTTACTTTGTTATTCCTTCAGATGCCACAGTTCAAATGTTTGAGCACCTTTTTATTTTGTAAAGACCAACACCCGTGTGCTGTTAAGATTCTGTCAGTTACCTTTTGTAGCTACATTGTACATAACATTTTAAGAATTCTGAGCTAAATGATGTAATACCATTGTTGTAAAAAAGTACATTTGACTTTACATAGCCTAGGCTATGATCAGTAGTTGTATATAGAGAAGAGATTTGAATTTTAATGGTATTGAGGTTTGGTTCCTTTTTCTGAATGTCATTTTCAGGGGAATGAATTGGAAGTGACCATTATGATGGTGGTAGAAGCGCTGTGTGAACTCCATTGTCCTGAAGCCATACAGGGAATTGCTGTCTGGTCATCATCCATTGTGGGCAAAAATCTTTTCTGGATTAACTCAGTGGCCCACCAGGCTGAAGGGAGGTAAGGTGGAAGGAAGATGGTGGGTCACAGGGTTCTTTTATGTTTGTGTTTAAATTCTTTGTATTACTGGCTAATAGTGGCTTGCAGTTACACATTAAAACGGCTTTGTTCAATTTCAGCAATTGAAATTTGCTATAAATCGCTTTACTAGGAGGCATCTTCACTATTCTTCAATTAATAGCAAAACTTGGGTATCTTCTTTATGAATTAGGAAATCTTCCTTAAAACCAGTTCTGCCAAGTTATTATTTGATAAGTACTTTTGAATACGATCCTTAATTGATAACCTTTCACATCAACATCTGGTACAAATTACCCTTCCTGGCTGGAGTTCTTGCTCATTAGTTAGCCCTGTGCACTCAGCATTCAGGCTCATTTTAATTCCTGCAGGTAAATGGGCATGTATGTACCAGAATAGTCTGTGCACATTGATGTAGGTTTTAGCAAATCTGGAAAATGTCGGAAAAAGTAGAACTCTTAATTCCATTTCCTAGTGGTAACTTAGTTTTGACGTATGTGCCTTTCTGTTGGGTTGTCTGAAAAGTCATGACGCATTTTTGCAACGAAAAACAGAGAAAAAATACATCATGACTTCTCTGACAACCCAGTAGTTATTTTTTCTCATGTAGTTTTCTACCCTCTTTTCACAGAAATAAGCACTGTTTCTTTTGGTCACATGGTTTCACTTTTTCCACTGAGCAAGATTTTAAAAAACACTTTGCCACGTTAAATAGTCTACAGTGTGATATTTAATGACACAGTTGTATTTATTTGTGAGTGTACCAGAATATAACGTCCCTTATTGTTAGACAGTAAGGTTCTTTTTGTTTTTAACTAATCTTAAAATGCGAGATGGCACTTAGTTCTTTGCTCATGGTTGTGATTTTTTTTTTTCTTCTTTGAATTCATTCCTACAAGTTGATTTACTACAAGAAAGGGTATGGACCCAAGGCTTATGATACATACTGTTGCTAAGTTACCCCGTAGAAAAGATGGCTTCAGTTTAAATCCCTAACAATGGGGTAACCCCTTCCCTTCACGTTTGTCAATACTGAGGGTCACTGAGAAACTAGAACCCTGCCACTGTCATTTGTGAAAGTATTTGTTTTATTTTATAGTGCTTTATTAGTGATTAATAGAACTTTTTCCCATATGTTATATTGACCATGTGAAATTTTTTTTTTTTTGACCATTTATGATCTTTGAAAACATAGATTAAGTCTTCACGGCCTCTCATTTTTTCCTTTATTGTTATGTGAAATTTTAGTATACACCAAGATTGTTGATGCTATCTAATTTTTAGATTTGTAATTTGTTTAATGTTTATGAGCTTCTCTTTTGATATCCAGAAGTTTTAAATTAGTATGCCATTAGATCTGTTACTTTATGGATTCTTTTCTTGTATTTATTATTCTACTTAGCCTTTGCACATATTGAGATAAGATACCTCAATGATTTTTTCTGTTAGTTATTTTATGCTTTTTTTAAACATTAACAATCTAATTTATTTTCATTTGTGATAAAGACGAGATCTAATTTTGTGCACCCCTAACTCCATGCAAAATAATGAACTCATTGTTTAGCTCTTACTGAGTAATTAATTCTTTCCAGTTTTTTGGAAATGAAATAAGTGGATAACTTAAAAATAAGATTGTCAATTTGCGTTGAAGGTTTGAGAAGGCCTCTGTGGAGTACCAGGAGCACCTGTGTGCCATGACAGGCGTCGACTGCTCCATCTCTGGCTTCGACAAGTCTGTTCTCACGTTGGCCAATGCCGGGCGAAACAGTGCCAGCCCCAAACATTCTCTGAACGGTGAGCATTCAGCATTTAAATAAACAGTTACAGTCAAACAGTTTGTGCTGATGATCTTACTGTATGTTTTTAGATTTCTGTGCTCTGAAATATTTGTAACTACCAGGGATCGATCGCTCTCTTTCTCTCATAAAATATTTTCACTCAGGTGACTCCAGAAAAACTGTGCTGTCCAAACCAACTGACTCTTCCCCTGAGGTTATAAATTATTTGGGAAATAAAGCCTGTGAGTGCTACATCTCGATCGCGGATTGGGTGGCAGTTCAGGAATGGCAGAATGCCATCCACGACCTGAAAAAGAGCACCAGCAGCACTTCTCTCAACCTGAAAGCTGATTTCAACTACATAAAGTAAGGCCTCTTTTTCCGTTATAGATTATGACTCTTCACCCCGTTAAACAAATTTTCAGTAACTTGAAAGGCTTTCTCTATGGCAGAAAAATATTAAAATTGGTCATATCTACTGTTGCAATTATAATAATATTGTAATTATAATACTGAATTCTAACAATGACAATGGTGAGAAACCAACGTTAGATGTGAGGAGGGTGTTCATGCTGTGGGAAAAGAAAACAAACTCATAACTGTTGAAACAGTCCTTTGGTATTGATTCTCAGAGCCTACTTCAAAATCACATGAATACATACAGTCGTCCCCCCTTATCCACGGGGGATACGTTCCAAGACCCCCAGTGGATGCCTGAAACTGGATGCTACCAAACCCTGTCTATACTATGTTTTTCCTACACATACATGCCTATGATAAAATAAATTAAGCATATTAAGAGATTAATAACAATAACTAATAATAAAATAGAACAATTATAATGATATACTGTAATAAAAGTTATGTGAATGTCATCTGTCTCTCTCATAACCAGTCTGAAAACTGCTGAGATGGCTAGGCAGGGAACTTCTACAGCGGGAAGACGCTGGATAAAGGGACGATTCCCATCCCAGGCAGGATGGTGGGAGGTCCCATCAAGCTGCTCAGAGCAGTGCACGTGGAAACTTTGGGGTTATTTCTGGCGTTTTCCATACAGCATTTTCAGACTAGTGTTTCCCTTGGGAAGCTGAAACTGGAAAGCGAATCTGCGGGTAAGGGGGGACTACTGTAAAGAGAAATTTGTCACGCTGCTTTAGAAAGGGTCACATTTGGTGGCTTACTTTCTCAATTAGGTTTGAATACAGCAAGTCCTCACTAATGTTATTGATGGGCTTTTAGAAACTAACTTTTAAGCAAAACGATGTATAATGAAACAAATAGGATAATTGATATTAACAAGAGTAAGTTCCTACGGCATATTTCTAGTCACAAAAACATCACCAAACTTCTAAATAAAGACCCAAAGCAGTTCTCATAGTAAACATTGAAATGTGAGCTACACATGCATTTAAGAAAGATTCATAAAAAGAAGTGTGAAAAGGACTTTGACTCCTAGTTAGATAGAAAATTAGGCGTGATTTGAACGGGGAGGCGTGTCGTGATCTGCCAGGAGACGGGAGGTGTGGAGGGCAAGGGTGGAAGCGTGCAGGCCATTAATTTGTGGGGGCAAAGGTAGAGGGAGGAGAAAATACACTGCTAATTGATTAAGTAGGAACACTCGGCCAACAGGGAGGCGTGTTTAAGGTGCATCGGAAGCATGGAGATGAGAGTGTTGAGTGTGCGAATAAGAACTGAGTTGGCACTGGGGGGGGGCGGGGAGTCTAAGCTGCAGAGAGATTTGGGAACCATGAGCTCTTCGCCCTGCAGCCTCTGAGCCGCCAAAGCGCAGATAAGGCTCTGGAGAGGAGGAGTGAAGGGAAAGAGGCCAAGGTCAGGGTGCTTTCCCGCATCTGTTACGGGATGAGAGAAGGAGCCATTGAGGAAACAAGGACATTGAGGAAGGGAGTGTTGCTCTAGTGCAGATGCAGCAGAGCCGGACTGGAGTAGTGGCCTTGTTAGAAGTCCCAGAGATCTGGAGCAGGAAGAGCTTTGTTGCGAGAGAAGCAGAAGAGCCAGTTTGAGTGCTGTTGAGTGGTGGAGAAATTGGAAAACGAAAAAAGCTTTAATGAGGTTAATTGGGTAGTGAGTTTTTCCTGAAGTCAGGGAGAGGAAGCTGAGACTGGAGGAGAAGGTTGTGTTTTTATTTAATATTGGTGAGAGGAAGTGTTCTTTTAGACCCAGGGGGAGGAGCCACTAGAAAGCAGAAGTTTGAAGAAACTAGATGAAGACCATTAAATGAAGAATTAACTGGATCCCAACTTTTCTGTGCCTCAAAGAATGCAATTAAAGTTAGATGCAGTTGGTTTTGGGAGTGGCTAGTGGATTGGGGTGAGGTTAGAGGAAGAGGAAGCCTGATTCCAGGGGTCAGTCATTAGCTGAAAGTGTGGCAGGTCTTAGTGGGCATGGAGGGGCGCTGCCACTGGGGGGACTGAGACCCTCTACTGGCAGAGGGGGTGAGTGTGTGGGTCTCCCAACCTGGACAGTTCACCAGTGCCCAGGGCGTGAGGCTCACCTGAGCAGCTGCTGGTTGCTGTGATCCAGGCTTGGGGCTCATTAAGGTGGAAGCAGGTACAGTCCTTTTCTAGTGCTGGATTCAGGCTGACATGTAAGGGAGGTGACGCAGGAAGGGAGACAGGAAAAGATGGGAGATGAATGGGAAAGAGAACTGAGGAACGTAAGCCTTTGTCTTGGTTGGAGAGCAGCTGTAATAGGAATGGGAGCGGTGAGGATCTGAAAGTAGCAGTGCAGGGCTGGGAGGATGAGGCCTCATCCTGGCATTGGTGCTACAGGACGGTAAGAAGGAGTTTCAGAGGGGTCACCATTTTCAGATGCGGTGAGGAGATGGACAGGAAGAAGTCTGAAAGAAGAGAAACAGGTTCCATGAAACAGAGTGGAAAAGGCAGAGAGGGAAGAGGGGCCAGCAGGGAAACAAAGCCAGACTAGGATATAAGATCGAGATAATAGCATAGGAGATCTCCAGTGTCTTATGCTTTGGTGATGGCTGAGGCTCTGGAGGGAGTTTAGTCATAGCTTGGGGAGAACTGGTTGTTGACGCTGCCCTGCAGAATTATTGTCAGCTTGTTGGAGGGTCCCCAAAGGTAATCGACTGTGAAAAGAGGAAGGAGACATGGAGGGGTGAGTATGCTAAACTGAATGCTTATCACTGCGATGGTCCCATTTGCCACTCCGATTCCAGTGCTCGTTAAGATGCTAGTCACACCTTCAAAATAAAATCAAAATGGCGGCCTACGTGGACCGAACTTCATCAAAAGAGTGTTGTGTGTCTGTGATGTCGTCTTCCAGAATTGGTTCTGTTTTGAATGGTTCCACAGGCTGGAGAGGGTGGGGTGTGATACATGCTAACCAATGTTTTAATTGCAGATCATTAAGCAGTTTTGAGTCTGGAGAGTTTGTTGAATGCACTGAGCAATTAGAATTGTTACCAGGAGAAAATATCAATCTACTTGCTGGAGGATCAAAAGAAAAAATAGGTATTTGAGATAATTTTAAATATTTAAGCATTTTTATGAATAAGTTGTTTAAAATCTTCGGTTTCATATGTTTTACTGGAAAATCTGTAAGTTATACATTTATTTTGGAGCAGAGTCCCATGTGAAGCAACAATTTAGGACTCGCTGTTTATATTTGATTTGGCAATGAAAAACAGTTTAATTAAAATTAAGCAAGCTAAAAAAAGGCTCTAATAATATGTAGAGATTTACCTAACCATTTTGTTTGAAAAAGTGCAAGTAGTGCTTATGGTAAATATTTTTCGTGCTTGACATCTTGATGTAGTTCATTAATTAAGTTCTTTATCACAATTGAAACATTTCGTAAAATGTTATCCTAAAATTAGTTTTGTGAGTAATCTGTGTGGTAGCATTGGTTTGCTACATTCAGTAAGATTTGCCAAAACAAAGTAAATCTAGATAAGCCTCTATAAAAAGTGATTTACTGATTTTTGAGCCTTGGAAATTACACCTCGGACCCCTCCCCTTCCGTTAGTTAATTTTATATAAAGTATAATTTTTATATAGGCATGAGAAATACTTAATTCTAGTGCGCAGCCGGATGAACCTATGAAAGGAGGTATTCACTGGTGATTATTTTTTTACACTGTCAAAATAGCTTACCACTTACACATTAAAAGCAAATTAACTTAATGGAATCTATTTAACTTCTGTAGATATGAAAAAACTGCTTCCTAACATGCTAAGTCCAGATCCAAGGGAACTGCAGAAATCCATTGAAGTTCAGTTGTTGAGAAGCTCTGTTTGTTTGGCAACTGCTTTAACCCATATAGAACAAGAGCAGAAGTGGCAGTCTGTAACTGAGTAAGTTGAATCGAGGTGAATGTTCATTGTGTACACCTTAGGACAAATGTAATACTCGAGGGGCGGGAAGCACTTACCAGAGCAGTGCGGTGCTGGTCCTGAGAGCTGCACTTAGCTGTTCAAGTCGTTCGGCCTGTGATTGAATGCCACTTGCCAACATGTACTGAGGTTGGAATCCAGTAAGGTGTAAAACTCCCCAAAGCAGTGTCCTGACTTGCTTATGTCATTTCCTAAAGGGCAGGCTGCTCCTCTGCCTTCCCTGCCAGTATGGAAGCGTCTTACCAAACTGCGTTATCCTTCGGTGTTATAAGCTGGGAAGTCTCATTCATTCATTAATAATAAGTATTTTGTTTCAGAAACGTGGTCAAGTACTTGAAGCAAACTTCGCGCATAGCTATCGGACCACTAAGACTTTCTACTTTGACGGTTTCCCAGTCTCTGCCGGTTCTGAGCACCTTGCAGCTGTACTGCTCTTCTGCTTTGGAGAACACAGTTTCTAACAGACTCTCTACAGAGGTGCGTACGTCTGCACTTTTACCAGGATGTTCTTTGGAACATGAACAGGCGCTTGTGTAGGACAGAGACTTATTTTTCACGTTTTTATAATAAAACAGCATTTGTAGTTTTTGTTGGATAAGCTAGTAAATCCAGACATCTAGAATGCCATTTTCAGGTAGATTTCTTTTGAGAAGTGTGTGAGGCAGATGGGATGAGAACCTAAGATCCATAATCTCAAGGATGGTAATTGCTTAATTGTTTTTTCTCTCTCTTCCTTTTTCTTTTTGGAAGAGAGATTGGAGCATGTAAATACATTTCCCTTGGGCAGATTATATAAATTTTAGATTTGACTAAAATGAAGACATCCCCATTCTTCCCTGACATGGTACAGTTTAACCAAAGATGGGCTCTTCCCAGGGAAATTACAATCTTTGAGATTGTGTTTATAAAGCAGTAGTTTTGTTTTTCTGTAATTTAGCTTCTGCTTAATAGTAAATATGCTGGGTTTTTTTTTTTGGTATACCTACTTTATTGCTAAATTTATTGATAAATTGGACTTATATTCTGAAAACCAATTTTTTTGTGGGCAAAACAAAGGTTTCCCGTTAGAGGCTTTTCCTCTCATGGTTAGAGGAGACAGTGAGGAAAGGAGAGAGGTTGATGGATGAACCTGGAGTCACGGTGCAGGGGCCAGCTTGGGGGGTGGGACCCAGCGCCGGGTAACCGTGTTAGATGCCTGCGCACATGACGGCGCTGTGCTTTTTCTGCGGCAGGACTGCCTCATCCCGCTCTTCAGCGAGGCTTTGCGCTCCTGTAAGCAGCACGACGTGCGTCCGTGGATGCAGGCCCTAAGGTACACCACGTACCAGAGCCAGCTGTTGGAGAAAATAAAAGGTAATGAGGCCTTTTCGCAAACAGCTTTATTGAGATGTAATTTACATGTCTTAAAGTGCCCAGTTCCATGAGTTGTGACACACCTTTACCTGTGTACCCACCAATAAAATAAAGATATAGAACATTGACCTACCCAGGTTTCCTGACACGTTTGCACAGTTCTCTCCCACCTGCCTGCCTGTCCCAAACAACCACTGTAGGTTAGTCTTGCCTCTACCAAAGTATTGTCTGAATGTCATCATGAAGTGTGCGCTCTCGTGCCTGGCTTCTCCTGCTTGGCACTTTGTTTACTATCCACTGTATGGATAGACCCTTTGGTGGATATTCATGTTTTTTCAAGTTTGGGCTATTATGTATAAAGCTGCTGTGAAATTCACATACCAGTCTGGCTGGGGGTGTCCTTGCATTTCTCCCATAAGTCCCTGTGAGTGGGGTTGTTGGCTCATAGGGTTTAACGCTCCGAGTACTTGGGCAGTTTCTCTTAAAGCGGTTGTACTTTTACATTCCCTCTGGCACCTCCATCCTTGGCATTGTCTGTCTGTAATTTTAGTCCCTGGTGTGAGTATGTAGTGTTAACTACCTCATTGCGGTTTTATTTACAGTTTCCTGATCATCAATGGTGTTGAGCGTGTTTTCATTGCATAGTGGCCACTGGACACCTTGTTTTCGAAAGTGTTCAAATCTTGCCCATTTTAAATGAAGTCTTAAGATTGTCTGTGTGTTCTGGGTGCAGATTCTTTGTCAGATATAATACACTGAATATTAAATTTTAAACACTCAAAATGAATAGTTAGAAAACATATTAATATTTATACGTCTCATTTTAAAGAAAGAAATGTCTGCCATGTTAAAGGGATGCTAGCAATTTACTTTTATTGCTCTAAAATGGAAAAGTTGCCAGAATTTTATAGAATTTTACTGGAAAACGTGGTAGCTGGGGTTACTGAGTATTTGAGTATTACATTTCAACTAAGCTAATGTTGGGGTATGAACTTGCACTTCAGGGTGATTATGGGTAATTGTGATTCACCAGTATCCTCACTGCCACATAGACCTGGGTTTGAATCGTTAGCCCAACATTTGCAAATTGAGGGACCATAGGGAAGTCATTAAATAAACTTCTGAATCACTTTCCTTTTCAGTGATGGGGATCACCCCACTCCTATGGTTCTGTAAGGATTGTAGGAGATGAGACAACATATATATATATAAAAACCCTTGCACAGAGCATGACATACAATAGAGTTAGAAGTGCCACCTCTTTTTCCATCCTCCTCTTACTGAACAGGCTTTAAAGTCGGGAAGAAGAAGTCAGTGACCCAGTGGTGACATTGGAGACAGAGCTCCACTCCTTAGTTTTCTTTCTTTGTTCAGCAAGTGTTTATCAGTGTGTGCTTTGGGCCAGATGTACTGCGCTTGAAGTTGGCAGTAGGGGTGAACAAGACAAGCCTATTTTCTGCATTCCTGGCACTAAAGGGGTTCTCGAGTCCAGCAGGGAAAAGTGACATCAGGCCAGGGCAGCAATATGGAGTCCTGAATGGAGGTGCACATGCTAGAGAACGCACAACAAGGGCACCATTTAATCCCAGGATTCGGAAAGGTCTGGGGAGGAAGTACCATTTAAGCTGAGACCCGAGGGAGGTAGAGAAGAAAAAGAAAGCACACTGATGAGTTAAAAAACAAACAAACAAACCAAAACATCCTACTGAAGGCCAGCGGCAACAATGGAAGATTCTTAGATGACTCAATTTCCCTAAGGGGAGTGGAAAGAGATGAAGCTGGATGAGATTGAGATTGGGATGGAGTGCAAGGCCTCAGTGCCGTACAAGTGACATTCAGGAGTTTGGGCTTTGGCAGTGGGAAGCCATCGAAGGCAAGTTAAGTGTTCACATGTACCTTTGTGTAAGATCACTTAGGTCACAGGTTGGAGAATGGATTAGAATAGGATAAGACTGAGGGAAAGGGGCCCATTAAGCTGAAGTCTCCACTGAAAGTAACTGAAGTAGTGGCAGTAGGGACAGAAAAAAGCAGAGTCATATGAGGGTTGAAATTAAAGCCTAAGGTGACTACCAGGCACCTGCTCAGGTAGCCAGGTTGATCACGTGCCTTTCCTTGAGAAAGAGAAAATAGGAGAAGGAAGTAAAAGGTTTGGAGGGTGGTAGAAAATGGATTGCACTTGACACAGGTTATTAAAGTGCCTTTGAAATACCTGAGCGTAGTTGACTGGTAAGCAGGTGGGACTTGGGTGTCAGGTCCGCTAGAGACAAAGGTTCAAGAGTCCTCAGTATTTGCTTAACGGAAGCTAGAGGAGTAGATGCTGTTGTCTAGGCAGAGTGTGCAGAGTGACAAGAGGAGACAGCCTGGGCAGGACCACGCCAGTTTTCATGGATGGGTGCTGGGCGAGGAGGAAACCAAGAAGGGTTGGTTCTTCTCCAGGAAGGCAGGAGTAACCCAGGACAGAAAGGCAGGATGGAGGTACTGACATGGGAAGTAGGGATGGTCTTTCTCTTCACTCTTCCCCCTTTGGACTAGGCTCTTACTTAAAAGATTCAGAAACTAGAAAGTTCATTTCATATAGCGAATGACTTTTACTGCTTTCCACTTAGTTGTATATATTTATTTCAGCAAACATTTGTCATGTATGGTGTATGCCAAGCACTGTGCTAACTGCTGGGGACTTAAAGATGGTGAAAACTGAGTTCTCTGTATTTAGAGATGCTGTGGGGAAGGTAATAGTAGGGGAAGAATTTTTCGGCTGTGTTTCTTTGCAATCTGGGATTAGATCAATCAGGAACTAACAAAATGTTTTCTTCTCTCCAGAGCAAACAGTTCCAATTAGAAGCCATCTCATGGAATTAGGTCTCACAGCAGCAAAATTTGCTAGAAAACGGGGGAACGTGTCACTTGCAACAAGGCTGCTGGCACAGTGTAGTGAGGTTCAGCTGGGCAAGACCACCACTGCACAGGATCTAGTCCAGCATTTTAAAAAACTATCAACTCAAGGTCAAGTGGATGAAAAATGGGGGCCTGAACTTGACATTGAAAAGACCAAGTTGTTACATACAGCAGGTTAGTAAAGTGAATTATGGTCCATACACAACTATAAGAAAAATAAGGTGTAGAAATATGACGGTATGCTGTAAGGACGTACTAGAAATGATGATTTTTTTTTTCCAGCTGTTGCAGAACATTTGAGTCCTGAATAAGAATTTATGTGTAAATTCTTGTAATTCTGTAAGTTAGAACTTTTAAAACAAGTAATTTTGTTACTATGTATTAAAGTAAGAAATGTTTCAAGAGATCATTGATTATTACTGAATATGCATGTTCTTAAAAGTTCATTAATCATGTCTATCGTTTGCTTTGAAGACTTCTCTAAGGGCTGGTTTTTTGGTTTTCTATAGGCCAGTCAACACATGCAATGGAAATGTTGAGTTCCTGTGCCATATCTTTCTGCAAGTCTGCCAAAGCTGAATATGCAGTTGCCAAGTCAATTCTGACACTGGCTAAATGGATCCAGGCAGAATGGAAAGAAATTTCTGGGCAGCTGAAACAGGTGTACAGAGCTCAGCAACAGCAGAGCTTCTCAGGTCTTTCTACTCTGTCTAAAAACATCCTCACTCTGATAGAACTGCCATCTGTTAATACGATGGATGAAGAGTGTCCTCGGATTGAGAGTGAATCCACAGGTAGGATTTCTTTCTCTTGTTAGTGTTAAAATATTAATTTAAGAAGTTATTTTAGCACCTATTTTAAACATTACAATGTTATGCTAGGTAGTATTGGCCACAAAAAGTGTCTATGAAAATTTAGTATATCTCCTGGAAGTAACTAAAACACATGGCTTTAGTATCTAATGTCACCGAAAGTCTCTGAGTTCTGCCCCAGGCCATACTTACCGCCTTCCCAATTCACGGTGCTCTTATGGACTTAAATGTTTTTGCTGGGAACAAGGTCCTGCCCCAGATATCTTAAAATTCCACCTCACACTAGAAGGAGCAACAAAGATATAAAATAGTGGTAGCCTGTGGTCTCCTTGATGGATGGAGCCAGGGACATTACAGAAAGGTTCAAGTTTCATACCCTGACAGTGCTGGTATCAGAAAGGTACCCTGCGGACAGAGTAGTTCCTTCATTTGGTAGTTGAGTGCCTGTTGTGGTAGGCACCATTGATTGTCCAGCTTCTACAGATTGGGAGATAATTAACCTCTCTCCTGAAACAGAAATACTGACATTGGTCTTATAATTCTAACGTATGTATTATATATAGGGTCTTGATGCTTACTCATAAGGGAATGTCTGGTGATCTTTATAAAATCTTCATGTCGGCAAATGGCATTAGAACAGACGATTTCTTCACTGGGAATAAAGATAACTTGCCTTGTGAATCTCTGTTTGAGATTATATGCTCATCACCTATATATTAATTTTGCCAAAATGTTTAAGCTGAATCTAATCATAGGAAATAGCCGTTCAAATCCAGAATGCAAGACATTTTACAACACATCTGACACTTGAACTGTTTATGAAATTCAGTGTCGTGAAAGACATGGACGTGTTTTACAGGATGATAATTGAAGCTTACTTGGGAGGCTGAGTGATTCATCTCAACATATTGCCTTTGAGAAAAGCAGAATACAAATGAATGCTTCATCAAATTACGTGCTGTAATATTATGGAACTTATTGATTGTAGGTAGTAAAATCCGAAAATGTTAATGGAGACGCCGTTAGAAATGTATGAATGTAGCATTGCTGAGTTCTTTCATTGTTATTTTCTTCATCATGGCAGTGCACATTGGAGTTGGAGAGCCCGACTTCATTTTGGGACAGCTGTATCACCTGTCTTCAGTACAGGCCCCTGAAGTAGCCAAGTCGTGGGCAGCCTTGGCCAGTTGGGCTTACAGGTGGGGCAGAAAGGTGGTGGACAACGCCAGGTATGTATGCTGAAATGTGTGACTTATTTAATGCATTGCAAAATGGATTAAAAATGTCTGCTGATAGGGTAAAGTTTTGGTAGCTGCAACACTGATGGCTTGCTTACTTTTACAGTCAGGGAGAAGGTGTTCGTCTGCTGCCTAGAGAAAAATCTGAAGTTCAAAACCTGCTTCCAGACACGGTAACTGAAGAAGAAAAAGAGAGAATATACGGTATTCTTGGTCAGGCTGTGTGTCGGCCTGCAGGGATTCAGGTAAGGAAGACATGATGCAGCGGTTGGGGAAATAGTGTCAAGGTCACAGTTCTGATTCACTCATTCTGAGAAAGTGGATCATAATTACTTGATTTAATGCTGTTTTGTTTCTAATAAAAACTGGCTTTTAAGATGAAAGTGAGTAATGTTTGTCAAAGAAGAAGGTAATTTCTTGAGAAATCAAGTTTTTTCCTTAGGGTCCTGTTAAAAAAGGTGAAGTTCATTTTATGTAAAGTAAATTTCTCTTGTAATTGCTCTTCTGATCAGAAATCAGGTTCTTAACACTGGCTGGGGAACTTTTAAAATATGCCTGTGCCTCCGCCCCACCCCCAGACATTCTAGATAAGATGTGTGTGTGCGCGTGCATGTGTCTTTACGCTCACTCGATTCTGATATATAACCCAAATTGAGAACTAATGGACTAGATTATCTGTGGGATTTACTCCCTCCTCCTCAAAGTTCTGTTGATTCTAGAATTGTAGGACTTAAGTGTCTAAGTTTGGATCTTTTTTGCTAAGCTAAACTTAGGGACTCAGTTCTTCCCATGGGCTTGGGCATCCATCCTTGTCTGGGAAGGCTGCTGTGCGCATGCCCAGTGCTGTACAGAGCACGGTGGTTGTGACTATCTGTTCACTCAGCTGCAAACTGTTCAACAGATGATGTGTCATGTTCTGCAGGCAGAACATCACATGGTAACTTGGAACATCTGAAGTCCAGAAACAGCTTTAATCTTTGCTAAATGCTTATATCCTTAATTAGCTACATTAGGAAATACAAAGAGAAGCATATTGACTTTGATTTAGCATGTATCATGCAAAGTGGGGAGTAATTTGGTGAGAAAAATGCTTTCATATGACAGGAAAATCAGGTACCTTTCTCCCTTTTCAGCTGTGTTAAAAACAGCATTTTTTTGGCCCAATTTTTTTTTTTCAGGATGAAGATATAACGCTCCAGATAACAGAAGGTGAAGATAATGAGGAAGATGATATGGTCGATGTTATCTGGCGTCAGTTGCTGTCCAGCTGCCCATGGCTGTCAGAACTGGACGAAAGTGCTACCGAGGGCGTTATTAACGTGTGGAGGAAGGTGGTGGACCGTATCTTCAGCCTGTACAAACTGTCTTGCAGTGCCTATTTTACTTTCCTGAAACTCAACGCTGGGCAGGTAGGTAGCACGGTGTTCTGTGTCGTCAGCCACGTTTGTTTGACCTTTCTTTCCTAGTACACGGAAGCAGTATTCTGAATTGTTCTCTCATTTCTCTCATCTGCCTTCCACCCCAGATTCCTTTAGATGAGGATGACCCCAGGCTGCACTTGAGCCACCGCGCGGAGCAGAGCACCGACGACGTGATCGTCATGGCCACACTCCGGCTGCTCCGGCTGCTTGTGAAACATGCTGGCGAGCTTCGGCAGTACCTGGAGCACGGCCTGGAAACAACCCCTACTGCCCCGTGGAGAGGTGACGGTCTAACAAGTGTTTCAGGGAAAATTATCTCTGGGTAGGCCAGCTAAGACAGGAAAACATGGCAGTTCTTTTGTGTTGATTATTTGAATGTGTGAGCATAGCTACATCCGTTCATAGGACTTCTGGACTGCTGTCACATCCCTTCCCTCCCACCTTTCAGAGGATTGGGAGGCTGACGGGCAGATGCTTTTCATATACAAAATGCATTTTGGAGAGAGTGGTAAAAATAAGTTTCAAACAGTTTCATACACGCTTTGTAAAAGGTCTATGTCTCCTCCTTTTAGAGCATTCACAGGAAACACCTTTCTCTAGAACACTCTGTACTGGCTCTGGATTGTGATTATAGCTCTGTACCTGACCAATTTGCAAATTAGGAGCCACTGTTTATGGCTCTCGGTTAGCACAGGGGGAAAGCAGAGGCCCTTAGAAGTGATGCTGACACATCAGGTTTTATTCTCTTGCATCCACTTTGTTGACTGTTTATATAATAATAACTTTAAAGTGTGTTTATTTCTTCTCCTGAAGGGATTATTCCACAGCTTTTCTCACGCCTCAACCACCCTGAGGTGTATGTGCGCCAAAGCATCTGTAACCTGCTCTGCCGCGTGGCTCAGGACTGCCCACACCTCATTCTGTACCCAGCCATCGTGGGCACCATTTCGCTCAGCAGTGAGTCGCAGGCTTCAGGTATGCCTGACTAAGGCACCGCTACTAAGTATCAGTTGTTTTGCAGGTAGCATTTGTTAGGTGTTTCTCAGCTTTGTGTTCCAGAGTTGATAGAGTTTGTCGTTTTTTCAGTAGTAATAATTGCCGTTTATTGAGGGAGTAGCTACTGTGTCTGGCACTAGGATGTGTGCCTTACACATCATCTTTAGTGTCGCCGTACACCAGCAAGGCATGGACAGGCCAAGTCACTCCCCCGTTCGCTGAGCTGAGTGACGGGTGGACCCAGATTTTGACTGGCTGGCAGAATCCTTTATTTGTTGAGACTTATTTATTACCCTACCCCCATTTATTTTCTGTTAACTTATAATATTAATGAATATAAAAAGCTCAGTGTGTAAAAAGTCAGACTGTCCATGATCTTTGGTCGGTTTAGTGCACAGAATGCCCCCATTAGTTTTAAAGGCTGCTCTGGACTTAGAGATTATCGACGGTTCCCCTAACTTGATGTAGGCGCATGGGAGAAATATCCAAAGTACACCTTAACCCCTCCCATTTCATTCTAGGGAATAAGTTTTCCTCTGCAATTCCAACTTTACTTGGCAATATTCAAGGAGAAGAATTGTTGGTTTCTGAATGCGAGGGAGGAAGCCCGCCTGCTTCTCAAGATAGCAATAAGGATGAACCCAAAAGTGGGCTGAATGAAGACCAAGCCATGATGCAGGATTGCTACAGCAAGATTGTGGATAAGCTGTCCTCTGCAAACCCAACCATGGTGTTACAGGTACAAAAGCCCAACTCCGGTGTTTTAAAACAGCATTTATTATAACCAGCCCCCCCAAAAAACAAAGCCCATTCAAACTGTCGTGGAAATGTCTGAGCAACAGAGCTTTTAGAATAACCCACATTGGTTTTACAAATCTGTATTGGTAGGCAGAACCACCAGTTACAGTTCTGTATGGGCCGATGGACCCAGATGCAGTTTCCTGTGTCTGCAGAGCTGTGCTCAGCCAATGGGAGACGAGCATTGCGATGTGCTGTGTCCGCAGGTCCAGATGCTTGTGGCCGAGCTGCGCAGGGTCACTGTTCTCTGGGATGAGCTCTGGCTGGGAGTCCTGTTACAGCAGCACATGTACGTCCTGAGACGGATTCAGCAGCTCGAAGATGAGGTGAAGCGAGTCCAAAACAACAACACCTTACGCAAGTATGTTTTCATGCACTTACGCTACTTACGCTCCGAAAACGAGGCTGCTGCTTTTTTTAAAAAGTAAAATAACATAAAATTGTCTGTTTTAACCCATTTTAAGCAGACAGTGCAGTGGCATTAAGTACATTCACAGTGTTGTGCAGCCATCACCACTACCCACTCCCAGAACTTACTCATTATCCTAAACAGAAGCTCTCTAAACAGTACCCATTAAACAGTACCTCCCCACTCCCTCCTTACCTCAGCCCCTGGTCACCGCTGTTCTGCTTTCTCTGTGAATCTGACTATAAGCACCTGTGTAAGGAGGACTCACACAGTATTCATCCATTTGTGTCTGGCTTATTTCACTCAGCATTATGTCTTCAGGGTTAACCTTGTTGTGGCCTGTGTCAGAACTTCCTCCTTTTATGGCTGAATAATATTCCAGTGTATGGATAGACCAGATTTTTTTTTTTACTCATCTGTCTGACAGTGGACACTGGGGTGCTCCTACCTTTTGGCTATTGTAAACAGTGCTTCTATGAACATTGGTGTACAAATACCTGCTAGAGACATTCAGTTATTTTGTGTATGACCCAGTGAATTTGCTGGGTCATATGCCAAACAATTTTCCACAGTGGCTGCACCATTTTATAGCCCCACCAAAAGTACATGAAGATTCCAGTGTCTCCGTATCCTCACCAGTATTAGTTATTTTCTGTTTCTTTCTTTTTTTTTTTTTTTTGATAGTTGCCATCCAAATGGGTGTGAAGTGGTATCTCATTGTGGTTTTGATATGCATTTCTGAATGACTAAAAATGTTGAGCATCAATTCGTGTGCCTGTGACCACTTGTATATCTTCTTTGGGGAAATGTCTTATTTAAATCCTCTGCCCAGTTTTTAATTGATTGTTTATTATTGTTGAGTTTTAGGAGTGCTCTATATTTTGGATATTAATCTCTCATCAGATACACGATATGCAAAAAAGATAACATTTTTTTCCTGTTTTGTGTGTTGTCTTTTCACTCTCTTGGTAGTGTCTTTTGATGCATGTAAGTTTTAAATTTTGATGTATCCCAATTTACCTACTTTTTCTTACGTTGCCTGTGCTTTGTGCCACATCTAAGAAATAATTGTCAAATCCAGTGTCAAGAAGCCTTTTCCCTATGCTTTCTTCTACAGGTTTTACAGTCTTAGCTCTTAAGGTATATGATCCATTTTGAAGGTTTTTTTTGCATGTAGTGTCAGGTAAGGGTTCTGCTTCATTCTTTTGCAAGTGGATATCCAGTTTCTCAGCACCATTTGTTGCAAAGAGAAGCTGCCTCTTTTATGTGCTGGATTTTTGACAGTGCCACATTGTAAGTTTCTTTGCTAATATTTTATTACTTGATTTCACCTTATTCTTTTATACTATTGACTCACACCTCATACATTTAAATTGTACCTTATTTGTGTCAAACTGTCTTCCTGGGCAGAGAGGAGAAAATTGCAATCATGCGGGAGAAACACACGGCTTTGATGAAGCCCATCGTGTTTGCTTTGGAGCACGTCAGGAGCATCACAGCGGCCCCAGCAGAAACGCCTCATGAAAAGTGGTTTCAGGATAACTATGGTGACGCCATTGAAAATGCCCTTGAAAAATTGAAGACACCCTCAAACCCTGCAAAGCCTGGAAGCAGCTGGATTCCATTTAAAGAGGTACACAAACGTCTCAAGAATGCTTCTAAAATGGGAAATCCCCTGTAAGATACAGAATTTAAATAAGGAGACTGACTGTCCTTATCTGGAACATGAGAATCTTGTAAGCCCATGGAAGGCAGCCTGCCTTTGACCAGTTGCTTGTAAGAAATTTTCTTCATTTTGAGAATTTGGGGGTGAATGGGCCTCGGGGGTCACACTTTTGTCTACAGAGGATTCACACCGAGGAAGAACGTCCTGTGTAAGAAATTAGCCAAGGAAGGGGCTTTGGCCGCAAGCTCGATATTGATTGCTTGCCGCATTTTCATAAAAGATTCACAAACAGTCTTGTGCCTATACAGTTTTTCCTAAGTCATCGTTTTGAAATCAACTCTGCAAGGGCTCTTTGGGGATAATTAGTATATTTAAATATTTGAGAATCCTGATCTTTTTATGTTTTGGTCCCTTAATTCTGCATTTTTGTTGGTTTTTACTCTGTTAAGCAATAGGACTGCTAGTTGAGGGAGCCTGTTTATTACCCTTTTTCTCGTTTTCCTTATCCCTTCTTTCTGTGTGACTTACCTATATTGCTCCTGAATGATTCACTTACTTAACTTGAGTAATGAGAAAACTATTAAAAGTTACAACGTAGAAACAGAAAGCACACCTAACTTGAACTAGTAAATGCAAACAGCTAAATTGCAAAGAAATACTCTGTTTCCCCCAAAATAAGACCTAACCAGAAAATAAGCCCTCACATGATTTTAGCTGTCAAAATGTGGCACCTTGGCATACTGAATATTTTAAGCTGAAGGAGTTTGTGGAAAAGGCTCCCTGAAACAGGTCATAAAACCCACATGTGAGGAGTGCATGGCTTCCATATCCTGGAGGAATCATGCTAGGGCTTCGTCTCTGGCCACGTCTTATTTTCGGGAAAACACGGTAGCTAGAAGCACAAGACAAGAAGACCAACATGAAGGATGAATTTACTCTGTGTGTCCAAAGCTTGTTTCCTTATGTGCCAACAGCCGTTTCATGCTTTTTTGTCTCCTCAGTAAATCAACTAAGAAACCCAGAGGAGGAGACAAAGGGAATACTTTTTAAAACTCTGTGTGTGTGTGTGTGTGTGTGTGTGTGTGTGTGTGTGTGTGTGTGTGTATGTGTAATAAGTCAGAGAAAAATTTTTGATAATTGTGTTAATTTCATAGTTTTAAAAATTGAAAAGAATAACTATCTTACAATGTATACAGCTCAAAAAACAGTTAGCTAAAAAAAAATACAGCTTTTTAGAAGTCTCACATGTCCCTTCCTAATTATATCTCCCTCTCTGCATCCACTGTTCTGAGTTTTTATTATTTTAAATTTAATTTTTTAATTTTTTTTTTTAAGATTTTATTAGGGAATTGGGGGAGGGGAACAACGTTGGGGAATCGGGGAAGGGGAACAGACAAGCTGCTGTCCTTTTGTTCTTCAGTCTAGTTGTGGAGGATGTTTCACTGGCCCATGTTTGTATTATCCTTGCACTCTTCCTGGGTGAGGCAGATCGGTCGCTGGCCTCTGGATGGCCGCTCACAACGGCTCATGGCAGCTCACACCGGCTGCTGGCCACTCACGCTGGCTGCCGTCCACTTACCGTAGCTTATGGCAGCCCGCTGCAGCAGGGGCTGCAGCCTACTCCGTCGCCAGTGACTTATGGCAGCCCAGCTCCAGGTGGAGATGCTGTTCACCATCTTAGCTGTAGAGGGCAGTGTCACTGGCCCTCATGGGATCTGAACCGGGGCCCTGCTGCTCAGAGCTGGCGTCCCAAGCCTACTCTTAATCAACTGAGCCACTCGGCTGGCCCTGTTATGAGTTTTTAACTAATCATTACTTACTTATAAAAAGTTTTTGTATACTGATTCATTTTCAAATGGTATATTGCTCAGTTTCTGTCTGCTTTTTAACTTCATATAAATGACATCATATTGTATATATGTTTCAGTGTTTATTTAATATTTCCATTCTTGATGGATTAGCCTTAGGGTTTTGGGGTGTTTTTTTGTTTTTTTTTAAATAATCTATGTTTTTTGTGCAGCTGAACATTGGTCTGTTATGGGAAAATACTACAATTTATCCATTGTCCTGTCAGTGGATACTTGGGGAGTTTCCAGTTGTTTGTTTTGTTGTTGTTGTTTTTTTAATGGACAAAGCTTGCTAAGGATTGATTTTAAAATGTTCACATGAAGGCGGAGACCAGAGTTCATTAATTCACGTGCAGATGATTGAGTTAGCTATGAGGAGGGACACAGCTATACATGTGATCCACTCCCTGTGAGTTATTTCGAAAGAGTTTTTTGCATACTTCAGCTGGTCAGAGCTCTGAATTGTTCCCAGCTTCTCAAGTTGCTTACTAAGGGTATGTCTGCTGACAGCCAACACTGGCTCCATGTTTTGCTCTGTGTTGCAAGGACTGAATTGATTTGTTTTGGCATTGATCAGACATAGCTTAATAGGGGAGAATTAGTCTACCAGCCTCGAATTTTGTCAGGTGATTTCCTTCCATGTGCTGTGATTTCATTGCTTGTTTGGACAGAGGAGGAGGAAAGGTCCTGACAAACTAGCAACCATCTCGAGCAGGGGTCGGCAAACTTTTGAGACGGAACGTACCCAAGGAGCTGCATGTGGCTCATGAGCCGCAGTTTGCCGACCCCCGATCTAGAGCATATCAGCACCCCAGTGTTCCCCCTCTCAGGATGGCCCAAATATATAATGCCAAATAGAAAGTAGAAGAAAATGGGTTGTAATGATACACTTGTTCTTCCCATCTCATAAATGCAGATAATGCTGAGTTTGCAACAGAGAGCGCAGAAACGTGCGAGTTACATCTTGCGTCTTGAAGAAATCAGCCCGTGGCTGGCTGCCATGACTAACACTGAGATCGCTCTTCCTGGAGAAGTGTCAGCCAGAGACACTGTCACAATCCACAGTGTGGGCGGAACCATCACCATCTTACCGACCAAAACCAAGCCAAAGAAACTTCTCTTCCTGGGGTCGGATGGGAAGAGCTATCCTTATCTTTTTAAAGGTGGGATTTAAAAGAAGAGCATTAGCCTGATTCTTACTGCCCTGTGTGGTAGGAGAGGGTTGTTGCCTGTGACTGTCTGAGCCTCATGAATAGCTGGGAGGAAGGGGAAGGATCCTGTGTCTTACGTGATTTTGAATGGAAGTGGCTGGGTGCTGAGGAATAAGATTTTTCCATTCCCACCTGTCTCTGCTTGTGAATTTGTACAAGCGTAACCATTGGGGTACAGCTAATAATGCTAGTATCTGATACCTTGTGACTGAATAGAATGTTCTCGAAAGCTCTCAGTGTGCCTCTGCTATCATTTCTTGAGTGCTGTTGCTAATGGAGAACAACACAGAAAGTGTCAACATTTCCAACACCATCCTATCACACTTTACCCCATTTGGTCACCTACTCTACCTACTTTTTGTTTCCACAGGATTGGAGGATTTGCATCTGGATGAGAGGATAATGCAGTTTCTGTCTATTGTGAATACTATGTTTGCTACCATCAATCGCCAGGAAACACCCCGTTTCCAGGCGCGACACTACTCTGTAACACCGCTAGGAACCCGGTCGGGGCTGATCCAGTGGGTAGATGGAGCCACACCCCTCTTTGGTCTTTACAAACGATGGCAACAACGGGAAGCTGCCTTACAAGCACAGAAGGTTGATAAAAATTCAAATATACATGTACTTTTATTTGAATGAGCAGAAAGAAGCATATGTATCAGTCTGTTCTCTGTTACATATGAAATATGCTAGGCTTACTGCACTTGAGCATTTTTACAAGTTTGTAGGAGTTAAAAAAGGAACAGACCTGAGGTACCTAAGAAAGTGTTTCTGAGCGACATTTTTATAAAAATCAAGTTTGGAGGCAGAAATAATGACATTGGATTAATCTTATTTTAGACAAATCTGGAAGGGGTGGTAGTGGGGTTTTTAATTGCTCAGTAACTTGATAATTCACATCTTAATGATTTTTTAGTGGGCTTACTAGGGTCTTAATTTTGTAAATAAGAGTCAGCTTCGAAACCCAGCTTCTTTTAAAGTAAGTATGTAAATAAGAAACAACTTTATATTTAGAGTTAGTCACTGTGGCATCCTATTCTGTACCTGTAAACTAAATATATACTTTGATTTAGACTGGAGTTTAATTTAGAATTCATTTTAGCTAAGTATCTGCTTGCTTAATCTATGCAGGGTAAAGTAGTATACATGCTGTGGATAGAAAGCTACATTTTATACAGTCTCAACCTCAGGATTCCACATCTAGCCAAAGAAAATTACTCTAATTAGGGTAGTTAGGAGAAGGAGCAAGAGTTCGAAAGGAGTCGTATGTGCAAAAAGGAATGATAAAGTTTAAACAGATTATGTTACAAAGAAAAACGTAATTTGATGTCGAATTCAAATGGAACCTCAAGAAAATATCACAGTAGGCCAAGTTGTGAATAGAATAGGAATATCTAATTAAGAGAAAGATATGTAAATGGAAGAAAGATGTGCACTCCACAAAAGTTGGCTATTTGGTGCATGAATTTGTCTGAGTACATGGAGAATGGCATTGAAAAATCAGTTTTTACATTACTACTTTGCATTCAAAGTAACATTTATCCTTATTTAAATAAAGTGGATCTTAAAAAAAAATTTTTTTTGTAGGCCCAAGATTCCTATCAAACCCCACAGAACCCTGGAATTGTGCCCCGTCCCAGTGAACTTTATTACAGTAAAATTGGCCCTGCTTTGAAAGCAGTTGGACTTAGTCTGGATGTGTCCCGACGGGACTGGCCTCTGAATGTGATGAAGGCAGTGTTAGAAGAGCTAATGGAGGCCACGCCCCCTAACCTCCTTGCGAAAGAGCTCTGGTCATCTTGCACCACGCCTGATGAGTGGTGGAGAGTCACCCAGGTATGTGTTCCTTTGGGCTGTAGTGGGAATTACTGTTTCCTTTGCCGGCTTCCTGCCGTGTCTGTTGGGTTCCCCTCCCCGTCTTCCTCCCTGTCTTCCTCCAGACTTGGCAGTTGGAGACCTATATTTGAATCTTGTATTACATTTATTTTTATAAGACCCAGCCATGACTTTGTGACAGAACAAAGGGAATTCTGATGAAATGGAAAGAGAGTTAGAACTTTAGAAAGGGAGAAACTACATAGGCTGATGAGTACTGTTTTTGTTTGAATTTCAGCATTGTGGTGACCAAGTGGGACCAGCAAGGCCCACAGTTTTGTGTGCTATGGCTGCTCAGTCCAGACCCTCAGGCCACACACACCGGCCCCAAAGCATGTTAGCTCTTTATTTAGAAATGAAGGAGTAGGATTATGGGATTTTGTAGATTTTAGAGCATCCAATCCATGTTAGAAGGACACTGACTAACAGCCCGCCTTGCTCTCCACCCGTTTCCTCTTCAGTCTTATGCCAGGTCCACTGCGGTCATGTCCATGGTCGGGTATATCATTGGCCTCGGGGACAGACACCTGGATAACGTTCTCATTGACATGACGACGGGAGAGGTGGTTCACATCGACTACAATGTTTGCTTTGAAAAAGGTAAAAGGAACTTGGACTTTACATGTACATCAGGGCAGATATTTTTTGGGAAAAGGACCAAAATACCCTGATTTGTGTCTTCAAGGTAAAAGCCTTCGCGTTCCTGAGAAAGTACCTTTTCGAATGACACAGAACATTGAAACGGCACTGGGTGTAACTGGAGTGGAAGGTGTTTTTAGGCTTTCATGTGAGCAGGTATGCTGTTTGCTCTGACACCTCTTAGCATACTTCTTAAAGTAACAGATACTGTGGCATGAAAAGCTACACTGTCAGGAGGACACTTGTGGCAAAACTTAATCAAAATGCTTCTGAAAACAGGTGCTGCACATCATGCGGCGTGGGAGAGAGACCCTGCTGACCCTGCTGGAGGCCTTCGTGTATGACCCCCTGGTGGACTGGACGGCGGGGGGCGAGGCCGGCTTTGCTGGGGCCGTGTACGGTGGGGGCGGCCAGCAGGCCGAGAGCAAGCAGAGCAAGAGGGAGATGGAACGCGAGATCACCCGCAGCCTCTTTTCTTCCAGAGTAGCTGAAATTAAGGTGAAGCCAATGATAACGTCACTGTCATCTTTTTGTTATGAATAGAGTTAATGTGTCCATTAAAAAACTGAGCAAAATTTTTTCTAGAAATTTTTTTGTAAGACTGTATAATACTGAAACCGCAGTGAAATAGGGCAATTTGATGTCTTTTCATTAGGAAATGCTCCTTTCCCAAGACACATACAGTCAGACTCACACTTATAGGTGGGTTATTGAGGTGAAGAATGGTACCTTTTACAGTGGATTGCAGTGTCTGCCAGCCACTGTTTTAAATGCCCTTGAATTGGATCACCTCCCTCAGGGTGGGTTTTACTATCTTAGTAGCTTCTGATACTAATCTTGTTTCGTGTGGCGTGGGGATAACTGTTGTGGAATTGAATCTCAGTTTATGGTTCTGTGAACTTGGACACTTCAGTTATCTTTGTAAAATATGGGCGATACCATCACCCCTCAGGGTTTGGCTGAGATTGAAGTACGATAATCGGTGCTAGATGTCATTCTGTTGCCATCCTCCTGACAGACATCTTTTTTAGCCCTCGGCTGGCCTGGTAAGAATCTTCTAATCATAATGCCTTTCCAGGTGAACTGGTTTAAGAACAGGGACGAGATGCTGGTCGTGCTGCCCAAGTTGGACAGCAGCCTGGACGAATACCTGAGCTTGCAGGAGCAGCTGACCGATGTGGAGAAACTGCAGGGCAAGCTGTTGGAAGAAATCGAGTTTCTGGAAGGCGCCGAAGGCGTGGATCATCCTTCCCACACTCTGCAACACAGGTTTAAAACACTGCTGAACTCATTTCTAAATATAATATATGCCGTTAAGGGGGGATTTTCATGTGTGTGTGACCACCGTCAACTTGAAGTAGAATTATTGCAGCAACTCACGTAAATGGTAAAAGCTCTCCCAGGAACTGCAGTGTCAAAGTGTTAATAAACAAGAATTTACTTAAGTTTTCTGCTGTATTATATTTAACTTAAACATTTGAGTAATTGTAAAGGATGGGTGTAGTGGTTGGCTAGAACATTGAACCGGGATTCAGCAAAACCTGGGCTTTAGTGTCCTCTCGGCAGTTTGTATCTGAATCCTTACTCGTTTGTACAGTGGCAGTTACTTCATCTACTTCGCTGAGGTTTTTAAGCCTTAAATTAAATAGCTGATCTAAGTGAATGAACCTTGCACCCAGGAGGTGCTCAGTGAAGGGTAGTTGAATGTGCAAGTTCCAATACTGCATGAGGCTCTAAGGTTATAAAGATCCATCAAGCATCAGTGTTTTTTTACCTTTAAATAACTCAGAACCTGACACATGTGGTAGAGTTTTTTTTTAAATGTTGTGAGTATAACTGAGGGAACTGTGGGGTCAGGCTATACCAGGGACGTGAGGGACATTTGGTTAGTGCCCTCATTTGGAGAGATGCATCCCAGGTGGTCCAGGTGTGAGCTGAGTCAGGGTTCTGAAAGTACATGGAAGAAAGAACAGAGAGCCACTTAAAACCTTCCCCCCTCTTCTTAGGTATTCTGAACACACCCAACTACAGACTCAGCAAAGGGCCGTTCAGGAAGCCATCCAGGTGAAGCTGAATGAGTTTGAACAGTGGATAACTCACTACCAGGCTGCCTTTGGTAACCTAGAAGCCACGCAGCTTGCGAGCTTGCTCCAGGAGATCAGCACGCAGATGGACCTTGGTATGGGCTGACTTATGAGATACACATGTGAGCATGTGGCATTGCAGTTGGGTCTGGATGTGTGGGCTCTGGTTTGTGCCCCCTTGCAGCGCCTGCTGAGTTGAGATGATTTCACCACGATTAATACGTCTCTTTTACCCACAGGTCCCCCGAGCTATGTGCCGGCGACAGCCTTTCTGCAGAACGCCGGCCAGGCCCACCTGATCAGCCAGTGCGAGCAGCTGGAGGGGGAGGTGGGAGCCTTGCTGCAGCAGAGGCGCTCGGTGCTGCGTGGCTGCCTGGAGCAGCTGCACCACTATGCCACGGTGGCCCTGCAGTACCCCAAAGCCATCTTCCAGAAGCACCGCATTGAGCAGTGGAAGGCTTGGATGGAAGAGCTTATCCACAACACCACGGTGGAGCGCTGCCAGGACCTGTACCGGAAGTGAGTGCCAGCACCGAGGGCTCTGCTCTGGGCACACGCACAACCATGCTTGCTTGCTGAACTGCACAGCAGTTAGTTGTTCTTGAAAGAAATGGTTGGTAGATGGAATTGGACTGGAGTCACTTTTGTCTTGGTTTTCACAGGATTTGAGCTCCTGTTTTCCTTTCTAAGACAAGGCTTTTTTAGTGTAGTGAAATGTATCCCAGTGTAGGTGGTAATGGGTAAGAGAGCAGATCATGGATTCTGTCACTTACTAACAAGTTGTCTCGGGACGTCACTTTAGCTCTTGAGACTTTCCCTTCTGTAACGTGGGAGTATTGAATGATCCTGGTCTTCCAGGTTTTGAGGACCAAATGCAGTGTGCACTCTGTAGTACTGTGTGAAGCATGGGCTTCGTCTACAAATGGGGAGTGGTTACGTGACACACAAGCACCTCTTTCTGATTTTCTGTAGATACGAAATGCAGTATGCGCCCCAGCCACCCCCGACAGTGTGTCAGTTCATCACGGCCACGGAGATGACCCTGCAGCGGTATGCAGCCGATATGAACAGCAGGCTGATCAGACAGGTGGAGCGCTTAAAACAGGAAGCTGTCACTGTGCCCGTGTGTGAAGACCAGCTGAAAGAAATTGAACGTTGCATTAAGGTTTTCCTTCATGAGAATGGAGAAGAAGGATCTTTGAGTCTAGCCAGTGTTATCATTTCTGCGCTTTGCACCCTCACAAGGTGAGTTAGCTGACTCATACTGAGATCGTTTCCTGTCTTGGAAATGCTTATTGAGATTTCACGTGTCTTTTGTTGAATCTCGAACTTGTTATTCATTTACTTTCATTAATCTTGCCCCGTGTTACAGCTGCGTAATTTCCTTTAAGATTTTTTTTTAAGATTTTATTGGGGAATGTTGGGGGAGGGGAACAGACAAGTTGCTGTCCTTTTGTTCTTGGGTCTAGGTGTGGAGGACGTCCCTTCACTGGCTCATGTTGGTATTATCATTGCGCTCTTTCCGGGTGAGGCAGTCGCTCGCCGACCATTGGACGGCCGCGCACGTGGGTCATGAAAGCACACGCCTGCTGCAGCCCAGCTCCAGGTTGAGCTGTTGTTCACTATCTTAGCTGTTGAGGGTGCAGCATCACTGGGCCTCACGTGGGATCCGAACCAGGGCCCTCCTGCTTAGAGCTGGTGTCCCAAGCCAACTCCTAACCAACACACCACTCGGCTGGCCCTCCTTTAAGATTTTGACACATCCTTGTTTGTGTGTGAGTTGAGCTGAGTCAGTCTCACTGTACAAATACTTCCCCCGTTTAGGCGGAACTTGATGATGGAAGGAGCAGCTTCAAGTGCTGGGGAGCAGCTGGTAGATCTGACTTCTCGGGATGGAGCGTGGTTCTTGGAGGAGCTCTGCAGCATGAGTGGAAATGTCACGTGCCTGGTCCAGCTCCTGAAGCAGTGCCACCTCGTGCCGCAGGACTTGGACATTCCGAACCCCGTGGAAGCGTCGGAGGCCGTACACCTAGCTAATGGGGTGTACACCTCGCTGCAGGTGAACGCGTGGAAAAAGGCTTACGTTGTCTGAGTTTATTTTAGAAATTGAACAGTTCTACTTCTCATTTCTTTGGTTCAGAAAAACATTTGACTTCCCCTCTTTGAATGTTGCTTAAGCAGCCACTTAAGATAAAGATCAGTGTGAGGTTTATATCCCTACCTGGGTTACAGTTGCAGCAAGCTTGTTCTTAAATTGTTGCATTAAGTCGCTAAATGTGTAACTTAACAAAACTCAGAAAACATTAAAATATATTTCTCACGTATTTATAGGAATTAAATTCAAATTTCCGGCAAATCATATTTCCAGAAGCACTGAGATGTTTAATGAAAGGAGAATACACGTTAGAAAGTATGCTTCATGAGCTGGACAGTCTCATTGAACAGACAACCGATGGCGTCCCCCTGCAGACCCTGGTGGACTCGCTCCAAGCCTATTTAAGGAACGCAGCTATGGGACTCGAGGAAGAAACACATGCTCATTACATCGATGTGGCCAGGCAAGTGACTGCTAGCTGTGTGCTGTTTACTCATGAAAGAGATGGGGAGGCCAGACAAGGGTTCTGAGCTCTTCCTCTATTGTAAGTTTACTGTTAATTTCTAGAGCGGATATAATTACATACAAATGCATGCGTGTATGCAGTGTTTGGAACTTGCATATTCAACTACCCTTCACATATGCAAAGATACATGTGTATCTTTAAAAAGAAAACCTTATCTTTTAAAATAATTACAGATTTACAGGAAGTTGTAAAAAAAAAAAAAAAAGTGGGCAGGGAGGTCTTGTGCACACTTTCCCCGTCCCCAGCATCTTGCATCCCTGTGTAGGACAGCAGCAACACCATGCAGATGACATTGGGACAGTCCGCAGAGCTGGCTGAGCTTGCACTTGTAACAAATGCTCTCGTGTGTGTGGGTGCGTGTGTGTGGTTCCCTGCAGGTTTATTACATATACTCGTATGTCCCTTGGTGCTGCAGCTTCTTATACATGCACACACAAAGTGGAGTGAGGGGTTTTGTATGTAGCTCTTGGAACCCCATGGAGGCGTCTGAGCCAGTTCACTTAGCTAACGGGGTGCACACCATGAACAGTTTTCAATTAGCTCAAGTTTGGTGTAGGTAGTGAACACTGTATTTCTCATACCTTAAATCCAGACAAACAGTTTGACTTTGGAATCTGTGGAGGCTGGGTGGTACCTCTAGCTTTGCACCGTGCCCCCAGCTGAATCCTAAGCCCCTTTGGCCCTGGCTCCTCAAGACCCTGTTCTTGGACATTCTTCTGTTCAGTTCACTCCAGAAAGTATAACTGAGAGGGTAGAAATGAGTTGCCCCACCATGCTTGCTCCCGTGGAAAACGCAAAGACATAAGACAGTAGAGAGAATAGTATAATGAACTCCCATTTTACCAGCTTCAGTAATTATCTGTACCCGGTCAATTTTGTTTAAGTTGTACCACCCCAATTTTTCTGAAGCAATATATTTTCAGTTTTAAATACTGCAGGAAGCATATATCTAAAATGTAAACTTATTTTTTTTAATCACGGTGTCATTATTAATTCCTTAATGTTTTCTGTTATCCAGCATTCAGTTTTCCTGTTTTCTCAGGTTTTTTTGTAGTTGTTTTACTAAACAGTCAAAAAAATGAGTAAAATTATTATAGCATAAACATGTCAGCTAAATAGTGATGTGGATTCTTTGTACAACAGCTTTGTCATGTGATTTCTAGCATTTGAAAAGTTAGATGCTAACTTTCTTTGAATTGATGAATTGTTATGTTTGCATAAAATTTAATCACGTGAATTATTGCTAATGCTGACTTGGAACCAATGACTTCACATTGTAATTGACATGGAGTGCCATTTTATGAGAATGTTCTCCTTAATGCAGAAAGACTCATTTTTGGACTTCGCATGCCAGCTGTGAGATGTGCTGACCTTTTGTGTTCCTTCCCCCCCCCCCCCCAAATTTATTATTCTTTGAGTGAGGGCTTTGACTGCTGTTCTCTTCCTCCAGAATACTTCATGCTCAATATGGTGAACTAATCCAGCCAAGAAATGGCTCAGTGGATGAGACCCCAAAGATGTCAGCTGGCCAGATGCTTTTGGTGGCATTTGATGGCATGTTTGCCCAAGTCGAAACTGCTTTTGGCTTATTAGTTGAAAAGGTAAATACCGACTTGGTTTTGTGAATAATGCAGGTGTGTCAGTGTAGGTTAGTTGTTCAGTGTGGGAAGAGTGGAGACATGAACTTCCTGTTCCTTCGTTTACATAGTTGAACAAGATGGAAATTCCTGTGGCTTGGCGAAAGATCGACATCATAAGGGAAGCCCGGAGCACCCAGGTCAATTTTTTTGATGACGATAATCACCGGCAAGTGCTAGAAGAGATTTTCTTTCTCAAAAGACTCCAGACAATCAAGGAGTTCTTCAGGCTCTGTGGCACCTTCTCTAAAACTTTGTCAGGTAACATTTTACATTTAAATGTGCTGGAAGGGGGCTTCATTTAATTGTACGCTCATAAAATTCTAAGTTGTTCAATAAGCAGCATTACTACCTTATTTTAGTTTTGCGTGGAGTACTTTAAGACAATCTCCTTTTTTAGGATCAAGTTCCCTTGAAGATCAGAATGCCGTAAATGGGCCTGTTCAGATCGTCAACGTGAAAACCCTTTTTAGGAACTCTTGTTTCAGTGAAGACCAGATGGCCAAGCCCATAAAGGCGTTCACAGCCGACTTTGTCAGGCAGCTCCTGATCGGGCTCCCGAACCAGGCCCTGGGGCTCACACTTTGCAGTTTCATCAGCGCTCTCGGAGTGGACATCATCGCTCAAGTAGAGGCAAAGGACTTCGGTGCCGAGAGCAAAGTTTCCGTGGATGATCTGTGTAAGAAGGCTGTGGAGCACAACATCCAGGTGGGGAAGTTCTCCCAGCTGGTCATGAACAGGGCCACTGTGCTGGCGAGCTCCTACGACACCGCATGGAAGAAGCACGACCTGGTGCGCAGGTTGGAGACCAGCATCTCCTCCTGTAAGACGAGCCTGCAGCGCGTCCAGCTGCACATCGCCATGTTTCAGGCAGGTGTTGTCTTTATCGTGTTTTCCCCCAATGGAGGATTCTGAAAAATGGGAGAATTAACACAAACCAATATAAAGCAGAGCAATGGTTGAGTTTCCTGACTCATGCCAGCCCAGAGCAAGCCCAGCTTTGGCGTTTTGGCACTTTCTGTTATTTCTTGTTTCTCTTCTATGTAGTTGAGATAATTTTGCACTTAACAGTTAGCGTCCTTTGGGTGAGTTTCTGTCCGTGTTGTAGTGTTAGTGTTACCCGTGTCATGAAGCATTGTAAACATGACTTTTGATGGCTGCATGTGTTCCTTATGTGGATGTGCCTCCTGGATTGTCTACCATGTAATTAAGATGATTTCTAAAGTGACTTCTGTTTCACTGATGCTCCAGCGATCTGATAACAGCTTTGTGCCTAAGTCTGACTCGGGAGTTGTTTGTAAAAGCCTGTTTTAGCCCTTGATTATTTAGGGGCAGTGACAGCACAGGCTTTAGGGCTGAGGTGGACTTGGACTCAGGCACATGAACTTGAGTTTAACTTCCCTGAAGTCTGGCTTTCTCATCTAGAGGATGGGACAGTATCTTTCCCAAAGGTTCATGACCATGAGGGTGAAAAAGGGTAATCTCTGCAAGACACCAAGTAAAATAAACATTGTAGCTATTTTTCTTATTTCTTTTTTACAAATATCATCTTTAAATATTATTGTCAATAGCTCCAAACAAGTTGTGGCATGGAGAAATATTTGGGGACTGCGTTTTCCTGGGATCTAACAATGGATACTTCATTTTTGTGGGAGCTGCTTCCCAATAGTAGAATTTGTGGTTTCACTTCAGTGCACGGAGCCTGCATTTCCTTCTCTTTCAATTTTACTCTTGGCTGTTTTCTTAGCTCCTAAGTTCAGTAATTTATTTAAATTTTGAAATTACATTCATTATATAGTAACAGTTCCTCTGGCACATTGGGATGTGCTTTGGGAATGTTTTTTTACTTTGAAAAAGTGTAATGCTGAAAAGGTTTACTATTTTATATATTTTAGAATTTATTCCCTTAAAAAATTGACAACTATGGAAAACATTGTAAAAATCCTTTCAGTTTTATCTTGAACACATTTTAAGCTCTGAGCACAATGTATAACTTTTAAATTGTAGCGCGAATATCCCTTGGTTCTCCGGAGCCAACCTTACAGTATGCACGATGGCTTGATCCTCTGTCACCAGTCGCTTGCCCCTTTCTGTCACTTCAGGGTTCTCTGTTTAGAGAATTGTTTTCTTCTGCAACTTGCTGCCATTATTTCTTTTGGTCACTTGCTTATTAGCCTCTATGCCGGACAGCTGTTCCCACTGCCACACCTCTTCCAGTCTCTTAACTGGAGGTTTGTGGGGAGGAGGATGGAGGTTCATGCACTGGGCTTGTACATAGATGAGGAAAAATCTTCAGAATTACTGTTTTCCTGTTGCATATCACTGATCCAAGCAATTTGTCAGCTGTTCTCGACCTCAGGAAAATGTTCACCTGGTTGCGATTCTTTCATAATGTTTCTTATGCTCTTCCAGCCAACCCCACCTTGCTGCAGTGGGTTTTTTTGTCTTCCCAGGTCCTACCTTACAATTCCCCTCCCTTGTTAATCCAAAGGTTTTTTTCTTGCTGATTTTATTAACATTTCTTTTTCTTTGAACAGTGGCAGCATGAAGATCTCCTGATCAATAGACCACAGGCCATGTCAGTAACACCTCCCCCTCGGTCTGCCATCTTAACCAGCATGAAAAAGAAACTCCATACTCTGAGCCAAATCGAAACTTCAATTGCATCAGTTCAGGTGTGTTTTATCACATCTTCCTTCCAGCACTTCTCACTTTTATGATGAATTCTGAGTGCTGTGTTGTGCAGTATATCTACATGCCTGCCTTTGGTTTCTAAGCCAGGAGTATAACCCCTTTTCACTTTTATTTTTAATTTACATCTTTTTTTCTTACCCTTCAAGGTAATTGAATATTACAGTACCAGTATATTTTGAATCAGAATTAGAGACATAGCAAATATATTAGGTTTTTAATGAATTTGATGATTACTTTGCATTTATGCATTGAGGGAACCTTAGTGATTGGAAAAATTTGAATCCTTAATTTCTTTTCTGAAATGTATATAAGTGATTATATCTAGTTTATTAATACCTAATAAGTTTAGGCATTTCTTAGCTCTTTTGTGTGGTTAATGGAATTTTGTGATGTCAAAGGCAGCAAAATATTTTTCCAGACTGTTATTATTGACTATATTTCTTTGTCATTTCAGCTAAATATTTAATCTTGCCTCCCTTTTAGAAACTGGTCTTGATAATGGTTATATTTATATCTTTATTTTGTGTGGCCCTGTACTTCGTGTACTCAATCACTGACATTTTTCTGTTCTTCATAAATTGACATTAGTATAAAACAAATGTAATCACTTCTGTGATATTTAAAAATGTTTTTAACGAAACTTTTCTGGAGCTCTCTTTGAAGATTGAAATACGTTTTATCTATAGCATATGAGTCCTAGTTTTCAACGTGGGCAACTGAACTCTTGCCCTTTTTTCTGATTTTAGAGAGGGGGTGGTGTGTGAAAGAAGTGGGGGCAAGAGAGAGAGAATGTGAATTCTTCCACCTGAAATGTTGAATACATAATGAAATAACTTTGTTATAAAACCTCCCTTATGATAATCTGGATGGTTTTTTACCATTATTCATAAACTTGAATTTCAGGAAATCTGATTTTCATCTTTCACAATCAAAAGTATGGTGGATTTTCTTACAGGTAGTGCCTGTAGTACAGTGGGAATTTGGTGTAGTGAGTGTTTTGTTTTGTTTTAAGACTGAAAATGAAAATGTAACTTCAGCAAATTCTAAATAGGCAGTGAGTTGAAAGCCAATTCTCAATCCTCAGACATGTTTAGCCTTAAATATTCAAACTAAAATCAAGATTAATTCTAAAAGGTGACTGTTTGTTAAGGATGTTTTCTAAATTATGGATGCTGCCTTCTGCTGCTTTTGAATTTCTCTTGTATTTAAAAAAAATGCTCGACAGGAAGTGAAGAGTATCAAATATTCATTGGGATTCTGCTGGCTTTTATAGGAGAAACTGGCAGCACTTGAAGCAAGTATTGAACAGCGACTCAAGTGGGCAGGCGGTGCCAACCCTGCATTGGCACCTGTACTACAGGATTTTGAAGCGACGATTGCCGAGAGAAGAAGTCTTGTCCTTAAAGAGAGCCAACGAGCGAGCCAGGTACTGCGGCCTGCGCGCGCTGTCTATGTTGGCAGTTGCAGGCTTATGTAACTGACTGGAAGTTACATGTTGGATAATGGGTAGCTTGAGTGCCCACCCTGTAGTTCAGAGCGCTGATAGTAAGAGGGACCATAGGCTGGAGGCGGGCGTCCCTTAGGCTGAGCTCACAGCCAGTTATTCCCCTAGGCCCTCCTGTCTCCCAGTTAAATATGAAGTGTATACAGTCTCTATTGGGAAATAGAGCTTAATTCCATATTTACTAAGGTTCTCATCATATGCAGCCAAAGTGATCCAAAGATTTGAATATTGCTTTTTCCACGTGGTAATAAAATGCCTTATGATTTAGTGTTCTGCCCAAGGTTGTGGCTTAACTTTGTTGTGATTGGGGGTGGGGGTGGGGGGGGACAAAAACAAAAAAACCTATATAATTTTCAATCAGGTACAAAATTAGACTAATATAATGATTTCCATATTCTATATACCCATCCCCAAAATTTAAATTATCAACTTAAGTCTTATTTTATTTCCTTTATACTTTCTACTCCTTTCCCATCGCATATTTAATGGAAATCCCAAATAGTATATCATTTTATCTGTAAATATTTCAGTATGTATCTGTAAAGATAAGAACTATTTAAGAACGTAATCACTATTGTGATCTCTATTGTATAGTTAGGCAGGAGAAACAGAAAGGGAACATTCCAAACTAAAATTTGGACATAGCACAAAGTGCAGCTGAATATGATAACAATTTTCTACAGAGTAAATTTTTTTGTAGAAAACAATCCTGTAGAAGATGCTTTTTACCTAATTATCTAGTGCTGTTAGGCCATCTCAGACCTAATGGCATCAACCAAAAAATGTGCTTTATTTACAGCCTTTATAAGGATTAGGTCCGTTTTTCAAGACAGTCATATATTCTTACATTGTCAGGACCGATTCTGGTCCTGAATTCTAGAAACGAGTAGGTAGTATTTACTTGTGTCATTAATTGCATTTTCCCCCTCATTGTGGTGGTTCCATTCTGCATTTGCCTCTTTGCAGGTCACTTTCCTCTGCAGCAATATCATTCATTTTGAGAGTTTACGAACTAGAACTGCAGAAGCCTTAAACCTGGATGCTGCATTATTTGAACTCATCAAACGGTGCCAGCAAATGTGTTCATTTGCATCACAGTTTAACAGTTCAGTCTCTGAGCTAGAGCTTCGTTTATTACAGAGAGTGGTGAGTTTTTAATCTTGGCGGGAGTAGAGAGACTTGGCGATTAAAACAATAAGGCCAACGTTACACCCTGAAAATCAGTTTAATACATGCACTCAGTTTACATTTATTGAGCTGTACTGTATGTAAGATGTTCTGAGGGATACAATGATGGTTAAGTCTTGTTCTTGGCCCCAAAGGAACTTACTTACACAAATAATATAATGAATGAAAAAGTGGGAAGGCTTCTCAGAGCTACAGTGGGGAGTGGGCTGTGCAGATTCCGAGGTGGGGAGAGAGAGTGTACAGCAGATGCCTCAGATGCACTGAAAATAGGGTGGCACTGGGGCTGGTGGAGGGTGCATGCTAGGCCGGAGAGTTAAGTCCAAAAATATCAAGTTGATAAATTCAGTGTTTATATTTTGTGGAAAGGCTTTAGGCTGTGTATTAGGAATCTCTGGTCTCGTTTTTTAAAGAGTGATTGACAGTGAGTTTGGGTCCTGGATATGGGTCGTCTTTGTTACTCCAGATATATTTCTTAGGCCTTAAAGGATTTATTCCTTTAAGCGTTTTTTCCTTGTATGATTATGCAAAACCGTTAAAAATCTTAGCTTGTATTTCATAGAGTGTTTAGATTATTGTTAAGTACTGTTTTATAGGCAATTAATTCAAGAACCTCAGCTGAGGTTCTCTGTGTTTGTTGGAGTTACCTTTTGATGATGATGATGAAGAAACGACTCTTGTGTTATTCCAGCTGATAGTTAAAGTGGAACCAATGCTTGTTCTCTTTAGGACTCTAGCCTTGACCATCCTATTGGCAGCCCTGAATGGCTTTTGTCAGCACACAAACAACTGACCCAGGATATGTCTACTCAGAGAGCAATCCAGACAGAGAAGGAGCAACAGATAGAAACGGTCTGTGAAACAATTCAGAACCTGGTTGATAATATCAAGACGGTGCTCACGGGTCATAACCGGCAGCTCGGAGATGTGAAACATCTCCTGAAAGCAATGGCTAAGGTAAGACCCATGACGTCAGCACACAGTGACTCACTCCCCCTCTTCTGAAATGACAAGTAGTTTTGTTTATATGACATAAATAAAAAAAGTTCCTCTCAGGTCACACCTCCCAGTTTGTTTGTGACTGAGTTCATTTGTGTTTTTCATGAACTGTCTTTTCTGACTTTATACACAGAGAAAGTGAGGATGAAAGAAATGGATTCCCCAAAGTCACATTGTTAATAATGAAACTGAAATGTGAACTTAGTCTCAGAGCCTTTATATCCCCAGCCTCTCCTCCTCCCCACCCTCACCCCCAGACTCATAGAGCTTGCCTCCAGAACGACTGAAATATTGTCTCTTCTTTGCAGTATTCTGCATAATCTAGATAATAAGGAAACTGAGTTCCCAGGAAAGGCTAAGTTACTTCATCGTCACAAAACAGCACATCATTAATTTTAGAATTTATTTTTACTTGGAATTTTTCTTTTGTGCTGGAAACAAGATTCTTCTAGAAAGAGTTAAATTATAATGAGTGGATTAAACACTTGATATTCGAAAACTGCTTATTACCTCTTATTCAAAAGGTGACTGCCTTAAGAGGAATTACTGAAAGAAGCAGCATTTTTCCAATCATTACTGTTTGGATTCCAGGATGAAGAAGCCGCTCTGGCAGACGGTGAAGACGTCCCGTATGAGAGCAGCGTTAGGCAGTTCTTGAGTGAATATAAATCCTGGCAAGACAACATCCAGACGGTGCTGTTTACCTTAGTCCAAGCTATGGGTCAGGTTCGAAGTCAAGAACATGTGGAAATGCTCCAGGAAATAACTCCCACCCTGAAAGAACTGAAAACGCAGAGTCAGAGGTAAGGCCGTCTTCTGCCTAAATGTAAGATGTAAAATGCCAAACTTCTGGTGTAAGTTTTTTCAGTTTTTATTCATGTTTATAAGTAGCTATCTCATAAAGCATTTCATACATAAGCCATCTTGTTTTGTATTTCAGTATCTATAATAATTTAGTGAGTTTTGCATCACCCTTAATCACCGATGCAACAAATGAGTGTTCAAGTCCAACGTCATCTGCTACGTATCAGCCATCCTTTGCTGCAGGTAGGACTTCCCGACTTCCAGAAGACCTGAATCTCAATCTGTTCATAGTTTACATATAGAAGCTAAGATGTGTAATTATACTATAAGTGTTTAATATGTTTATAGTCATCATCTTTTGAAAGGGTTTCCCTAACTTCTGTCATACCTCCCACTGGACAGATTTTGGCTTAATTTTAAAAGTACTTATGTGAGAATAAAAACGCCTACTGTTCAAATACTCTTTAAATGATTTGTGTTATAATTATAAAATATACCTGTTAGGGAAATTTAGAAAAATTATTAGTAAAATGTATAGTTCTATTCCAATTAGAGGTAAGGCCACTGTTTGTGTGTTGATGGACTTCTCTGTGCGTGTAAACACATTCGCATAAATTGGGATCATTCTGTGAATGCAAGTTTTGTTGTCTTTTCCCACTTAATATTAAATTGATAATCTATCTCCCTGTTGTTAATAATCTTGTAAAAAAATGACTTAATGGCCACATTTAATACTGCCATTCTGTGACTTTACCATGTTATAGTAATATATTAATTGTTGGACAGATAAGAGATTTATAGTTTTTTGATCCCACAGCAAGATAGGGATCATCATTATACAAATCTGTATCTGAATGTCTTTATTTTAGACATTTGGGCTTTATTTTGAGGAGGACAATTTCTATTTCAAGGCCTAAGGACTTTAAGGTTGCAAAGTCATATCCGTTTCTAAGGCTGCACTTTCGTAGTAGAGAGTGCTGCCCTGCTCTCTCCCTAGTGTCCATTTTCTGTTTACATGTAAATTGAGCTACCAGCTCTTTCTCTATAGCAGTTCGAAGCAACACTGGCCAGAAGACTCAGCCTGATGTCATGTCACAGAATGCTAGAAAGCTGATTCAGAAAAACCTCGCTACATCAGCAGATACTCCACCAAGCACAGTTCCGGGAACTGGCAAGAGCGTTGCTTGTAGTCCTAAGAAGGCCGTCAGAGACCCTAAAACTGGGAAAGGTAATTTATTCAAAATAAGGACGCCTAATGCAGACAAAGTGGTAACTTGGCTTACATGTGTTTCCATTGCTTCCTAGCTGTGCAGGAGAGAAACTCGTATGCAGTGAGTGTGTGGAAGAGAGTGAAAGCCAAGTTAGAGGGCCGGGACGTTGATCCAAATAGGAGGATGTCAGTTGCTGAACAGGTGACCTTTTTACAACTCGAGCTACACACTTTCATGCTGCTGCACCAGTAAAGGTGTAGAGATCCTCTCACCCGGGTCCTGGGTGCTTCATCAAGAAGCGAGACACTTCCGTCTATTTTTAAGGTTCAGAAGGTTCTGAGCAACAGCTCTGGAACTGTCACTCACTCACCATGTTACTCTGACTCCACCCTGTTAGCACTTTCTTTTCTCCCCAGCTCCCTGTTTACAGAGGTTTGAGGTGGGACTTGACCGTCCTCCACCAGAAGACAGCTCATTTGCATTTTGAACAGGTGTCACATGAATAGGATGACCTTTTGGGTGCAGGAGTAGTACCTGTCAGGTGTTCTGGGGTGTCAGTTTGTCTGAAGTCAGTACTTTGAAATTTTCTCACTAGTGTTATTAAAATTGTATCTGTAAATGTGAGAATGAATTGCCCCACCCCCACCCCCTTTTTGGTTTGAAGATTTTCAAGCCGACAGAGCTGTAGGCGTGCTCCTGTACTCTTTACCTAGAGTGGGAAAACCTGTCACTAATGTTGTCACCTCTCCCTCACTGTCCTGGGTTTGTGCAGTTTTCCAGACCCTTTTGACAGATAGCTGCAGACATCATAACATTCCGTGCCTAAATATGTCAGCATACGTCTCCTCAACAAAACAGTGTAATATATAATTTTATAATCACAATACAATTCTATAACTGCCAACTTAGGAAACTTACCATTGACTTCCTCCTACCATTCAGTCCATTTTCCGATTTCTCCAGTTTTGCCGCCATGTCCTTTATTGCTTAGCCCTCCTCTCATGACCCCATACAAGATGTAGTCAGGGTTCCTCCTGCATTTCACGTGCTCGTTCTCTTTCAGTTCCGTTAATGTCCAGAACAGTCCCCCAGCCTTTCCCCCGCTCTGGACATTGATTGACATTTTTGATGTGTCCAGACAGGTTGGTTTGCAGAATATGCCTCCGTTTGTATTTGTCTGATATTTTCCCTATTATTAGATACAGAAATCAACATTTTTGGCAGGAATGTGACGCCAGTGGTGTGTCCTCAGAATTTTACACCAAGGGACACTTGTCGGTTTGTGCTGTCTGTGACAAGAGTTAGATTACTTGGGCAAGGGCGGTGCTCTCCCGAATTCTGTCACAAGTGTAACTTCTCTAGAAACTTGAGATTGAATATCCTATTTTCTAGTGGTTTGACATCCACAATGCAATTTTAACATCAACAAGGAAAGTTCTTTTATTTTAAACACTTATATCGCTGTATAGGATCTGAACTGACACTTCTTGGTCAAGAGTCAGTTGGTAGAAACAGTTTGTCAAAGTGTCGAAAACCGTGGACAGCTCTCTCAGTATCTTTACTTCAGAAACTCTCTCGTAGGTTAATGGGGTGTATACTTTCATGACTGTCCATCATAGCTCTCTGCTCATCTTTTTAAAGGAGGTTGGGCTCATGTGCTTTTTATTCTGATAGTTATTTCATCTTATATGAAAAAAGTTAAGGGGCTCAGAGGAGTGGGGAAATACAGAGTTCTTTGCACACCCCTGTTGGTGTAGGTTATCATTCAGCAGCCATCTCCGAGCACTTCCTGTAAAGTGGACCCTGATGGGTGCTCCGGATAGAGAGCTGACTGTATCTCTTACAGTAAAGGAAATTTAGCTGAGTCAGAATCAGTGCACATTTGTGGAGCACCCATCTGTGTTCCTGAATCTGCTGGGCACTTTTTTATGCACCAGCTAAGCGTTTCCCGGGGACCTCACACGTTTAACCCCAAGACAGCTGTGGGGTCAGTGGGGCTCTCTTCACCTGAGGGATCCTAAGGCTCGGGGGGGTTGTGACTCTGCTGACACACATTTTGTAAGCTGTAGACTTATGAGGGAAGCTCAGCTTACTTAGCCGCTTTCCCCATAGCAGCTACACTTCCTTTGGGTAATTTGGGTGAGTATAAACTTGATTTTAAACATTTCATGTAACTCGTATACGAACCATGTCCTTTCACGTTTTAAATGGCCTTACATGTTATCCTGTCTGTTTTTACAGGTTGACTATGTCATTAAGGAAGCAACTAATCTAGATAACTTGGCTCAGCTGTATGAAGGTTGGACAGCCTGGGTATGAATGGCAAGACAGTCGATGAGTCTGGTTCAGCGAGGTCAGACATCCACTAGAATCAACTCAGCCTCAGGCATCCAAAGCCACACCACAGTCGGTGGTGATGCGACTGGGGGCTTACTCTGAGGAAACCTAGGAAATCTCGGGGCGCTAGGAAGTGAATCCTGCAGGGCAGCCGCACTCAGGGATACGCCCAACACCATGGCCTGCAACCCCAGGGTCAAGGGTGAAAGAAAGAAGCTCACCGCCTGAACACGGAGATTGTCTTTCTGCCTCAGAACAGCTGCACACGTGTCAGGAGGTTAGCTGCAGAAAGAGATCGGGGTGCCGCGGAGCACAGAGTGATTTGGAACTCCATTCCACCTGACCCTGTGTACAATCCAGGAAAAACCAAACCCCGCTCAGAAACAGAAAACTGGGGCCGCGAAGAAATCACAGCCAAGGAAGATTGGATGCATTCAGATTCTTGTGTGATGCTTGTTGCTAGGCAACAGTACTGGTTGGGTTGACCAGTAAGTACAAAAAGGCTACGGGATACGTATTTCAGAAATGGACTGAAAATGGAGAGCTATGTAACAGATACACTACATTGGAAGAACTTACTTCTGAAGTGAAGGGAAAAAAAAAAACAACCCATCATCATCCTCCCAGCCCCTCCTACCTCCCCATTCCCCCTTTACCTTCTCCGGTAGATTAGCCGTCTTTCAGATTCACTTTTAAGTCAATCCTTAAATTTCATATACTTCCATCTTGATGCTGTTAACAACTTACGTTTGGAGTGATAAACAGAAATTTCTCCAAAACCACATGGAAAATTCAAGGATTGTTTAAATGTCTGATGATCAGATACAAAATGTAATTCTGGTTATTTAAGTCATTTCTGTGATTCTATCATGTACAGTTTCCAGAATTGTCACTGTGCATTCAAAAGTAATGAATCTAACACATTTGATTTCATGTACACTCCCCTTTGCTTATGGTGTGCATTTTTTGGAGGTCATTCAAACTTTCCCTCTTCTGTGATTGCTGTAGTTTCTTTCATAGACAGTAGCTAGTCCAATGTAATCTTTTTACCTTTTTTAAAAACCAGGATAGAATACCTATTAGAGTTTTACATTGTTGATGACAGAGTAACAATAAAGTAACAATAAAGAGTAAAGATGTTCTGGTGGAAGTAGAGTGAAATGTTTTAATTCAGTTTTCTCATTTGATACTTTTAATTTACAAGGGATAAATTCGAAGTGCTTTAGTTTTCCTGGCATCTTAAGACATGTACATGAAACATCGGCAAAAACGAGAACCACCAACATCTTTTAATAAGTTCAATTTGTCTGTGAAGTACTTTTTGCATAATTTTAATAGTTTGCTGTTTAGTCAGACATTATAGTGAATTCATGGTCAAGGTTTCCTTAAATTTAGCCTTGCGTTATTCAGTACTGTGTAAGCTCAATTGTTGATCCAAAAGAAAAATCCAGAATAGAATAGGATTCTTCAAATCACGTATCATCACAAAATAGAACACGATTCAAATCTTGATTGTCTGAGTCCATTTTTCCTGCGTCTTACAGATTAGGACTGCGATCACTTTCTAGTTGCCAATCTTCACAAACTTGAAAGGTATTAAGGAAAAATTCCACGTAGCTCTGGCCTTTTCTGTATTCTGATTGCCACGCTGACCTGTATTCCTTCACTACCCATCAGAGTATGCGTTTCAGGACCAGTGCTTTTTTAATACTTTGAGAGATACTGCAAGAAAGGTGGTATTTTTGAATACCCATCTGTCTAACAGCAAGGAACCTAGTGCATCGCAGTTTAGTTTCTTCATTTTTGAACCTTATTTTCACAATCAGAACAACCTATCTGGAATAATAATGCCATATTGTGTTTTGCGTGCTGCTTTGTTTCCTAGAGGCTGTGGGAACTACTGCATTCATCACTTGATTACCTCCGCTCTCAAGATTAAACAGTCTTTTCAGCAACATCCTCTATCAGAACAATAAAACCAGTTCACACTGATGTGTCCCTAAGGGAGTGTTCAAAAATTGCTTCCTCTTTTGGAAAGAAGATAGAGACTGCCTGTGGATTTCAGGCCTCAGAGGTACCTGGCACCTTATCCAAGCCAAAACAAAACAGCTCTTTGTCACAAGCATGTGCCTCTGGTAAATCATCCGTCACTTTTATTTTTAAATGGTCCCTCAAAGAAGAGTGTGGCGTGTACATGTTTGGTTGTGGGGCAGATGTGCACAACTGATGATTTCAAAGCTGCTCTTGACTGCGCCCTGGACGAGACCCGAGCCTGTACAGCTGGGCCTCTGGAAGTCATTCTGTGAGTAGCCTTGCCCTTTGGAACTGTTGTCAGAGAACTTGACGGAGATTTAATCAGCGAGGAAAGGCCCTGGTGATGGAGCAGATTGAGCAGTGAGAGCTGTGTTTGGGGGGATTACCTTGTAAAGCAATGTCAGGTGGAGAGTGCGGTGGTTATGAAGTCGTACACTTTTTATGATACAAAATACCTGTGGAAAACCAGGGATCTACTTCTCTCTCTTCCTTTCTCTTTTTCTCTAAGATTCAGGGGGTATGGAATAACCTGCAGCCTCTACTTCAACTCAGAGTACCCTTGGAAATTGGTTTATCTTCAGTGTTTTGTTGTCTTCGGTTTTCTAGAATGACCTGAATTTTAGTTGATTCCTCTACACAGTCGTGGAGGCTTAATGGTTTATGGAACTGTATTTCTCTTTTTTCTGTTGCTTGGGTGCGTCTTGCAGTACCTCATTTTCTGGTCACGAGTTCTTAACATAGTTTGCTAGCTGATTAAGATTCTTTTGTGTCACTTGGGGTGAGTTGTTTTTGAGATAATGTGAGATTTCTGTGTGAGAACTGATAATCCTGCTCTTGATCTGCTTCCCTACATTTTTTTTTTTTTCCCCCCCAGAGCCCAAGCCCCAGTCAGGGTGAGGGCTTCTAATACAAAGAAAAACTTTCATCACTTCTGCCCTTAACACTTGCCTCTTTTACCTAAACTTATTATGTAGCTTTCTTAATATTGTCCAGTGTTGGGTGTTATCTGCATTGTTTTTGTTGTTTAATCGTGCTTGTTCTGTTGTGTGAAATTTAAGGAAAGAGCCATTAAAAAATGCCGCGCCGGGCAATGCAAGTACAGCCAAATATTAGGGTTGATGTTCAGTCTTTGGTTCTTTTAAACCTGGGGTGTTATAGGCAGTACTTTCAACTGAAAACTGTAAAGTCTTCCTGGCCTGTTTTCCTCCACACATTTGTAATTACTCTGGGGGCTCACTTGTTTTGGCAGTAAGGGGCCCCTTCTTTTCTCCCACTTCTTTTCATACTAAAGAAAGCACCTACAATTAGCCTGTTAGTCCTGTTCATCTACATCAAAAAGCAGTGAGTTATTTACTATTAGCACATTTAAAAACCTTTGTCTTATATAAAGTTAGATGACTATGAAAACCAAGGACCTTCCATTCTGTATCTTGAGCTTGTACAGTGCCAATAATTTAAAGCTAGAACCTTCCCCTCCCTAAATCAAGGAGAGAGAGAATATATTAATGCAACGGCCACTTAAAGGTAGACTTTGTTTTCAATATTTGGGTTGTAGTAGAAAGATTCATCCTATGGGGAAAAAAAACTAGCATTATAAATTTTTCCAAACATTGGGGAATTCACTGCACTGTGACCCCTAAGGGTTTGTGGCACTTTTCCTGCTTTTTAGGCCTGGGTAACGCTGTCACCATCCCTAATTTACAAATGGGCAAACAGGCTCCACTTCGGGCAGCTTTTCAGGTTCCAGGGTTAGTTGTACAGCGTGATCCACTTAGGAGTATTTTGCTGTCTGTGGGAATTTGGCTGGGTTTACTAGGGAAAAGCTGTTTAGTTGTGCTAATGTAAAAACATCCTACAATTAGCTCTTTAGGACTTTCGAAGCTGGTAAACTTAAGGAATTTCATGTTGTTCTGAAATGCAGACTTGTAGAATGTTTTTCTTTGAAAACTGGCTGAATTTTTTTTTTTTTTCCTTTTCGTGACAGTCCCAGGTTCAGCTCCTGTTTCAATGTGTCAGTTATTTTTTTGGTTTAAAGTTCCTTTATATTTTTCCACCTGCAGTGCCAGTGGCAACATCATAATTCACTTGTTAATTTTCTTTATACTTATAAGAGCAAATTGAGTTTAACTGAATCTTCCTTGTCCTACTAGTACACATTGTATAAATAAAGTGGCTTCTCTGTACAAAAGGTTGTAATGCCTCCTGATGGATATAATTTTGTGACTGTATTTAAGATTAAAAGTTGAATAAATCACACCAGCTTCCTGAAAATGTTCATAATGCATCTTTTGGAAAACAAAAATACATGCCTATTTTATGCATATTTGCATCGACATGGCAAAGATTGTACGAAATATCTGTTTTTCAAGAAATAAACTCTTAAAAGACATAGCATTTAAGCTCTGAATTTATTGGTTTCCAGAAAACTTAATTTTGGAATATGGGTAGCTTTTTTTAAAAAAATGTATTTATGCCACCAAAACTTTTACTTCTCAAAAAGGTAATTTTTTCTACCCTCAAAGTTCTATAAAGTATTTTTGAAAAGCAGTAGAAATTTTACTTGAATGGGGAAGTTCTTGGTATTAAGGCACATTAAGCTTAGTTTTGTGAATATTTAAAAACAAACCTCGAGAAAATTATTGACGAGTACATTCCCTGGGCTGTGAAAGCTCTCAAGGGAAATTAAAAGGTCCAGCTTGCTGTAATATCTGGAAATCCGACTGCATTTGTTGCTGCTAGATTGTGTTAGATTTATGTTAACCGTTTAAGTCTGTTTAGTCATCTGGCACATTTCAAAAGATCACATCCTGTTTTTGTAGTACCAAAACAAAGCTTAAAAGGAAGCTAAGGGTAAGTGTTTTTTAAATCAGGCCAAGTGGAAATTTAAAGACCTGATAGCAGTGCGCCTGGGCTGTGAAGTTGCAGAGTTCTGGGAACACATTCCTTGAGTCACAAAAATACTCCACGAAGAAATGGCTGCTGGAGTTGCTTTAATTTTTCCCACCTACCTCAGTTTCACAAGCTGGTGCTGAAAAGTTGTCCTTCTTAAGTTGTCCGTGGGGAACTTGGGTGAAAACCAGAAGTATTCTGTAGCTAAAGCTGATTTCCCAAAGTAGAAATGTCATTTTTGTTGTGTGTGTGTTTGTTCTTTTTAGAAATGTCACTTTTTGAAGCCTAATAACTGTGGCCTCTCTTTGGAAGTGGGTGTTACTGTGCCTATAGCACAATTTTGCCCTCAGTGCTCGACATAGTCACTAATGATGTCGCTGCTGTTTGGGGACCTTTCATTTTCTTTTGAAGAGAGGGGAAGAAGGCCTGGCCCTCAAACGTCATAGCTTAAAAATCTCCCAAAATGAGAGATCAACTTGCTGCATCTTACCTCCCTCACCCATTTCCCGCCCCCCAGCACCCCCAAAGTATTACTTTATTGAAGAGCCCCCTTCCCTTGCTAAGGCAAAGACCCCACCCTTTCTTGAAATTCACATTGCTTCTGCCCCCCTGGCTTTCTCCAGAGTGGAATGTGGTCTGTAGCTGTGTCCACTCACATTTCTTTATGCCTTCTGTGAACTCGTAAGAACCTGGGGTTAAGGAACGCTTTTAAATTAAAACGAATTTAAATTTGATCGTGTATTATAGATGGCTATAAAAGGTTAAAAAGCTGGAAGTTACAAAGCTATGATAAGTTTTCCTAAAACAGACATCCGACCCTGTCAACATTGGGCATGCCTTTGTTTGAATAATGAAAATCAAAGCACTTGTTCATTTTGAAATTCTGGAGAGAAAAGGCGTAGAAGTGCCTCAACACAGCTCAGTTCCTCTAGTTCCTCAGCTGTTTATGAATTCCACTGCTTATGAGAAGAGTTTACATCATAGCACGACCTCCAATGTAAGAAAAGGTCTGTCAAAACCAGTCCTTTTGGAGAGGAAGCTGTTAGCGTCCTAAGTAACTCGAGTGCTTCACAAAGAATTTCCCAAAAGACCCCATGTAAATAAGCCAGCATTAAAGCTGGTGTATTTTTCACGAGTTCTCCAAGTATGCCCCTGGTCACCCCTAGTTCCCCCCCAATCAAGCTAAAGCCTTTTTCCCCTAATAGGAAGGAAAAGCAGAAAATCGACACGAATAGCTCTTTCCATTTGTCCTCAAAACCTCAGGAAGTGGGCACGAGTCTCCGAGTCACAAATCTCGGCTAAACTGGTCAGTGGCGTTGCTGGGGTGGCTAGAGTTGGAATTTAAAATAAAGGTAGCTGGACAGCGAGGGTGAGGGCCAGCCTGGAAAGAAAGGATCCCAGCCGGCCCCTTTCATCACAGCGAAGGTGAGCAAATTATGCCCATGTGTGCTGTCCGCCTGACACTGGGTAGCATATTTCTTCGAGAACTAAATTTCAGTAGAAGGTCCGAGACATACCGTGGCGGCCAACCCTGGGGATAGTGAGGCCCAGGGCAGCCCTGGGCAGCAGCCGTTCAACAGCTTCCGAAAAGCCTGGGCGAGGCATCGCATATCTCCTGGGCGCTGATTGGTCGTTCTGTGTCCCCGCCCACTCGTCCCTGCGCAGCCTCGCTTTCCTTTGACCGCGATTTCAAGCCATGCTCTGGGCAGCAGTTGGTCCGGCCCCCTTAAGCTTGAGCTCGAGCTGCCCAATGAGGAGCGAGCTTCGCGGGGCCTGTCGGGAAAGGCGGCCGGCCTATATAAGCGGCTTGTGGGCCTGCCCTCGCGCTGGGGTCGCGGTGCGGATCTCAGAAGGGTCGGTTTGGAGGGCGGGTTGTGCTCGCTGAGGCGTTACCTCGAGGACAATGGCGGAGGGAGATAATCGCAGCACCAACCACCTGGTGAGTCCCGGCGCCGCGACGCAAGGGAAAGCAGTGAGGCCTTCGTACTTTGTTCGGCTCGGCGCTGCGGCGCTGCGGCCCTGGCCCTCTCCCGGTTTACAGGCGCAGGCAGCGACGCCTGCCTCTCGGGCTTCTTGGGTAGCTTCTGCGTGGCGGTCCCTAGTCGTATCGTCTCTTAACATCCTCTGGAAAAGGTCCGCGAGGGAGCGAGGAGGGTGCGTGATCAGTCACCGCGAATAAAGGTTGAGGAGGAAGTGGGGAAAGGGGGGCTGTGACAAGCCTGGGATGCAGCCTGGGGCCTGTCGAGCGCTTTCGGAGCCTCTTTGCTCTTCACCAGAATGCCCTTTCGTTCTTTTCCCCCATACTTGGACATGGGTGGAGGGTCAAAGGGCTGCTGCCGAGAATGTCTGTTGGAGCTGGCTCAGCTTAAAAGGGCAGGAAGGCTGCGAACTCACCGTAGGGAACTGGGAGTAGGGTCCAGCTGGAAGGATACTGGGAGGTCCAGGCGTTTGTCCGGAATTTGTAAGTCTGGGGGGGTGGGGGTGGGAGGGAGGTCACAGGACGGCTTGAGAATAAGCAGGGGAACGAAGGAGCTGGAGTGAGGTTGGTTGTATCCCAGACGGACACATTTGACCTCGCCACGAATTTCATGGGACGATGCAGGCAAAAAAACGAGAGAAATCCGTGCATTTTCTCCGATACCACAACCACAGCGAACAGAGGGAGCCAAGAATTTAAGTTTCGGCTTTTGATTTTCCGAGAGCCGAGGTGCTAACGAATTAAGAGATTCTGCAGGACCGTTGGTGTGATTTTTGTTTTGCATTCATTTTTAGCAATGCATAACTTACCTGCGCCCCCCCCCCCCCCCCCCCCCCCCCCCCCACCCCTCAATAGTTAGCCCCAGCCAGGTTCCTTTTAAGTGGTGGTTCAAAGCACAGAGAAGTTACCGGAGTTCACACAGCTGTTGAAATGACAGATAGTGGCCTGGAGCTGAAATACTCTGTCCAGTAGAACAGTGTGACAGGAGAACAAGACCGTTGGCCTTGGATTTCCTGGATTCAGATCTGTTAGCCTCTATGTATTGATTACCGTTTCCTCATCTGTAAAACGAGGACAGTAACACCTTCCTTCTAGCTTGTTGGGAGGATTAATTAAAGTGGAAGCATATAATATACTTAGCCGAGTTTCTTTCACATAGTAATCTCTTATTGATTAAGCATGATATATATAGTCAAATATTGAGGTCACCCTAGGTGATCAATGTGGCACAGATAGCATCTTTATTAAATTAAGGTGCACTGTCCATGTCATTTGCACGTTTCCCTGTGATAACATTTTTAAGGACACATGGGTTTCTTGTTCCAATGTTTTTTCATCTACCAAAATCAGCTAAAGGGTTTTCTGCCACATTAGCTCATCCTACAAGCCCAATTCAGCTGATGCTCAGATTTGCAGAGAAATTTGAAGTCTAACCAAAATGTCCTGATAAATGTAAGAAGCGTAGAGGAGATATATTGAGCTTAAAATGCGTCATATAGTTTGGCAAAAGTAGTTTTCCTTAGTTGTGCAAATGATGTCAACATCTAAATGATTCCATTACACAAAGAGCTATTTTAGAAGTGGAGTGCTGTTCAGGGAGAGGCTTTCCAAATGGACTTAAGGGTTTAAATCAATAGAATGACAAAACAACCGATCAAGTCTAACCACCTGAAATGAGCGAACATGAAGTGATCTAAATTTATACTCTGGGTACTGTGCTTGGTATTATTAGTAGGGCAGGACTTTGGGGGAGTTAGTTAACCTTTCTTTAGTTGTGAAATGGGTGTAATTATTCCCACCTTGAGGGGCTCAATGAGGGTTATGTTACATCAAATGTGAAAAAGGTAGCCCAGTTCTTAGACATGGGAGGTGACCATTAAATGATGGTTTTTTTCCTCCATTGATTTTTGTCATTGGTACCAACATTGTAGAGTATTTTAGGAACTAACTTAAGATAGTGATTTGGGGTGACCATTTAGCTCAGTTGGTTAGAGCGTGGTGCTGATAACACCAAGGTTGCTGAGTTCGATCCCCGCATGGGCCACTGTGAGCTGCGCCCCCCCCTTGAGAGTCAACTATGCCATTGTAGCAGGAAAGCAATGTGTAACCAATGACCATGGCTGTTCCCCAATAAAATTAAAAAAAAAATAGTGATTTGGTTAACAGCTATTTGACATACTTGGGTGCCCTAGAAGAATTTAACTTTAGGAACCACAGAAATGTTGAGAGTAGTCACATGTTGGCTTTACATGTTGATCATATATAGGCCGCAGAGACTGCAAATCTGGAAGAGCAGCTGCAAGGATGGGGAGAAGTCATGCTGGTGGCCGATAAAGTCCTCCGATGGGAAAGAGCCTGGTTTCCACCTGCCATCATGGGCGTGGTTTCTTTGGTGTTTTTGTAAGTGAGCTATTCCGTTCCTTCAGGTTGCATTTGTTATGAATACGGGCTCAATTATGGAAGTGCCTTGAGTCTTTTGTACTGTGTAATCTGTAAAGAATGCCTTTTCTTAGAGCGATTTGCCTGGTTTTCAGAATTTGTGGTACTTACATAAACTTGGTAACCTAAGTTAATTGAATAACTCAGTGACTACAGACCATTTGGCTTGAGAACCCTTTACACTCCCAAAAGTATTGAGGACCCCAAAGAGCTTTTGTCTCTTGGTATTTTCATTGCAGCTATGATGTTAGGAAGCTTCCAGAAAACCACTTGTGGGTCGGCTTTAGCTCAGGCGGTTACTTAGTCATTCAGAAAACCACTTGTGAGAAAAGTAGAATGAAAAAGTCAAATAACATCTTTGAGAAACAGAGGACAAAGTGAATAAACAACTTCACTTGGGAATAATGGCGGTGTTTTTCTAACCTTTATTAAATTTTTTTTTTTTTTAACAGGACTATCTACTATCTCGATCCGTCTGTTCTGTCCGGTGTTTCCAGTTTTGTTATGTTTCTGTGCTTGGCTGACTACCTTGTTCCCATTCTAGCGCCTAGAATTTTTGGCTCCAATAAATGGTAGGTGGCATGACGATGTGGCATTCTCATTTGGAGACATTAAATTAACCCTGGTGGCTGTGATTAGTATGCTGTAATTAAGCACAGAGACGTGTCTACAATTAGATACCTAGGGGGTAGATTTATTGCTTTTATGTGACAGGTTTCTTAGCTGATTCATATATAAATCATGAATTTCCAGTACTTAAATCTCCATAGTTCTTTTATGGTCTAGCATTTATTTTCACTTTTCTTTCTAGACCTTCATATTGAAGTGAGGGTTTTTTATTTTGGGTAATATTTTATCAAGGATTGTAGAACTCATGAGCTTTCCATAAAAGTAGTACATTTATGTTTTACATTTATTTCCATTGATATTTATAAGATAGTATAATATTCATTTAACAAGTTTGAATGAATAGGAAAACAGTAGCTGGTAGATTTTTGTGCATTTAGCATTGACCGCATTGACCGTCTCCCTTTCTGTTAGGTACTATTCTGGGTGCTGTGAAGTATTTTGACTTTTGAGATCTTGTGTTTACAGTTGAGACGTTGAGCGGTGCAGTGGTAGGTAGCCAAATGCATAGCAGGTGCTTGAGAATAGGTTCAAGTTGTATATACAAGTAGGTTGTTGATTTCATTTATACCATTCTTGGAGATTATACCATACTTCTGAGTTCCCAAGATATAGGTAAGTGGCTATGAATCATATTAAAGTATTTTAACTTCTCTCTGGAATATTGCGTTGCTCACTTTTGATCCAAAGAATGAACCAAACTAGATTTTGTTGAAATAGATTTTTTTGTCCTAGCTGCTATGCTCCCTTGGTTGTTTAATTTGATTAGTAGTCTCCTGTGCCTTTAGCTTTTTGTTCCCCTGATAATAGCAAAATATAAAATACTTCTATAAAAGGAAGAATTTTAAATGTATGCCTTCTGGATCTTTGAGAATAAATTCAGACATTTTGGGATAATTAAGCCTGTTTATTTAAAGAGGTTCCCTCTCCCACCTCCGTAGCAGAATGGATGAGTATTAGGAAATGTCCTTTGAATTGCTTTTCCTGTGCAGTAATAAATTGCACAGCTGTTTTGGTGGCAAGTTTGTAACCATACAGTGTCACAGTGTAACAAAGAGAATCAGCTTCTGACCTTGACTTTTTATCAGTCAGATGGCATTCTAATCTGCTAATGAATCATTCCTGGAGGAAAGTTTTCAGAAATAAACCCTGAGTTTCATGGTAGTCAGGACTGGCTTAGTCACGTAGACAGAGCAGTTGTGTTGTTTGATGTTTATGGGGAAGGAAGAACGCTGTAGCACAGCCACATCTAGCCTTGACCCCCGGGAACATATCAGGGCTCAGCAGAAACCCTCCTCTGTATCTGTCACTGCAGTTGCACAGCAAGAAGGATGCGAGGAGAGGAGCCAGCACATCCTCCTCCAGCTTAGAGCCATAACTGCGGAGCTGTCAGTAGAGCAGACAGTACAGAGGCAATTTTTTACATCAGAACCCCAAAAACATTATAAATAAAAAGGGCTTTCTTGGAGGATCTTTTGTATTTTTACCGCTGTTTTGTTTATGGTGTTTTCCCTCAGTGAAACTAAACTTAAAAAGAATTTGGATTTGATCTGTGTGTTGCTGCCTTGGCATCAAATGTATGAAGCCCAGTTGAGGGTATTATGCTTTGAGTGCCAGTAGTTAATATCTTGCTGAAGAGTGCTCAAATATATCTGTTTAGAAATTTCACATCAACCCAGGATTGACTAGAATCTGAAAACTATGGGAATAGAGAAATTAATTTCTACTGATTTCTGTATGGCCCACAGTAGTCATGAGTCTTCTATCAGTGTCATTAGCCAAATGTGAATGTAGAACCATAGATTACCATTCCTTTGTACACACATGTGTGTGTCCATATAAAAACTTATTCCTATGCTCTAACAGGTGTCTTAATAAAACAAGAACTTTTCACCTTTATATGGTGAATTGTTTTTCATTTAGACTTTTTTTTAAAGATTTTTATTGGTGAATTGGGGGAAGGGAACAGACAAGATACTGTCCTTTTTGTTCTTCAGTCTAGTTGCGGAGGATGTTGCTTCACTGGCCCATATTGGTATTATCACTGCACTCTTCCGGGGTGAGGCAGTTGCTCGCCCACCATTGGATGATGGCTCATGGCAGCTCTTGAAAGTGCACGCCAGCTGCTGGCCAGCCCCACTGCAGCCTACTCTGTCACCGGCGACTCATGGCAGCCCAGCTCCAGGTCGAGCTGTTGTTCACCATCTTAGCTGTAGAGGGCGCAGCATCACTGACCCTCATGTGGGATCTGAACCGGGGCCCTGCTGCTCAGAGCTGGCGTCCCAAGCCAACTCCTAACCAACATGCCACTTGTCTGGCCCTATTTAGACTTTCTTTAGAAGATAGCTTTTAAATTTGAGAGGATGGTATATTTCTGTTTACTGTAGAGATTTGCTTATGTTGAAGGGGAAAATTCTTTTTCTAGGACCACTGAGCAGCAGCAAAGATTCCATGAAATTTGCAGCAATCTAGTAAAAACTCGCCGCAGAGCTGTGGGCTGGTGGAAACGCCTCTTCACACTGAAGGAAGAAAAGCCGAAAATGGTACTTTTTTTGTTGTGACCTATTCAAGGAAAGCAGAATTTTGAGATTAAGTCAGTTTTTACTTCATTGTATAATGATAGCCTGTTTGAACATAGTTTGCTATTTATCATCCATTGGTTTAATTCCTCTAAGTACATTTATAAATGTTTATCTGTATTAGACTGACTGAATCACCGGAAGTTAAATTATATTTAATTTTGTATTCTAGTAGAGTGAAATTTGTTTTCTTAACTGAAATAAAAGTAAAAGACATATAATAGAAACCATTTTTCTTTTCTCAGCTGCACATGAAATTTCTGTGAAGTTATTATTACAGTATAATTCATATTATTAGCTATTTAGCTTAAATAGAGAATACAGTATTCTAGGAGGGAATGTATCTAAATTCTATAAAATAGATCGAATAGAGTTTTCTATGGGTCTTATGTAATATATAGATACTAAGTAGTTTTAAAGAAAAGCGGTAATAAAAAACGGAATTATTTTCCTCCTAAAGTAACGCTTCTCAGTCTGCTTCTGGGAGTTGATCGATTCTTGTTTTCCCCACTTAGTACTTCATGACCATGATCTTTGCTCTTGCTGCTGTTGCTTGGGTGGGACAGCAAGTCCACAACCTCCTCCTCACCTACCTGATTGGTAAGTCTTTAGGAATGACCGCAGGCATGCCGTGGCCAGTGGGGTCCGACTGAAACTTACTGAACAGTATGTGCGTGCTGATCACCTGGAAGGCACTGGTCAGAGACCTGTGGGAGTCTAGAAAGACAACGGAAACCCGCGTCCTTATTCACAGGGGGTTTGTGGTCTTCCAAGGAAGTTAGACAACAAACAGAATAACCAAGGTAGAAAGAAATGTGCACGAGTTAGAGTAGGCAGTCGTGTCCTCCGAGGCTGGGAGGTCATGATGGCTGAAGTTTCTGGGGACGTGGATTCCATACAGCTTCCCCCTACTAGAGTGCCTAACAGTCTGGGAAACCACCATCTTTAAGATGTAATAACATTTAAGAAGTGAACTGCTGCCTCCTTCATTTTGTTTGTTTGTTTGTTTTTAAGTGACTTGCTTACTGTTGCTTCCTGGACTAAACCAACATGGAATCATTTCGAAGTACATTGGAATGGCCAAAAGGGAGATAAACAAGCTTCTCAAACAAAAAGAAAAGAAAACTGAATAAGACATCTGTTTTATTCCCTGTGATTTAAGTATGCCTTGCCCTTGGGAACCGTTTCTGTTAGGCTTTCTGGATACTCAGATGTTACAGAAGTTAGTTAGTAACTCTTTGCCCCCCCTCCTGCCGCCCTTAGTTACTAGAAATTCAGACTTGCCAGGTAAGGCTTTATGTGTAGTGTGTCTTCTTGTCAAGTGTAGCTGGCTGTAGTCTCATCAGTTGGCCTGATAGCGACAACTCATTTGTGAATATGACTTGTTTTGATTTGTCTCCCTTGGGGTTAACTGAATTCTTCCTTTTGGGCTCCTTTCTTTAAAATAATATAGTGGTGAACTTCACTGTAGTACAGTTAACGGTGACTTTGGATAATTGAGTTGATCTTTGCTTTAGCTGGATGTACAAGGTGGAGTAGCCTGTGGCTGCAGGAAGACGGCTCTGTCTGCTTCCACAGTCTGCTTAGAAAACGGTCTGGCTTCGTGAAACTAGAGACCCAGTTTACCACTACCGATGAAGAGACCAATTAAAATCCATTCCTCATTCTGTTTCTATACCATGGGAGAATCCTCATGGAATAAACTGAAACTGATTCCATGCCTGTGTTGGTTTGTCCCATGTGCAGAGCTTAGCCATTAGTAGGAAACATTGCTTGTTCTCCGGCATGGGGACTTGGACCGGCTTAGAGCGTGTGTCCCCTTGTACTTGGACTTAAGGGAGTAGGTCCTTAAGGCTTCGTAATAGCATGCTTCCAGAAGCTTGGAGTTAGGTTTTTTAGCTTACTTTTAATTTCAGGTTTTCAGCTGACTGAAACTAAAGTACATAAGAGGTTAAGACTCCTGTCTGACCTTCACTCCAAGACCAGCCAAATAAAGGACAAAGTCTTCCTGTATTTAGTCCAGATTCACTAGAAAATAATCCTATCCTACTAATTATTCAAGACCAGAACAAGCCTTTAAAGGTAAGCCTCAGGATTCTCATTTTACGGTCTCGTTGGCTGCTTTTGTCCCCATAGGTTTGGCTGAGGAGCAGGTGACTACGCTGGCGTCTGACTTCCCCTAGATATTTTCCGGAAGAGTACAAGGGCTGTGGGTGAGAGCAGACGTGTGGAGATGCTAGATGGTCTTAGGTCAACAGAGATTTTGTAATTCCTTGGAAAGTGTCTTAGAATCATTGTCCCTCTTAATAGTTAGAAATTTAGAGTAGTTGAAATCTGTAAGAATGAACCTCTGAGGGCCAAAAATGTGACATATTTGGGAACAACTCTTAAACTCTGATTATAACTAGCTGTAATATAGTTCTGTGAATTTATTGCACTGATGCCGTAAAACCTAGACCTTGTGGTATATTTGTCTCTTAAGTACTTTTCCTTCCCTTCACTATTGCTGTAAACAGTGGCCCCCATGTGGCAGATGTTTGATTTTTTTTAATGTTTCATATGAAAACCACAAACTACCTTAATTTACATGTGTTTCCTTATTGTAAATAAGCCTGTCTGATCTGGATTTTTGTGTGTACACATGTTCTACCAATTTAACTACTTTTATGGTTTTAATCCTGTATTTCTTCTACTTTGTTTTGTGAAAAGGGGAAAAAAATTAAAAGCTGGAATCCCTTTTTGTGTCCTGCTTTCTTTCTACCTTAGCCAGTACAGTATTTACAGGAATGGATTTACGGATCCGATTAATGAACTACCCTTTGTGATGGGTACATGCCTATAAGGTACTCCTTAAGAACAAAATGAAATAAAAGGTTTAAGAGTATTTATTCAGCAAACATCCAGGCACCACACTAGATGGAAACGGAAACACACACACACACACACACACACACACACACAAAGAAAAAGAAAAAGAAAAAGAAACGGAAATAACAGTGAATAAGTGATAGCTGAAGGTGATGTGTGAGGGGGCTAAGCGGGGACCACAGGCAGGGAACCCTGCAGACTCAAGGGAGAGGGACTGCTAGGGCATCTCTGTACCCCGGCGTACATGAGGTGCTGAGCAAGTAATTGGGGGGGTGACTTGTCTGTACCTGAAACATTTTTAAAATTAAGCTCAAATTGGATGTTTTTATCATTGGGCCTCACTGTCTATACTTAGTGGGTCCTGGGGACAGATTCAAATTTCAATTATGAGCCCCCTCCTACCCCCCAAAAATATATAGATCCTTCCTTGGAGCCTCTTGGGGGTTTGGTGATGTCCAGAAAAGGGAAGTCTCAACCCAAAGTTACTGTAGGTCACCCATGGTTGCCTGATATTTTGAAATGCTGGCCATATACCATGGAGCTGTGATTACTTCTCAGACCAGTCTGATTGGCTGGCTTCCTGCCCAGGCCAGCCTGGCTACCCTTGTGCCAGCTCTGGCCACAGCAAAAGTCCCTTTTTGACACTTGTCTTGGCCTCACCTCCAGCGGCGGTCCTACCATCCCAGAGTTCATGGGCTGTTGAGAGGAAGACATGTGGAGTTAGTGGGCCAAGAAGAGTGAAGAAGGGATTGGGGAATTTTTAGGAGAGGTGATTGAACGCCAGCAGCTCATCTGCCATCTTTTACCATTCAGATCATGATCAGCCAGCCCTATTTGAAGCCCTCAGCAGCTTCCAGTGTGTCCACAGCGTAAGCCACACACACTTGAGTCAATTTAGACGTGGCCCTGTGCTCCATTCTCCTGTACCCCACTTCCCACTCCCACCCAGCCATTCGGAGATTACCCATCGTTAGTCCATGCCCTCCTAGCTCTGTTAGAAGTCTAGAATATCTGCTGCCCCACACAGCCTTCCTCACATTTTGGCATCAGGCAGACCTAGATCCAAACCCCACCAATAATCAGTAGCTTAGCCAATGACCACTTTTTTTTCCTCTGCCTTGTAAAACGTTAGCAAAAATGTTAAGATTGGGTCAATTTAAGATTGAAATTCGTTTTCTCACTTTTGAAATGGGGTAATAGGGGCATTACATAATCGCACTGTTTTGCCAATTCAGTGAGTTAATCTGCAGGAAGCACTTAGTGATAGTCATGAATTGCTAGTTAGTTCCCTTCATGATAAGGATCAAATGGCACTTCCTCCATGAAAGCTTTGGCAACATCCCAGGCCCCCTCTGCATTCCCACAGCACTGAGATTGGCATCCTATAGGGCACATTGCCTGGAAGTGTGGTGTTACTTACAGGTCTGTCTCCCGTACTGGAATCAGTACCTCTTAAGGCCAGGACCACATTTCTGTCCTCACCACAGGGCACACCTGGCACACGATATTTTGAGTTTGTTCAACGGATGAACGAATAAAGTGTATAAAGAGTGGATGGTGCTGGTTTTCTATTTATGGTACAGCTCTTGAAGGAAAGTGGGTTTATTCCCTTATATCCCCACTGTTGCCAAGGCCCTCAATTAAGGTGAACTCCACATTTTTAGCAAAACGTAAGTATAGGGGAACCAATTCTTCAAGGACATTTTCATTTAAAAAACAAATGGTCCTGTAATGTATACTGAACCAGAGAATTTTGTATCCCTGAGATGTTCAAATTGGGAGCTTTGCTTTCCTGGGGTTCACTTGGGGGGGGGGGTCGATAGGCAGAGGCTTTATACTAATAATGTTGATGAGCACTCACTCTGCTGGATTTTGTGTGAATCTCTGGTTTATTTCATTTATCATTACAGCAAATTCAAGTGATTGGTAGTGTCATCCCCATTTTACAGATGGGGAAACTGATCTGCCCATTCATTTATTCATCAAATATGTGTTAAGGGCCTACTATGTGCTAGATAGCTTCTCTAGAAGCTGTGAGTACAGTGGTGAACAAAACTTAGCCCCTGTTTGGTTAGAGCGCAGGCTCAACACCAAGGTTGCCAGTTCGATCCCCACATGGGCCAAATGAGTTGCGCCCTCCATAACTAGATTGAAACAACTACTTGACTTGGAGCTGATGGGTCCTGGGAAAACACACTTTCCCAATAAAAAAAAGAAAAAAAAATTTTCTCAACAAAACAAAACTTAGTCCCTGCTTGCCTGCTTGCTTGGGGACAGAAAATAAATACACTTCCAATGTTTCAGGTGGAGAAAAATTCAGCAGGGTCCTGGGGTTGGGAGGATGGGGAGGAGGCCGTTATATGTGTGTGTGAGTGAACAGAGAGCCGAGGAACACCAGAGGACAAGCCACCTGGCTAACTGGAGGAGCATGTTCACATTACAGGGAAAAGCAGTGCAAAGGCCCTGGGGTGGAATATGCTTGGAGTGTTTGAAGAAAAGCAAGCCAGGGGAGGAGGATGGGGGATGAGGTCTGGTGTGTTGTGCAAGGAGGCAGGTGTGCCCATCAGGGGGCACCTGGTGAACTTGGTAAGGAATTTGGATTTGATCGTGGGTGATGGGAGCCCCTGGAGAGTACATGATCTGACTGGTTTACATTTTTAAAGGTCTTTCTGGCTCCCATAAGAAAGGAGTGGTAGAAGGGAGGGTAGAGGTGGAAGCAGTGAGGTAAGGAGGCTGTTGCAAATATTTCAGATGTTCGGTGACTCACCTCAGGTCACGCAGCTCAAGAGAAGGCAGAATTCACTCCCTTGCAGGTGATAGGATACCCGGGCTTGAAGCAGCAGTTAACACTCCCTGCTCTTTCCGTTGTCAAAATATACTCGACAGACGTTGTGCAAGCCCTTGGTCACTGTGATCTCAGCTAACCCTCGAAATAACTTGTAAGAGAGGTGTTACCCCTGGTTTGTACCTGGGGGAAGTTCAGAGACGATAAGAGATTTATCTAAACTGGTGCTTGTCCGGGTGCAGAAGAGCAGATAAGAGCCACTGGCTCAGAATCTTGTGTTTATTTTAGAAACATTTGTGGCTTTCGTCCAGACTTTCCCAGAACGCGAAAGAAACGTCTGGAGCCCCAGTAAATTGCTAAGATTTAGGGACAGTCAAAAGGAACCACCAGCGGTTAAAAAAAAAAATGCTTTCAAAACGTAATATATAAACACATTTTAAATAACAAAACAAAATTATATAGGGAGAAAAAGGAAGCTTACCGAGTTCTGTGGGTCCCTCCAGAGATACTATACATACGCAAGTATCACATTTTATTCTAAATGAACAGTCATTGCAATAAAAATTAGCAAATATCTAGGCCCTCGTTGTCATTGTTTTTACTTGGACAGATTAAGCACTAGAAGGGACACGGTCAACCCTCCGACAAACGCTTCCCCTCTCCTCTCCCCGTGGAGGGGCCGCGGAAGGTCGATTCCATCGACTCTCTGTTGCCCACCCTGAAGAGCCTCCGTCCCTCCCTCTAGCCGCCCGCTCCCACAAGGCAGTCCTGCTTTGGCGCGGCTGTGAAAGTCTCGCGATAGCCTGCCCGCTTCCCATAACTCCGTGCGCTCGCCCCTCCCGTCCTCTTTCCGCCATCTTTCCGTGCGGGTGAGTAGCTCTCCCTGAGGCGCGCCGCACCATCCGTCGGCTATCGGCGCCATCCTGCAGTCCGAGA
>NW_017731830.1:1075377-1108731 GCF_001890085.2 Hipposideros armiger
CCCGACGGGCCGGCCGGCTGTCGGTGATGTCGTTTTGGTAGCTGGCTGCGCTGGGGACGCGGGGGGACCAGGCTGCTTAGGGGCAGGGAAGCTAGGGCACGAGAGGGGCAGGAAAAGGCGCGCGCTCACGGCGGGACAACGGATGCCTGTCGGTGTTGCAGCTGACGGTAAAACTTTTTTTTTTTTTTTTGGGTCCTCCCGGAACAGCCATAATGGTGCGCATGAACGTCCTGGCCGATGCTCTCAAGAGCATCAACAATGCCGAGAAGAGAGGCAAACGCCAGGTTCTTATCCGGCCGTGCTCCAAGGTCATCGTCCGGTTTCTCACTGTGATGATGAAGCACGGTAAGTGCGGTGGCTGGGTGTTCTGTTTTGGTGTAAAAACGCTTAAGGAATTGGTCCGGTAGAAATGGTGGGTGGGCAAAGGTGTGAGGACACCTGGGAACGGATGCCGGTTGGCTTGGGCCGTGGGCGGGATAGTCGGGTCGCGGGACGCCCTTCGGGAGACACCGAGTAGGTTAGGACTGTCGGGAGGACGACTGAAGTTGGTGACTGTTCTGCTGGGTGTTTGGGAGTGAAAATGGCCTTGGTTGGTGTAATGCTGCTGCTGCTGCAGCGCGTCGTTGAAAGGCTCCTGAGCTCTTCTAAGCTCTGCATGGAAAGGGGGACGGTTATGTGTCTTGGGCCTTTGGGAATGGGGTGCTATGAAGGGGCAAAGGGAAAGTGCATAACCCCCATTTGTAGAGTTGCATGGTGGGCGTTGAGCGTGTTGCTCCCTAAATGTTAAGTACTGTTTAGGCTATAAAAGTTCTGATACAGAGCAACTGTCCTCAAAAACTGCTTACAGAAAGTCACTGAGATGATGAGGCAAGCAGGAGGAACACCAGAGGAGCGTAAGTACGTACTCAGGTCTGTCAAATTGGTATCTGCCATTTAACAGTCGGTTTTGTCCTGTAGGTTACATTGGCGAATTTGAAATCATTGATGATCACAGAGCTGGGAAAATTGTTGTGAACCTCACGGGCAGGTTAAACAAGGTAAGAAGTGATTATTTTCCACATTTGAGAAATACCTAACGTGGAATTAATGTGTTGTAATTAATTGCCCTTGTAAAACCAAATAGTGGTGAGGTGCTTACTTCATTAGGTGACAAAATATTAGGAATTGATTAAGCCATTAATTTTCATATCCCATTTTATTTGTTCTCCAGGGTTGTATTTGCTCTAGAAGTGTTGGTTGCACTAGTGTTTGTGGTGTAGGAGCTGTCTGAAGGAGGGCCGGGGTGAAACTAAGAGCTGGTGTTTGAATCTTGGGGTACACTGCCCGTCTCCCTGGCTGGAACTTGAGTGGCCAAGGCCACCAAGTGCTCTCAGGGTAAATAGCTTGTCCTTCCTCTCCGTGGTGGTTGTGTTGGGTTTTTTAACAATGTTGACACTCCTGGTTTTGCTGATGTCGGCTGTACGTGTCTGAAGTCTGCTCCCTTTCTGTTTGACTTGCCGGCGTAACCTAGTGGATCTATTTTATCCGTTTGGCTTTGTGGTTTAATTGATTGCAGGTATTTTGGGGCAGGTGTCTGTAAGCTAGTTAGGGTCCCTGCGCTGCTACCCTCCTTTCTGTGTTCAGGCTTGTAGCCTTTCAGATTTGCAAGGAGCTTGAGATCCTGTAGTCCAACCCGGGGGTGTGTGTGGTGGGTAAACAGGCCCAGGTGAGGCGTGGTCAGTGGCAGGGCGAGACTGATGGGTAAGGTTATTTCCTGGTCCAGCAATTTCTGTTTCACAAAGTTGCTTCCCTATAGAATGAACTTTCTTCGTGGGTGGATAGATAATACTAGGTGAAAACTGGATGGGAAGGCGTTAGGAGAGATTGAGGGCTTTTCAGGGATAACTGAGTGTCTTGTTTCGTTCTAGTTGTAACCATTAGAACCCAACCCCAAAGAAGGCTTTGGAGTCTCTTTCTCTCACGGATCCTCAGTGTCCTTGAAGAGGAGAGGATGTGTGCCAGTGTTTTTCTGTTATTAGGAGTTAGGAAGCAGAGCTCTGGGTCCTGCTCGAGGTCTCAGCTGGTTGGTGACCAGTGGGAGACAGTCTGCAGCTCGTCTTAGAACTGTCCTGCAGAGGACTGAGTTTACGTAAAAGTTTTCTGGAAAAACCTAGGTGCAGTGCTGTGTGTGAGCTCTGAGTGTTCACTGTCCGGAACGGCTGAGAACTAAGTAGGAGCAGCATTCCCCGAAGGGGACTCGCTGGTGGCGTTCTTGTTCTGTGGTGTTTGAGTGAAACATTCTGGCTACAGAGGTCGTTGAAATCCAGTCCCTCCCTTACCTGCCTGACTTGGGGCAAAACAAGCTAATGCTTTCAGTTTCTCCAACTTCAGTTTTCCTCATTTTTGCCTCGATTTCCTTCCTGCAGAGATGGTTGTACCCTTAGGGTGGAAATGTAGTGGGGCTGGGAGGTAGGCAGCGTTTACAATCTGTAGGTGAAACGAAGATTCTGGTCTTGGTCGCATCCTCTTCAGATTGCTGTCGTCTGGGAAGGGTGTGCGGGTTGAATTCTGCTGGAATGAAGCGCTTGGTGCTGTGGAGTGGAGGCCGCAGAGGGTCTTTGGCTGTCGGTTGCTTGGAGAAAGAACTGATTTTTCTAGTCTTAATTCCTGTATTTTTTCCACCGAGTGTGGGATTGATTGCCTTGGCTGCCTAGTGACATCACAGCTGATAGGATGGGTAAGGTCCTAAAAAGAGGACCTGAGCGAGCGAGCGGGCTTCTTAGCACCGGGCAGTTGGGCCTGACAGGTCCGTTTTCCGTTTCTGTGGGTTCAGAGCTCTGCCTCTAAGGAAGCGTCACTGCTCCAAAGAGGAGTGAGTGAGCTGTCAGCTCATAGTCGCCTTGAGTTGACTGGAGCGTCTCGGAATGTTGTAAACGACTGTTTTGTGGATGGATGTGCACACTGCCGTCGGCCTGCTCTCTTAGCCCTCTGGGGTGGTCTACACCTCGGTGGTGCTAATCCTGAGTGTTCTCACGTGACTATTTCTTGTGTGTCAATAGCGGGAGCCTGTGTGTGTTGATATTTGTATGTGTACTAGTGGTTTGTGGAGCAGCGTTGAGTAGGGGGGGTCATATTTAGCTTTAGTTCACTGAAGAGGCTTTTGGTCCCCTCAGCTTCCATTTTCTAAACCCAGCTGACGGAGTCAGACCTGGTCTGAGCCCATGGTAACTCACATAGCCCATTAGTGGGTGTTTGCACAGCTATTGTGTTTTAGGGTTGGTCCCTGATGGGTGACTGGGGTATATGCTTTGGTGCGTGGAGAGTGCTCACTTTGCAGGGCTGTTGCCACTGTGTTTCGGTAGCAGACAGGTGGGATTGCGTCAAGAACTCTGCTCTTTCTGCTGCCCATCCGTTTTGCCAGGTGAGTTTTTGGGGAAATTGCCTGGATTGTAGGGTAGCATGCCCCGGAAGTGTTTCGTGACCTTCATTAGGTTAGTGCCTGCGGAGCTTGTTCCTTAGAAATGCTAGTGGTTTGCCTTTTTAGTGTAATCAGAGAAGGATTTGAGACCCTACGCATTCATTTCAGCTTTGCTATGGAAAAAAGTTTGACTACAATCTTATTTGTCTAAGACTGTTTTGGGACAGCTCTCCAGCTCACAGGGCTGCACGTGGGGACCTGACACTGTCATGTATTGCTTTGTGTTCTGCCTCTTATTTGAACGGGACCGGCCCGCTCAACCGAACGCCCCTGGCTCGTCAGCCAGCAGCTCACGGAATGGGTCCCTGAGAGGATTGGGTGGGAGACGAGAAATAAAGAGAAGAGAGACAAAGCGCGGGGACAGGAGGGACTCAGTCTGCTGGTGGCAAAACTGAGACCTCGTTTATTGGGCATACAAGATTCTTAAGGGGAAGCAATTTCCTTATTCTGGGGAATGATTCCCTGAAGCTAAAACTCATGGGCTGAGGAGAAACAATTTCTCCTCAGCAACAAGCTATGTTACACACAATATAAACCAATGATATAGCAAGGCAAGGTTAAACTGAGGCAAATCGAAACTGTCTACAAGTCCATAGTAGGAAGTCCGAAGCATGTGAAGCGGGTCCATGGTGGAAAGTCCCAGAGCGGTGATGTGTGTTGAAACTGCAAGTCCACAGTCCATGAGCAACTGAGTCCCTTAGTCCATAAGCTTTTCTTATCAGCAAGCTGGGGTCTTTACTCTTTGCACTTGCGTTGTATGGAAGCCGTTTAAGGCAGAAGCACTGTCCCACAGGTCCCCACCAAACTGCTCCAAGGCTGCTCACTCCAGGCCTTTATCGACCTGGAGACCGAAGCTTGCCAACCTAAAGCCTTAGTGTCCCTGACTGATCCCAGCTGCTCCCAACACTTACTGACGTTCTTAGTACTTTGTCCTCTCCCCAGGCTGACGTAGTGCTAATGCAGTATAGTTCTCAAATGGCATTCATGTCAAAGATTGCACAGAAGGGTTACCCATCACACAATGAGCTGGTTGGTTTACAAGATCGGCAGCTGTAAATGCTGTTTCGTCCCTTAGCTTTGTTGGTGTTGAAGTGTGAACAGTGTTTCCTCTTATCTTTCACAGTGTGGAGTCATCAGCCCCAGGTTTGATGTGCAACTCAAAGATTTAGAAAAATGGCAGAACAACCTGCTCCCGTCCCGCCAGTTTGGGTGAGTTGATTTTCCTCTTTTAAAGCAACTTAACGCTGAAGGTCGTTGTGATGCACTGCGGCTTGAGCTGAGTTGTCTTGTTACTGCTGCAGTGCTAATTACCGCCTTGCGCAGCCAGCGGGACCCAGGACAAGCACGCGTGCTGCTGCCACATTCCATGTGTGAGGGTTTGGGTTCTGAGGGGCCGAGGCGGCAGCTCTGTGTCCCCGCTAATGTCTGCTCTTTGGTTCAGTGCATGTGGCTCATATATGTTCCATGTGATGCCCTCGTATGGCCAGAATCACTCCTGAATCCCAGGTCTCTGGGGAACTTCGATATGAAAACCTTGATCCTTGGAGAGACTGAGTCTAGTCCTTGTTTTCTGCCTTTAAATCTGTGAGGCCGTGGGCAAAGTCATAGGCTTGATGTCTGTAAAAATGATAGTATTCTTACAAGCTCTATTATTACCTGATTTAATTCTGGTAAGCACTTCTGGGGCTGACACAGGAAGCACTTTGTATGTGGTTAGGAACTTAAGCCCAAGCCCCCTTCACCCCTCCACCCCCAGTTGTGTTTGGTAACATGGTTGGATTGACTCCCCCTTCATGGTTACTGAATGTAGTGTTACGAGCGAGTCATTTCTGATGTAATTGTGTTATTTTATTGTCTCACAGTTGACATACCGTATTACGTGTCTTGATCCCCATAGAAACACACGAGATAGGCCATTGTCCGTGTGACTGTCTTTACAGTAGCTAGCTTGTGATCATATGTACAGGAAGTGGCAGAAACTGCCATCACATTTATTTATAGCAACACTTAACATGCTTTCGGCTCCTACCTACCTGAGAACAGAGAGTGACATTTTGAAGGTCGAGGAGTTCCCAGTCTGTTTTCAATGAAGTTCCCCAGCCTCGTGTCTCAGCATTATACCCGGCAGCGCATGCGGGGTGCGTGTAGCTGAGAGCTCTGGATTGGAGTCTGTTGGTTCCAGAAGCGACCCCTGTGCACTGCCAGCTCGTGGAGGCAGAAATAGTCTCTGTCTAGTGGGAAGGCATCTAAGCACTGATGAGTATTGGTGTTTTCTGTACCAGAAAGTGGCTCGATGTTGAACTATTGAGGAAAAACTCACCAGCGTTTTCTTTTAACTCTCCGTAGTTTCATTGTACTGACCACCTCAGCGGGCATCATGGACCACGAAGAAGCAAGACGGAAACACACAGGAGGGAAAATCCTGGGATTCTTTTTCTAGGGATGTAATACATATACCAAATAAAATGCCACAATGGACTCTGGTGCTTCACTCGGTCGTTTTGAACTTTGCAGCAGGAGTAGCAAGAGCGCCTGCGCGCTGTGCAGCCTTTGTTAAGGGGTGGAAGCCTGTTCCCTGCGGCGAACAAGAAAGCCTTGACTTGGGATAACTCAGACCATCCTGCACATGGCTCAGCGGAGGAGGGGTCTGGCCCTGGATGGTTGAATGGGGGTGGGGGTGGGGGGGGGTCCAGGTGGTGCAGCTCGTGCAGCTCTCCTTTTGGAGTCGCATGTTAACCCTGGAAGGAGCGGTGCCTTGACGATACACCTTAATACACCGTGAGCCTAAAAATAAGGTGTGGTTATGGCTCCCTGTGTACATGCCCAGCCGGAAGAAGACAGCTTGAGCCCACAGCTCCAAGACTCAGAATAAATTGGGATGCCATGTCGATAACATCTTAGCACTATGTGTTTGTTAAATGTCATTTTTAAAAAATGAACATCTCTTAAAAACCAGTTTTACTGTAAAGCTCTCATAAGTATATTCCTGGAACTGGGGTGAATTAGTTTGCTGGACCACTTGACCTGGGGAACGCTTATATAGAGCTCAGCCACCAAATGACACGGTGGCCTCTGGAATGTTCCAGGGTTCGGGGCAGTGCTGTCCAGTACGCATGTAACGAGCCACACGTGTAATGAAACTTTAGTGACCACATTAAGATGAGAAAGACAGGACTGATTTTTTTTAATAGCATTTTGTTCAAAATGTTAAAATTTTAATTAATATGAAAAAAACAAATTTTACTTTGAAATCATTTATTGTACATGTATTTACACTTGAAGCAGGTATACCTTAATTGGGACTGGCTACTTTTAATAACCACACATGGCTGGTCCGTATTGGACAGCACAGGCCAGACTCCTGGGCTTTGGTAGGTCTGTGGGTCTGGCCAGGAGAAAGGCTTGGAAGGAGAACTCTGGTACTATGCCCCTCGCCAGCGGGATCTGCCTGTCATGGGAGTGGGGTGCAGAGGGCAGCTCACAGCCTTACAAAAAGAGCAGCTCCTCTGGTCGTGTGGGCCTGCAGCTGCCACAGTGCGGGCCTGGTTACAAGACCACTAGACAGTAGGGTGTTCGGTGCTGATTCTGGATGATAACGTTTGATTTTTTTTTTCTCTCTTCAGAAAAGGCTAAATTGCGCTTATCCATTGGGATTGTTTGGATTGCTTTCCCACAGGGCTACTTCCTGCCTTCCTGGTGTCTAGCAGTTCTCAAACACTTAAGTGTCCCAGCCTAGGTGGAGTGTTGAGTCGTCACTGGCATGGCTTATGGAGATGTCTCCTGGCAGGTGACAACTGTGAGTCCTTGTTCTATAAAAGGGAGAACCTACCTCATGGGGTTGCTAAGTGAGAGCTTGGAAAGCAGCCCAGGGCTTAGGGCATGGCCACCCTTCAGGAATAGTGACTTCATGGGAGGAAGGCCTACTGTGAGACGGGAATAAGGAGTGCTAAGACGGCCTGGAGGTGAGGAATAGCAGCCCCGCTTGGGAAGCTCCACTTGGCATAAATGGAAGAAAGCGAGTTGACTGACGTCTGGGCTTGGATTCTCGGATGTTTGGAAGGCCGGGATGAGTGAGAACATGTTTTGGGGGCGTTCAAGACCAGACTCGGGGTCTGCTTTTAACAGCTGTGATTCCCCCATCTGTAATGGGAATTGTGAAACCTACCTCAGCTGTTGAGGGAAAGGTGAACTTATGTTAAATGTAGTTACTAAGCACTGCAGTCGTGTGTGCAGTTGTTTGTCAGGCACGGAGGTGAATTGACTCCGGAAGAATCCTCAGCTGGCTGATGATGGTTTCTTTCAACTCCCAAGATTGGTAGACTGGGGGAAACCGGGTTTGGGTTTCTTTAACTGTGTCTTGGGTCCCTAGCCCGGTGCCCGCCCCAGGGGGGATGCCTCAGGAAGCGCGTGTTGACACGAACGGATCATCTTCCTGGGCACAGACTACAAATGCATACAACAAGAAAAGGGCCCTATTTGCCATCAGTATTTAGTGGGGAGTCTGTGTCCTTTGAAGAGGTCAGGGGTTGGGAAAAACCTGGCTGAGGCAAGTTGGATGGCCAGTCGATGGGTTTAATATTAAGCACGTGCGCATTGTGTTCATGGGGAGGCAGGTGACCTCAGTCCCTTTGAGACCCAGTAAGTAGACTCACATGACCGGGGCTGGTTGGTGGGGTCCAGACTCCAGGGACTCGAGACCGTTGAGGCTCCTGCTGGCAGGATGCCTGGCTCAGGCCAGGTGAGCTTCGTGTGGTGTGAACCCAGTCTCACCTCACTGCTGTGCAGACCTGGGGGGTGGGGTGGGGAGAGTGACAGCACCTGGGTGGTCTGGGCCTATCAGATGTCCTGGAGTCGTGTTAAAGGGGGCCTAGCACTTACCGAGGCCCTGGCTTCTCAGCCTAGAATCCCTAGATAGAGGTCAGGGAAACGCCTTTCTGAAAATACATTTTTCTGGAGAAACGTTTCCATTTGTAGAGCATAGAGCCTTTGATCAGAGGCTGAAGGACTGAGTTCAGAAGGGAAAAGCAGCACTGCCCAGGCCCTCCCCAACGTTGAGCAGCACGGTGTCGGTCATGCTGTGTTCTCCATGGAGGCTGGTTTGCCTTCTCTCCACGTAACGCGCCTTCTGTGACTGCAGCCAGAAGGGCACCAGGTTCTCTGGGCGGGGCGGCTACGGCCGTTCCTGGTCAGCCGACAGCTGAGGTGCCTCCCTTCACCCCAGACTAGGAGGTCTGCTTTCCGCTCCCGACCCTGAAGGCAGCCTGATTTTCACTTGGCTTTCCAGTCCAATCCACTGCTTCCCAAAACGTGCCTTCCTGTCCTAGATCCGACGCTGAGCCCATGTGCGCCCCGCCTCAGCCTTGCTTGTGGCTCACCCGCCTGGAAGACCTATTCTTCCCCAGAGATGTCCCCAAGACCCAGCTTCAGTGTCACTTCCACCATAAAGCTTCAAAAAGGGCGTGTCTTATTCTTTATCTTTTCTCTCCTAAACATGAATGCCTCGAGGCAGTAGTCTTTAGTGCTCCTTAAATGTTTCCTGTATGCCAGGCATGGAACTCAGCTTTACGTATCTTACCTCGTTTAATCAGCTCTACCTCATGGCTACTATTGCTGGCCCTGGTTTTGCAGGTGAAAAAAGTCAAGTGCAGCTGTGAAGCCATTTGTTCAGGGTTCTAGGAAGTGGCCATCTCAGGATGTAAACGCTTGGAAGCCACAGCCCATGTGGTTGGCCCTCACTGTGCTCTGTCGCACATTCGTCTTCAGTGTAGCTGGTGTTTTGATGTTCGCTGTGTCCAGGCACTTGGGGTACCAGAGTGCAGAAACATCCTGACCGAGTCCTGGCTGGAACCTGTTACTCTGACAGGCTGAGTCCTCCTCAGCGGGAGCCCTGTTACTGATCGGGTGACCACAGCATGTTGCCTGTGGGTGGCATGTCATCTCTGACCCTCACAGCGGGAGAGCATGCTTTCAAAAGTGGAAGTCTGTCTGGCGCCTGTGCTATAGTGTTATGTTCACAGAATTTCATGGCCCCAAAAATCAGTCTCTGGGCATCACAGGTTGGAGTGGGATGTGGGCAGGACTCCTTTCAAGGTCACTGTTCTGTCACCGAGTTCCCCCCTTTTTATGTTCTAAGGGATCGGGTGGGCAGTGGAAGTGCCGAGGACCACACAGAAGGTAAGTCAGGGCAGGCAGTAAGTAAATAGGGTTAAGATAATGGAGTGTGCAATCAAATGCCGGCCTCATTGGTCGCTAGCTGTGTGATTTTGGGCTAGTTGCCTTGCTTCTCTGTGCATCAGTTTGCTCATCGTTAATATAGGGATAATAGTAATACTTCCTGTAGTGGTTGTGAAGATAGTATAATGATTGCGAAGCACTGTGGTAGTTAGAGCTGCTTGCGAGGTATCCCGTTCTCTCCCTACCGGGCAAGTGCACTTCCCAAGTGACTAATTCTGGCCAATGAATGAGTTGTGAGCAGAAGTGACGTGTGTCGCTTCCAGGCTGGGGCCTGTAGAGACTGGTGCAAGGTCTCATTCTGCCACAGTGATGGGTACTGTGCCAGCGAGGCTGCTTCGTTTGCCCAGGCCTGGGACTGAGGGTGACAACGAACGGGTCGAGCCATCCAGCAGTGGGAGTGTAGGACGAACAAGACATAACCTGTCAGTTTGGATTTGTTACTAACCTACGATCCAGATGCTTAGAGCAATCCGAAATTAGTAAGGGCTTATTGCATTACGAAAAGGAAAAGGACGGAGCATATTGGGTTGTCGGAAAAATCATGATGCATTTTTGCAATAAAAAACAAAAAATACATCATGACTTTTCCGACAACCCAATAGAATAACAAAAGGGACTGGCCTTTGAGTGGATGTTAGGAGACCATAGTGCCGTCTGTTCTCAGTTACCTTCCGTTTTCTTTCCACGCGTCCACATCTGACACATACTCAGTCCTGGCTGGGGCACCTGCTTCAAACCATGATGAAGATACCTTAAGATACACTGAACCTGGGGCATGTGAGGTTTGTCCCTAAAATGGTGGGGATTGTAAGATAAGAACCTCGAGTGCTGTTGATCATCATAATTCCTGCCATGTGGATAAACCCATTGGAGTGATAACAGGACTGTCCGTGAGCAGCACGATGGAGACGATCAGGTCCTCATGGCATTGAGTCGGCCCCCTGTTGTTCCTGAGGTGCAGCTGCACCCCTGCCCTTGCCGTGTTTGCATTGTGTGAGCAAGGACTAACACCCTCTTTTTTATTTTTAAAAAGTGCTAGTTTGAGCTAAATTTACATTTAGTTAAATTTAAAATAAATCAGTAAAGCTAAATTTAAATGTACTGATGTGAGCTAAGTTCTAGTCACTTGCAAACAGCTCTTCCAGCTCTTTCACTGACCTGTTCTGGGACTTCTTGGGGACCAATCTCATCATCTGTCAAATGGGGGCCACGATATGGGTCCTACATGCGTCATTAGTGTTCTCTGTTGGACAAAACAGAACCCCTCCTCTAGCTGGTTTAATTTATTGAAGATATAAGGTAACCAAATCTCTGGAAGGGTCAGAGAATCCGTTTGGAGGCTTTGCAGCTAAGGCTGGTGCCTTCATTATCCCTCTGGCCCATTCCATTGGGGAGCTCTGCTGCAGCTCGGCGTGGACACCACAACTCCCTCTGGGATCCTTCGTCCCTCTCCTGCTCCCGAGTTCTTTGTCCCTGCTCTTTTGGGAGGCTTCTCTATTGCCCTTAGTAGAATCACTGTGGCACTATTGACATTTTGGGTCAGATAATTCTGGGGTGAGGTACCAGGGGCAGGGGAGATTGTCCTGTGCATTGTAGGATGTTTAGCAACATCCTGGGTCTCCCCACCAGATGCCAGCTGAGAACCAGGCATGGCTCTAGGTGTTGCTGAATTCCCCTGTGCGGCCAAGTCACCCCGGGTTGAGGAGCACTGCTCTGTTCGGCCAGTTTCACACCCTAACTGCAAGCACTCAGCGCCAGGGCAAGAGTTCCGAGAGAGGCCCCTGGGCCAGATAGCTATAGATTGACAAGTTAGAAATCAGGCTGACAAGCGGTTGAGTAGAATATGTTTTATTTTCCTACATAACTTCATAATAACAAAAGGGCAAACAAACCTGGGTTTCTATGAAGTTGGCAAGATAGCAAAGAAAACTAGATCTGAGCAAGTTGATGGGCCAGCAGTATTTGGATGAGAAATAAAAGATGTTTATAATTTAGAATGATATAATAGTATATATTTATTCCATCCAATTTATTTCTCTTCATTTCACTAAGTATGTTGTTATGATAAAAGTTTTTGCATAATTTATGTTCTGGCAGTAATGATCCAAAAGACAAAAAATAAAGTGTAATTATGTAGTTTCAAAATATGAAAATGTGAATATGTATTCACAGGAAATATAAATGAAAAGATACAAAAATAAAAATTTTAAGTTCAAAAAAAGGATCAATAAAGTTGCTTTCTAAAATATTCAAAAGCAATAACATTACTGGGCAAAATACCAATTATATAAGTAATGAATCTCAAAAGTTTTAAATCAAAATTGTTTAAAGCTGAACATTTTAAATTTAATATTTTGAAAACAACTTTATCAGTCTTTCTATGTAATATTTTTATTGCATAGCTTTTGGCAATTCTAGTATTCATTGTCTAGTTGCTGATATAAAGAGTTGGTATCCCTTCACACATCTCGTGTCTAGAGAGTGATATGAATTGTTTAAATTGCAAAATGTTCCTCAGCTACAACGATCAGGAACATGAAGAGAAACAGAAAAATGGATGCTCAACACTGCTGGAAAATGGTACTTGATAAGCTAGAATCCATTGCTCATATGCTCCTTGAGAAGGGGAAGTTAATTAAGAAGCTAATTAATTTGTCCTTTTTCTCACTTAAGTGTTTTCAACACTCCACTTCTTCGCATACTCTGAAGCAGTGTCTGTCAGCAGCATTGGCAGCGACCCCAACCCACAAACTTCTGTGCCGTTCAGGTATAATTGCCTTTTGTTTAGAGATTTGAGGGCAAGAGGTGAGGAGAAGATTCTTTGGGGCCTGAACAGTATTGGTTATGAAATGGGTTGTTGGGGATGACACATCACGCTGAACCAGTGTTAAGCATATGATCCTGAGTGACAAGAGCACACTCGTGCTCCGGGGTAAATTTGTTTTTTGATATATTTCTGAGACGCAGGACCAGTTTTGCTGGGGTCTCAGTGCACTACTGGCTGCAAGGGGTACTGTGAAGACAAGTCTGGGCCACCGCCGTGGGGACCGTCAGACTCACAAAACAGGCATTTCCCAGACACACAAAGCGCTCCAAAGGTGACGGGCAACCAAAACGGCGAACTAGGGAAATCCAGGGCTCCATCCCTCCCCCCAGACAACCACTGAGCTGGCAAAAACTGTGAGAAGCATCTTTTGAGGAACTCTCGTCCTAGTCAAAAAACTTAAAACAACAAGAGAAAACTTGGTGAGGAGAGAAACTGCTGGTTTATGTATGAGTGCTGTGGCATTTTAAATGTGAGCCCACCATCCCCCACACTCCATGGCCAGGAGGACAGCAGCCCAACTTCTGGTGTTGGTTTCTAGTGCCAGAAGGAGCAATAAGGACCTTAACTCTAAGAACGGTGGTTGTGGATGTCAACCTGTCCGGTGGCTCCCTCAAGGACAGAGCATTCCCAGGGCTAGGGTAGCTTTCCCAGTGGCTTATGCTGAAAGCATTTCTAGGCACAGCTACTGACCTCAGCAGTGTGGGCCAGGGACAGCACTTGGGACAAGTAACAGGCCAAGAACCCCGGGGAAGAAGAAGATGAAAAAGAGAGAGATGTGGGAATAGGCTTTTCAAAGCTTCTGTGTGTGCCAGGGGATTGAGAACGCCAAGGACAGGCCAAGAGGCAGACACATACTCAGAAAGGGTTTGCGAAGACTCAGCTTTCATCTCTCGCTGGCCCTCACCTCAGGCTCTGCAAGGAGGAGGTGAAGCTAAGGCAGAATTGTAGACAGGCTGGCTAACTGTTCAAGGAATGCCTGGACCCAGATCCCGTTAGCATCATTTGAGAGTATTTCTTTTAAAGAGAAGTTTATTTCTTTCGTTGGCTCCAGGCTTTTAAGGTGATTCTATCAAAACACCAGCTGCCCAATAAGCTAAAGGAATACAGACTTCAGTGGCAAAGACTAGACCTTACAAAAATAGTGTAGAAAAGTCACTAAACACTCAAACAACAGCAAACCCTGGAGAGGAAGGAAAACCTGACTTGCAGAGTTGCCACATGTTCAAAATATCCAGTATTTAACCACAACAAAAAACCCATAAGCCATGCAAAGAAACAAGAAATTGTAGCCATTCACAGTGGAAAAAATTAATAGAAACTGTCCATGAGGCAGCCCAGGTATTGGACTTACTAGACAAAGACTTTAAATCAACTGTCTGAAATATGCCCAAAGATCTAAAGGACACCAGGAGAATGTTGTCTCAACATATTGAGAATATCAAGAAAGAGACAGGAATTCTAAAAAGGAGCCAAAATCTGGAGCTGAAGAATCTAATAACCGAAATGAAAAATTCACTAGAGAGGTTCAAAATCAGGTTTACACAGACAGAAGAAAGAATCCGTGATCTTAAAGATAGGGCACTTGCAATGCAGTCTGAGGATGCAGAACGCACAATGAGCAGAGCCTTAGACACCTGTGCACACCAGGAAGCATGCTTACATGCGTGATAGGAGTCCCAGAAGGAGGACAGACAAACAGATCGATAGCATAGAATGAGAGCCTAGGAATAAACGCATACATCTATGGTCAGTTTTTGACAAGGGTGCTAAGACAATTTACTGGAGAAAGTACAGTTTCTTTAACAAATGGTGCTGGGACAAAAGAAGTTGGACCACTGCCTCACACCATATACAAACATCAAAATGGATCAAAGACCTAAATGTAAGAGGTAAAACTATAAAACTCTTAGAAGAAAACAGTAAATTTTCATGACCTTGGATTTGGCTATGGATTCCTAGAACACCAAAAGCACAGGCAACAACAACAAAATAGGTAAATTAGACTGTGCCAAAATTAAAAATTTTTATGCACCAAATGGCACTATCAAGAAAATGAAAAGAAAACCAACAGAATGGGAGAAAATACTGTAAATCATATCTGGTTAGGGCTTAGTATCCAGAATATATAATGGACTCAGAACTCAACAACAAAAGGACAAACATGGTAATTAAAATGGGAGAGGATTTGAATAGACACATCCCCAAAGGAGATATACAAATGGCCAACAGGCTCTTGAAAAGATAATGTCAATTGTAAGGGAAATGCCAATCAAAACCACAACAAGATAACACAACGTCTCCATAGGAGAGCTGTAATCAAGAAGTGGAACATAAGGGGTGGTGAGAATGTGGAGAAATCAGAGCCCTCATACATCGCTAATGGGCATGTAAAATGATGCAGCAGCTGTGGAAAACAGTCTGACAGGTGCTCACATCAAGCAGGATTACCACGTGACCCAGCAAGCCACTCAGGTGTATGCTGAAAAGCACTGAAAACACACAAACAAATCCTTGTACATGAATGTTCATAGCAGTACTAGTCACAGTAGAGCCAACACGTAGGAACGACTCCAGTGTCCATCCCACGAAGAACGAAAAATCGAAACATCCAGTGGAGTATCCTTCAGTCGTAGAAAGGAACCAAGTACCGATACATGCTGTGCGTGGATGCGTCGCAAACATTAAGCTGAGTGAAAGAAGCCAGACACAAAAGGTCTCAGTATTTCATTGATGTGAAAGGTCCAGAGTGGGTGCATCCGTGGGGACAGAAAGCAGACCTGTGATTGCCAGGGGCTGGGAAGAGGGGGGTGGGGATGCTTGCTTAATGGGTTTCCTTTTGGGATGATGAAATTGTTTCCGAGCTGGATAGATGCATTTAACACTGAATGTGCTAAATGCTACTGAATTGTACACTTAAAAATGGCTAAACTTACGTGAATTTTACATCAATTAAAAAGAAAAGGGGGGGGGTGACCGGTTAGCTCAGTTGGTTAGAGCATGGTGCTGATAACACCCAAGTTTTCTGGTTTGATCCCCACATGGGCCACTGTGAGCTGCGCCCTCCCTAAAAGAGTCAACTATGCCATTGTAGCATGGAAGCAATGTTGTAACCATTGCCCATGGCTGTTCCCCAATAAAATTTAAAAAAAAAACCCAAAAAAACCCCACCCATGCAGCCTGAAAACATGACTGCTGTCCTCCACCCTGCCTCAGAGGGGCAAGACCTGGTGATGGCCTCGGAAGCAAAGCGTTTTACAGGTATAGCTGAAGTCTCATCTTAGTGGGATTTAAACATGTCTTGGAGGGTGGATGGGACCCTCAGAGGCCCCAGAAAGAGCCAGCTTGCCCTGTTTATCTGAGAAGAGGGGTGTTTCTGAGTGTGTTCCTGTCATTCGGTGAGATCCTTGTTGGAGACACCCCCAGGATCTGTTGCTGAGCTGAGGGGTGGAACGTACACACTGGAAGTCTGCTTCTCTAAAGTCTGTAAGACACTGGGGGCCCAGTGGCCCCGTGTGGGCGCCTCTCAGAGTGTAAGACACAACAGAGCAGAGTCAGTCTCCCCCACTCTCCAGGCTGCCGCGGAACCCTGATAGAGGACGCAGCCCCTTCAAGGAGCAGGGCTCATGAGCGACTCCACGTAAGGCACCACTTGGGGACTCCCAGACATGCTATGAGCACTTCTGGGAAAGTGTAGACCCCTGGGAAGCAGCAGGGCTCTGGGCCACCGAAATGATCAGTTATCATAAGGTTAATTCAAATGACATGGATAACAGGCCTCGGACAACAAGGAGGCCTTGCATGCATTGCAAAGGATTCTCTGAAACTGGGAGAAAGCACTCCTGTCTGCAGAGGTGGAGCCTTGAATTTGGCACAGTGTCTGGCACATAGAAAGTCCTGAAGAGATATTTTTTTGAATACATGAATGCTATTATGTTGTGGAACGTCTGGTTTTTTTTTAGGATTTTTTTTTATTGGGGAACAGTGTGTTTTTCCAGAACCCATTAGCTCCAAGTCAAGTCGTTGTCTTCAATCTAGTTGTGGAGGGTGCAGCTCAATGGCCCATGTGGGGATCGAACCGGCAACCTTGGTGTTATGAGCACCATGCTCTAACCACCTGAGCTAACCGGCCGCCCCAAGGGACATCTTTCTAACAGCCAAAATTTGTTTATTTTTCTCCTTTGTGGAGGGGAAGGTGAAGAACGGCATAGAGAAAAAGTAAACCAAAATGGTCTTGAATTACCAGCTGTCTTTCTCCTGTCCCCATTCTTCACTAAAAATAAAGGCCTGCTTGGGGGCCGTGACGATGGGAACGGAATGTGTTTAGAATAAGTAGCACGTGTGGAGACACTGCTTGCTGTGTTCGCTCTTGCTGTTACAGTAACAGCACAGGCTGCTGTGGGAGGGGGTTTCCTGCCTGGATCTTTGTGGAAAGACCTACAGTGTGGCAAGGGAGAATGGGGGACGGGGGGAGAGGGGTTCCCAGGGGGCGGGGCTGCATCCCAAGACAGGGTGTTGCGGGCAGGTGGGTAGGTGCCCAGGGACAGGAGGTCCGTGCCCAGCTGTGCTTCCAGCATGATGGCTCCCAAAGCACAGAGTAGATGTGGTGTCCCCAATTTGTGAGGTGTCTGAAGGACAGAGGCTTGGAGCGTGTAACCTAGCCGCTGTGTGAGTGGGAGTGTGGGGGAGGGCAGGGGCTTGACAATGAACTTGACAGTAGAATGGGACCTCTTTGAGCTCCAGTTGTGTCATCTGTGAAAAGGGATGGCAATGATGATAGCCATGCTTGTACCATACATGGTGTTCCAGACGCTGTTCATACAATAACTCGTCCAGTTTTCAGGTCAGTATGACCAGGCGGGTACTATTATTAGGTGTATTTTACAGGTGTGTAAGTGGAGGTGTAGAGAAGTCAAGCCACCAGACCGTACAGTTAGTGTTTGGAGGAGGCAGAGTCAAACCTGGCTGGTGTCTCAACCACAGCTCTGGCTTCGTGTGCTTATCACGAGGATTACATGAGTGAACGCGTTAAGAGCTTAGTCTGGCGTCAGGCCCAGGACAAGGTCAGAAACGGGTAATAGCTGCCCTCAGCAGTGTTAGAATCAAACCCACAGTGCGGCTTTCTCCAACTGTCCAGCGACATGTGCTGTATCATCAGCCACTTTTCTGGGGGAGTGGAGAGCATGTTTTGTAACCACCTTTTGAACTGGTGGCTTTACTTAGAACAGACACGAATGCGTTTGTGCCATGCGGAAGGTCAGATTTGCTCAAGCCTGCCCTCCTTCTGGGCCAGCCCCCGGCCCCACTGTCCTTCAGCCCCTGGGGTGCTGACCTCGCATCTGTGTACCTGCTTCGTCGTGAGCCAGTATCTCAGAGGATCTGAGCGGTGCCCAGGTGGACGCACAGGATGGGAGCCTTCCTCTGCCGTGATTCCGGGCGGCCCTGGTGGAGCTGGGAACTGGGGGCCGTCCCCTCCGCAGCCTCTTTCGGCAGTTGGCTTGTTAGAGCAAAATCCAGGTGCCAGAGAATTTGATTTTGTTTCTTTCCCTCCCCGTGAAACAGAACGTAGGTCTGCTGTGTGGGGAAGGATCTGGGGATCACTGTTGTCTGTTTATTTGGCTGCTGGCTGAATGGGAATTGGCTTTTTTCCTCAGGAATCTAGATAAGTTTCCTATTCAATTATGAAGCAAATTTTCTAGCCTTCATAACCCTCTTGTTTTTACAAGTGGGATTTCCTCGGTGGAGGGATTCTCTGAGCAGCGGATCCCTCTCTCGTGTCCCTCATGCCTTCTGTTTCTAAGGTCCTTGTCCGTCTGTGCAGTAAGTTAAACCCCCTCATTCAGGCATTAGGAGCTTCTGAAGGGCAGTTTGGGAGACTCTGACCTTGCAAGCTAGGGGTGAATTCTTAACGTGCACCCACCATGGCTAAGCGTTGGCGCGCCCTCCCTGCTCTTCAACCCATCAGCTTTGGTCATGGTCACACAAGCTGCATCTTTAGCAGGACTTGGGCCTGGGGTCAGTGGAGACCAAATGTGCAGGGAACAACACGATGTGTAAGGTCCAGCCTGGGCTGATTGGGAAAAAGCAAAAACAAAACCCCCAAGCTCCAAACACTCCGCTGCCCTTGAGATGGGGCTTGCACCAGGCTTGTTGAGAAACCCACTGATGAGGTCCAGTTAACTTCCTTTCTAACTGGTCCTTTGGCCCCTCTGAGCGTGGGCTTCTTGGGGGCAGCTCGGTCAGCCCCACTTTCCCTCCCTACTCGTGGGCCCTCACGTGTGCGGCATGATTGATGTCTGTGATATTGTGAAATGGTGACCACATCCGTCACCTCCCATAGTTACTTGTTTTGGGTGAGAATGCTTAGTACGTTGAGATCTACTCTCACCAAATTTCAGGGATTTCATACAGTGTTAAGTGTGGTCACCATGCTGTACGTGAGACGCTCAGCGTTTATTCCTCGCATCCCTGGAGTTTGTATGCTCTGATCAGCCTCTCCCTGTTCCCCCACCGCTGAGGCGCTGGAAACCACCATTCTATTCTGTTTCTATGTGTTTGACTTTTTTTTTTAAGTTTCCACGTATAAGTGATAACCATACAGTGTCTGTCTTTCTCTGCCTGGCTTATTCGCTTACCTTAATCCCCGCCAGGCTCTTCCACGTTGTTGCAGACAGCAGGATTTCCTCCTTTTTAAAGGCTGAATAAGACTCTGTTGTATATACATACATATGACGTCCTCTCACCCGTTCATCCACTGATGGACACTTAGGTTGTTCCCGTATCTTGCCTATTATGGATAATGCTGCCGTGAACATGCGGGTGTAGATATCGCTTCCAAGCGCTGATTTCCTTTCCTTTGAATATAAACTTAGAAATGGGATTGCTGAGTCCTAAGGAAGTTCTATTTTTAATTTTTTGCAGAACCCCCATGCTGTTTTCCATAATGCCTGTACCTATTTACATTCTCATCAACTGCGTACAAAGGTCCGCTTTCCTCCACATCCTCACCAACATTTATGATCTCTTTTTTTTTTTTAGCTGAGCCATCCTGCCACCTGTTGGCAGCTCAGCAGCTGCTCAGCTCAGGCCAGGCATCAAACTGCTGTTGCTCAGAGCCCAAACTCTTGAGCGAGCTCTTAACCAACTGAGCCACTCGGCCGGCCCTATGATCTCCTCTTTTTGATAATAGTCATCTAAACGGGTGTGAGGTAATATTTCCATGTGGTTTTCATTTGTCTTTCCCTGATTGTTAGTGATGCTGAGCACCTTTTCATGTACCTGTTGACCATATGTGTGTCTTCACTGGGAAAAAAATGTCTGTTCAGATCCTTTGCCCATTTTTAATCAGATTTTTTTTTTTTGCTGTTGAGTTATATGAGTTCCTTATGTCTTTTAGATATTAACCCCTTATCAGACAGACAGTTTGCAAATATTTCCTCCATTCTGTAGGTTGCTTTTCCCATTTGTTGGTTATTTCCTTTGCTGTGCAGAGGCTTTTTAGTTTGATGTCCCACTTGATTCTTTTTGCTTTTGTTGGCTGGCCTTTTGGTGTCATATCTGAAGAAATTATTGCCCAAACCAATGTCAAGGAGCTCTTTCCATATGTTTTCTTCTAAGAGTTTTACAGTTTCGGGCCTTACGTTGAAGTCTTTCATCTATTTCAAGTTTGTTTTTGTGAGTGGTGTAAGATAGGGGTCCAGTTTCAGTCTTCTGCATGTGGGTGTCCAGTTTCCCCAAATGCATTTATTGAAGAGACCGTCCATAACCCACTGTGTGTTCTTGGTGCCCTTTTCAAAGGTTCGTTGGCTGTATATGTGGACTCTCTTCTGTTCCCTTTGTCTATGTGTCTGTTTTTATGCCAGGACCATGCTGTTTTGATTATTGTATCTTTGCAATATGTTGGGTTGTCGGAAAAGTCATGACGCATTTTTTGCAATGAAAAACACGGAAAAAATACGTCATGACTTTTCCGACAACCCAATAGTTTGAAATAGGGAAGCGTGACGCTTCCAGCTTTGTTCTTTTTTTCAAGGTTGTTTTGGCGATTCAGGTTTTTTTGTGATTCCTTAGAAATTTTAAAATTCTTTTTTTTCTATTTCTGTGAAAAATGTCATTGGACTTTTGATAGAGATTGCATCGCATCTGTAGATGGCTATGGAGGGGAAAGGAGACCCAAACCTCACAGGAATCCCAGTGCAGAAGTTGATACACCGATCATCTGCAACATCACTATTTAGCTGAAGAGGAAAGGAAGCAATGTGGAAAGGTTGACCAGCCTTTGTCAGAAGAACAAGTTAATCGGGAGTTGCCAGAAGTAGAATGTAACATTGACCAGCTTTGTCTGAAGGACCGAGCGCACTGGCCAGCCTCAGCCAGAAGAACAACGTAAAGAAGAAAAGGGTCAACTCCATTACCATGCCAAGGAAAAATAAAGGGAAAATATCACATCGAAAAGCACAAGAAGGATATGAACAGGTACACGCTAAGCACGCTGCTAGGAAACAAGAATTCGAGAGGAGAAAACGAGAGAGAGCAGGAGCTCTAAGACTCTACAAAAAGAAGAAAATGGAAGAGTTTACAATATGGAGCAGAAAGACTCAGAAGGCTCGACGGAACTTGAATGTACAAGTAGAGCCTCTTCTTAAAAAAATAAAAGGAAAGCATTAAATCAAGCATTTTGTCCTTAATCAAGCTTTAAAAAGCTGCTGTCTGAGTGCTTCTGTATGTGTAATGCGCTTCCTAACAATTAACTAACTTTGTCAACGTAAGCTGGATGGCTAAGCTGTACTAAATATAACATGTCCAAATATTTTTGTTCTCACAAAAGAAAATTTTCTATATATGTGCTGCATTAAAAATATATATATATTTTTGACTTCTTTGCCCAGCAATTTTTAGATCTCTATTTCTTTAGGGTTGGTCAGTGATTAGAAAATTATTATGTTCCTTTGGTGGTTATGTTTCCTTGATTCTTTCATTTTTCTTGTGGGCAATGCAAAGCACTGATGTCTGCCCATTTGATGGAGCAGTCACTTCTTCCAGACATTGCAGACTGTTTTTTTGGGGGGGAAATACATTCGCGTGTAGGTGGCTCTGAGGGTGCTGCTTAGGTGGGGTATGGGGGTTCCGGTTCCGGGGAGGCCCAGTGAGAGGGGGGCCTCAGCAAAGGTTTCCCAATGGCCAAGGCTGTGTGTGTCTGCTGTGGACATGAGAACTATGTGAATCTTCAGTGGTGAAGGTTGCGGGAGTCCCCCTGCTCTCTTTTTCAATTGTGGGGATTTTCTAACTGAAGGTATCCCCCCTAACACCAGGCCCTGGAGTGGGGCTTATGCAGAACTGCTGCAGCTCTCGGGTTTGGGGCATGCTGAGGTTGGGGGTGCTGGCCTTCCTGGTCCTGGGGAGGCACAGCAGCCCCTCTGTCTGGGAGGCAGTGCCCAGCCAGGGTCCACAGTGGTGATGACTGTTGGTTACCTCAATGGTGAAAGCTGTGTGTCCCCTGCAGAGCAGGCTGCTGGGGTCCATGCCGATGACCACTGTGGGGTCCTCTGCTATGAAAGCTGGGGGGAGTCTGTGGCTGTTGCAGGGGCCGTTGAGGTCCTCAGTGGCGGAAGCTGCCAGGGTCCTCCGCAGAGCTGGCCACTGGCATTTGCGATGGCCCCCGTTACATGGGCAACCCTGAGAGCCCCCCCCTTCTTCCCTCTGAGCCATCTGCACCCAGATGCCTGAGCCTAGCCCATCTCCCCAGCAACCCTTTCTATGTGGTTATTCTCCTTTTTCACTCCACTGTGTTGCTGTAGGTTCTTAATTGGACTCTTGAGCCCTCCCAGGGCTAGTTCCCTTTGTGGATAGCTGTCTAATGGTAGTTTTTGTCAGGGGATGAAGGCTGATATCGCGTGTGCTGCCATCTTACCGATGCCACTCCAAACTGTCTTTTCAATGGCAGTTGTCTCTTGATCTGTTGGCCTCACCGTACTTGAAAACCAATCCAATCTGCTTTTAAAAACGTGTCTAACGGTGCAGTGACAGCAGAGTCTCATTGTGACAGCAGCACCTAAGTGGGACTGTCAAGAGCGGGAGCTGGCAAACCTTTTCTGTGAAAGACAGTCAATATTTTGGGCTTTGCAGGCCACATACGATCTGTTTCCTCCTCTTCCTCTCCTCCTCTTTCTTTGACAACCCTTTAAAAACTATCATTAGCTCCGATACCATGGGCTGGAAACCCCGTGGTCTAGAGACAGACCCCTGCCGCCATGGCCTGCCTGATTGCTCCAGGCTTGCTTTTCGCATCTCTCCTCAGACCCTTTGAGCAGCCCCGTGTTCTTCCAGCAAATTCCTTAAGTTAGCCATCAGGTTCAGTGTCTTGCAACTAAGATATCCAACTGATTCAGGTAAATGGGTGCCTTGCCCAGACGCTTAAGACATGGTCCAGTGAGGAAGCGCCTTGGGTTTGGGTGGGATCAGGCCACTTGGTCACAGCAACAGCCATATTTCTCATGGTGTGCGTCAGGTGCTGGGCCGGATTTCATTATGTTGTTTAATCCTTACAGTCACCCGAGGAGAAAGGTGACTTATCCCCAGTTTCCAATGGAGAAAAGTGAGGCTCAGGTTAAGTTGCTGACCTAAGGTGACAGGGTGGGGCTTGTGTAATTCCGGAACCAGCGTCCTGCTACTCCGCTGTGCAGGACAGCCCTACTGCCTGTGTCATCTCCCATTGCCAGCGAGGCATGCCCGCCTTTCGGAAGTTCAGCAAAGGGTTGTTAGCACTCAGGCGGCCAAATGGCGTTGGAGAGCGAGCACTGGGAGGGGCAGCCAGAGGTTGAACCCGTGCCCTGGAGACCCCTGTCAGGGTGCTTCTGGGAGATGATAACACCAAGGAACCCAGGCCCCCCACTCATGGCGCTTCATGGGGAAAGTGGTGTGGATGAAATCGAGAGCCTGCCCAGTTTTCGTAGGCCAAGTCCCTGAGGCCTTGTCCTTTTGGACAGACAGCCAGCAGCCAGGAATGGAGGGCTGTCATCAACCCTCAGGCGCCGGTGTCACTCACAAGTTGTCGTTAGGCCCCTGGGATTGCTTACTGGTCTTGACTGCTGGAAACGTTCTCAGCACCCTGCTAGCCCAGGCTCATGCTGGGAACACCCAGCTGTGGTGGGGAGGGACCTGAGGTCTGGCCCCCGGTGGGGGGCATTTATGGTGCCTTAACATTCATCAGAACCAGGGGCAAGACCCAGACCTGAGCTCTCAATGCAAACACCGTAGCAGCCGTGTGTATAGCGTGAGGCTTTCTGCCGACCCTGTTCACAGAAGCGAGAAGACGAGAACGGAAAGCTTGAGGCGCCACTAGATCTCACACTTGGAGGTTGGTCGCCGGATTATGCTGTGGAAGCGCCGGGTGTTCCCCAGCTGATAGATGGGTGTACACAATGTAGCATATCCGCGCATTGGACAATTACTGGACGGTAAAGAGAAATGAAGCTCCGACACAGGCTACAAAACATGGATGGACCTCGGAGACATGGTGTTCAGTGAAAGAAGCCAGACACAGAAGGCCACGTACTGTGTGATTCCGCGTCTATGAAACATCCAAAACAGGCGAATCCAGAGACAGGAGGTAGCTTCATGGTTGCCGAGGGCTGAGGGGACTGACTGACAGCTGGTGGGCACAGGGCTTCTTTTGGGGGCGATGAGAGTGTTCTAAAATTGACTGTGGTGATGGCTCCACAACTTTGGGAGTGTGTAAAACACCAGTGAGTTTTACACCGTAAGCGAGTGAATTAATTGTGTGGTATGTGAATTCTATATCAACAAAACTGCCTAAAAATGTAAAAAGAGAGGTAAATTGATTTTCATAATTTAACTCAAAATACCTAAAATAGGATCATTTTAAGAAGTAATCAGTATAAAACATTATTAATGAGATGTTTCCCCTTCTCTTTTCCTGGGTGACAAAGCTTTGGAATCGGTGTGTGTTTTCTGGTTATAGCACATCACTTTGGATCAGGTGCAAAGCAGCCACGTTTGGTCACTGCCTCCATCTTGGAAGGTGCACATCTAGACACTTCACGTCTTCCCACCAGTAACAGCCTCTGTGTGTCCTCCTCCTCCTGCTCACTTCCTGCCACTCGCCAGGAGTAGACCTTGAGCCTGTATTCACTCTTTCTAAATGAGTTTTCTTTCCTGTGAAATGGGGACAGTTAACGGTAGGCTATGGTCAGGGTGAATTGAGATCATCGGTGTGAAGCTAGAACGGTGTCTGGTGTCCAGTCAGCATTAGTTATTATTACTGGTTGATCCAACAGGGCAGGGCAGCCTGTATCCTCAGGCGGGAGAAACAGGGAACCGGGAACCATGGCTCAGACTCTGGTCCGGTCGCGTCCGAGCTGCCTTGTAGAGGAGAGGAGCCCGTTATGTCTGCACACCTGCCACACTCACAGCCCTTTGCGGGAGTTCTTTGCTCTGAGTTCCCCACTTTGCATGTCAGGACCCGGATTCAGCTGGCTGGGCCGGAGTGGACACCCACCCTAAGGACAGACAACGTCTGGGCTGGTGAGGGGATGTGGAGCGGCCCAGTGTGAGATCCAGCACGCAGGGATGCCGGGCCAGCAGAGCGATTCGGGTCCTTTCTGTAGGCGGATTTGAACATGCGACCTGGAGGAAGGGTTAGCGTCAGCGTCGGGGGCAGACGCAGCGAGCAGGAGGGAAGTTCTAAGGAGAAGCCCTGAGTCAACGGTGAACAGGAGCCATGAGTTAGCAGGGACTGAGGTGGGCCAAGTGCGGACAGCACAGGAATACGCTGAGGCCCACAGCTGTCCTGTCACCATGCTACGGGGCCCAGAGTACCGAGCCACGGTGTCCCCAGTGAGGGGTACCCAGGCGTGTGCCCGCTGAGCACAGAGCCTGCTGACAGGTGACAGGGCCTGAAGCTGTTCCCGCTGCTGGGGGGAGGCCTGGTTGGTGGCGCAAACTTTGGTCTCCCCAATCTTGTAATGAAACCTGAGACTGTTTCTCTCCCTGGCGCCCTACAAGAACCTGACCGACATGCCAGCCATGTCAAACTCCTCTGAGACTCGGTTGTGTCACCTGTGGAGTGGGGACAGCTGTTGCTTTGGCTGTTTAGTGTGTCTTCCTCGGGGGCGATGACTTTTAGGTGACACCACTGCAGCTCTGGGCCTGCCAGTCATGGGCCCTCACCCCTGGGGTGGCCGTGTCACTGACTGGCCCAGTCAGACCCTCCGTGGCAGGGACTGGCCTCCTGTGTAGACACACCTGTGGGGAAGGGGTTGGGACCCTTGCGAGCTCCTGGGTTCCTGTTTTCCAAGGTCTGGTTAGTTGGCTCCTTTGTTCTGGGAGCTTCCTAACTGCCTTGACGGATCTCCATTTCTTGTTTAAGTATGAGCACTAACTGGACATACACCTCGTGGGTTTAGGAGTGACACAGTGACCCCGAGGCAGGCGCCCCCTCCGCCCCTGGTCCCACCCCTCCTCTGCCTGCCGCGTCTGCAGTTTCTGCCAAACATCTTTGCGCTCATTGAACGTGAAGCAGCCCAATGTTTTCCTCTATGAAAGAAGATTCTAAGCCTAAACCAAGCCCCCATTTACCGTGGGCTTTGCCGAGGTCTTGCCAAACGCCTCTTCATGCTTCCGTTTCTCTTTCTGAATAACGTGAGGGTATGGGATGGAAGTGAATGAGGCGATGGTCCCCTCTGCAGTACCCCAGGATGCCCTGTAGGTGGCAGCATATGACCACAAATGCCTGAGAATAATGGTCCCAGAGCCCGAGACCAGACTGCAGAGAGGGCTGGGGAGATACCAGCTGTGGGGGACACAGGAGGAGGAGGAGGAGGAAGGAAATGGGTGTGATCCATCCACCCATCCTTCTGTCACCGAATGGTTTTGAGGACCTGGGCTGGGCTGGGAGACGCTGCAGACAAGACAGGCTGCGCCCTAACTCAGAGCGCTCCTCGTTTCCCAGCGTCATTACGTAGCAGCACCCAGGCTTGCTTCCCCACCTGCGAAACGGGGTAACAGACCGTGTACCTCACAGGTGGGTGGTGAGTCTGAGGCGCTGGTCCCCGCCGTGGGTCTGTCCCTTCCCTCAGCCCCACCAGTTTCTTCACAGCAACTGGGAGCACCGCTGAACCCCACGGTCGATGTCCCCTCTGTGTCAGGGTGGCTCCAGCCAGCCCTCCCCTTCTGCAACGTCTGCTGAAGCTTTAAGCCTGAGGGACTCCCCCAGGCCTGTGCGAACCCTCAGGAACCTCAGAGGTCAGACTCTGATGATTTGTATCATTTCTAAGGTTTGGTGCAAAAATGTTTCTAAGGAAATAAGGGAGACGTTATTCTACTGATATATATGGTATATGCTGTTGTACAGGTATATATGGCAGTACGCACACACACACACGGATGTGTATCACACATGCTGATAGACGTACATGTGCATACACATTGGTGCATGGCATGCAGACACAGACACACTGGTATGTATCATACACATATATGCACACACTGATAGATTATACAGAAGGTGCCGAAAAATGTATACGCATTTTTAAGAAAGGAAAAACTGTATTAAAATTGTAATATTGGGTTGTCGGAAAAGTCATGACGCATGTTTGCGACAGATGGCACTTGCTCATTTTTGGAAGTACTAGAGTCATTCACATCTATGTTATTCCTATGTCATTTGACAGCTGACAGTTCTAGCTTCATTCTAAAAAAAAATTGAGCGATTTGGTTGAGTTTTGGAGATTTTACAACAAGTTGAAGGTGGAAGACCAAACTGCATTTTTGCCATATTTTACTGTTTTACTCCCATAAAGGGAAGAACGCGTGTCAAGCTTGTGAAAAGTTGCATAAAGTTTATGGTGACAATGCTCTACAAGAACATCCATGCCAACGATGGTTCACGAAGTTCTGTGCTGGTGATTTTGATCTCAATGATGCTCCTCGGTCAGAGAGGCCCACCGAGGTTGATAACGACAAAATAAAGGCATTGATCGAGTCAAACCCACGTTACATGACACAAGAGATTGCAGAAACATTGAACTTCCATCATTCAAGCATTCACGACCACCTGAAGAAGCTGGGATACATAAGCAAGCTCGATATTTGAGTTCCGCATGAACTCAAAAAAGTTCATTTGACGGCGCATATAAACATCTGCAAAATGCTCATTAAACGTGAGGAAAACGATCCTATTTTGAAGTGATTGATAACTGGTGATGACAAGTGGATTGTTTACAACAATGTGGTGTGCAAACGGTCTTGGTCCTGACGTGGTGATTCGCCTCAAATGACATCGAAAGCAGACAGTCATCAAAGAAAGGTTATGCTCTAGTGTGGTGGGGTTTTAAAGGTGTCGTGTTTTCCGAGCTCCTATCAAGGAGCCAAACAATCAATTCGAATGTGTACTGTCGGTAATTTGACAGTTTGAACAAATCCATCATCCAGAAACGTCCAGAGCTTGATAATCGTAAAGGAGTTGTGTTCCATCGCGACACCGCGAGACCACACACAAGTTTGATCACCCATCAAAAATTATTGGAGCTTGGATGGGATGTGTTGCCACACCCACCATACTCGCCTGACCTTGCGCTGTCAGACTTCCACTTGTTTCGCTCTCTTCAAAACTCCTTGCGTGGTATAACGTTCAATTCAGATGAGGCTGTAAATCAGCACCTTGTTCAGTTTTTTGCAAATAAAGACAGGTCCTTCTATGAACGAGGAATTACGAAGCTCACTGAAAGATGGCAAAAGTTATCGAACAAAATGGGCAATATATCATTGATTGAACTTTGTTCTTTATATAAATAAATGACCTTTGAAAAACATAGACAACTTCTGTGATGATTTTATCAAAATGAAAAAAAAAAACATAGACACAATACGTCATGACTTTTCCGACCACCCAATACAATGAATGACGCTAGCATTCATTTGATGAACATTATCTTTTGAGTGAGTGTCATGCTGCACATTGCTACATAATTCAACTTTGAAAAGTAATACATAGATAACATCTCTTAAAATGTGTACTTTCTCTGGCACCCCCGGTATATGCTGATACACATATACATATACACATAAACACACATACATGCGAGAGTCACGGCCGCTACCTTTTATTGAGTGACAAGGTTGCTTTTATCTGTAGCTCACGGTAAAGACCTTCGGACCTGCCTGCAGTGCCGTCACCAGCATTTCTAATACGATTACCCTTTTTCTAATACTATTATTATCCCCTTCCCCATCACTTCTTAATGTAAACCGGATGTCATCTGGGGGACTTTTTGTGCCTTGTGATGTCAGTAAAATTTCCCTGACTGTCCCTTCATCTGCCCCCGTCTCTACCGCATTTCTGAGGGGGTCCCGAGGCCTCTCTTGGACTTCTCCTAACTTCTGGCTTTTTCCTGCCCCTAGGGTTCTGTTTCCTAGCAGGATCCTCTGGCCTGCAGCATATCACATTCTTTGGGTTTTTTAACAGCCAAACAACTGCAGAAAAGTATTCCCAGTCTTCACAGCGGGCCTGAGTTGAGCAAACTCTAAGCAGACTTTTGGGAGGTGTCCTGGGAGGGGTCACGGTTCAGACTCCTGACTCCTCACCCCTGTGAGCTGATTAGCCTCAGGCACACCCTGTTCGTCTCCATCCCTATGCCAACCCTATCCGTGGAGGACTGGGGGTTCTTCAAAGCTGGGGTGTGGGTTGGCGCAAGCCCCCTGGAAACTGACCAGGGGTGGTTAAACACACAGACTCTGACGTCAAAGGTGTGGCCTGTGAAAGTGGGAAAATTGGGGGGAGGGAACATTTTGAGGGGAGAAAGACATCAAGACGTGGCTTTGTGATGCCGAGTTAGATGTCCACAGGCCTCGGGCTGGCGTTCAGGGGAGAGGCCAGAGGACGCAGTCCAGATTCAGGAGAGGCCGTCGTGATGAGCGGGTACCTGCCGCCTTGAGGACGGATCCACATCTTAGGGAGTGTGTGCCCTCCCACCCCGGCCCTGGCACATGCCAGGCTGCATGCCTCCTCCTGCCTTTGCTTGGCCGGCTCCTAGCCTCCTGCGCTGGATTAGGTGTCGTTGATGACACACAACAGATCTAAGAGCTGCTTTCCTTTGTTGCCTCTGAGGCAGGCTGGCTTGAGGACCAAGTATCCCAGCGACAACATGGCTTTGCTTCTCAGTAGATCCTGTGTTGAGGGACCCTGTCTGCAGGTGTCGGAGCCTGTTAGGACCCCTCTTTCTACAAGGCAGCAGAGGACAGAGAACGACTGTTTCCTTCCCCTCACCTGGCATCTGAAATCTAGGAAATCTAAAATTTTGTGGTGTGACTTGGGGCACCCAGGAGTTTTTCATGGCGTATCGGAATGTCGAATACGAAACCCAGTCGTGAATGCGGAGTAGTGGTTTCACCCGGCAGGCTCAGAGAGGCGAAGTGACTTGCCTGAGGCCACACAGCTCATTGGCTCAGAGCTGAGACTTGAACCCGGGTGTCTGACCTGGTGCTGGGTTCATCAGGCCACGCACACCTATTCTAGAAGAAGGGAGGTGTGAGGGGGTTGGTGCCACAGGGAGAGGAGCTTGTTGGGTGGGACTGCAAGCTGGTGCTGGATCCCAGGGAACCTTGAGGTGAAGAAGTGGCATGGGATATCCCCAAAGTGAGATGCAGGCTCATGGCTGGGGGAGGGGGGTGCTGAGGAGAGGGCCCTGGTCAGGGGTTCCACCCGCCGGGCTGTATGGAGTGGCAGGAGGGGTAGGCGCTCGGAAGCTCCAGATTGGGCTAGAAGCTGGAAAGCACCAACAATTCCTATTTTAACTGAAAACCAGAAGGAAATAGGGGTTTTTGTTTTTTTAAAAAGAGAGAAATGCAACAGAATTTGCAACGGAAGCAGTGGTCCGGAGTGGGGCCAGAAATCATTGAATAAATGTGACATGCTGCAGAAAAAGGTCTTAAAATTCATTTGGAGTAGGTCTGTGCTCAAAGCTATTCACATAATGGGGGTGGGGGTGGGGGACTTCCAGAGGGGCTACCAGGGTAAAGGAGGAAGAGATTACATGCTGGACGAAACATAAAAAAAAAAAAAAAAAAAAAGGGAAAAGAAAAGCCGAACTGCAACATGACAAGAAGAAAGGCCATTGCTAACATCATTATCACTGTCACCATCACCATCATCAGCAGCAGCTAGAGTGATCTTTTAAACCTCTAATGACTTCCCATCTCCTTCAGGGTCAAAGCCATATTTTCTCACTGGCCTAAGAGGCCCCACGCCCTCTGGCTCTCCATCACCTCTCTGATCTCACCTCCTGTCACTCGCCCGTCTCTCCCTTGTCCCAGCTGCACTGGACCCTGGTGGTGCTCCAACATACCCGACCCCTCCTGCCCCAGGACACTTGCACTCGCTTCCTCCCCCGCCTGGCATGTTCTTCCCAGATGGCCTTGCGGCTTCCTCCCTCACACCCTTTGGCTTGTCGCAAAGGTCACCTTCTCAACAAGACTGTCCCCGATGACACTGTTCCGGTTTGCGACACCTCTTTTCCCTCCCCTGCTGTCAGGAACCCCTACTCACTTCTTCATCTGAATTTCCGCCCTAGGACTCCTTGCCATCTTCGTGCTATATATGTGTGTTTCTCGTGTCCCTCTCTCCACGTGAATGTGAGCTCAGTGGGGGCGGGGGGCTTCAGACCCGTGCCGGGCATGGAGCTGCCACTCAGCGTTTATTCTTGAGTGAGGGATGCGTGGATGGGGGTTCATGCCTGAGAGCTGTGGGCCAAAGCAGCCTGTCTAATGTGGCAGGTTCTTGGGAGCTCGGATGTGTGGGGACTGGCTTTGTGGGTCCCCAGGACCCAGGGTGGGACATGCCACCATGCCTGGGACCCATACTTGGGGGCAGCGGGTGGGGACCTGTAATCTCAACCCGGTCCCATCCCTGTGGAAATCACCTGGGACTCACCCCTACCGGGGTGAGCAGACCTGCTGCTTTCATTACTAATGAAAATACCCGGATCCCTGTGAACTCACAGCTCACAGTGTATTCTGGGGGAAGAAAGAAGTATATGCGGGAAGGAGGAGGCGTCTTCACAGGGGGCAGCTTGTCAAGGCGTTCAAGCTGCGTTGCTCAGAGTAATTGATTCATGTCAAGGGAATTAGATCCAATCAGGAGCTGTCTATGCAATTCCCCGCTAATTGTCACCGGTGCCATGTGGGATAATGAGTTTAGGGGCACAAGAGACGAGCCAGGAGAATTGTTTTGGTCTTTCTCTGAGAGAATGCTGCGTCTCGGGCCCTTCTTTCTGGCTGGAAGTCTCCTTCTTTCGCCAGAAGTCTTATCGATCCAGAGGGTGTTTGGCCAGGGAAAATGTGGAGGGAGGCCACCCGGCCTGGACTCCAGGAGGCGAGAAGCTGCCTGGTGGATGGGACGTATTCTTGGACTTGTTACTCCACACATAGACTCTGTCACCCAGTCCATCGATTTTGCCTCTTGGCACTGCCCTCTTCTACACCTCCACGGCCGCCGTCAGCTCTTCCCTGGTCACTGCAGTGGTTGCTCAGCTGGCCGCTCTGCTCCCTCTCTTATTCCCACCTTCATCCTTACCCGAGAGAGCACAGTGTGATGAGTCCCCTGCTCCACACACCTCAGTGGCTTCCGGTGCCCTGAGGGTCAAGACCCAAATCCTTGCCACGGCCCGAGAGCCCCCACACCATCTGGCCCCTGCCCACTCCTCAGCCCCGTCTTGCATCGCTTCCTCCAGCCTAACTCAGCGACCGGTTTCCTGAGTCTGCCATGGGGCCATGCCCCCCCCTTTTCACTGGAGGACTGTGGCCACATCGTTCCCTTTGCATGGAGTGACCTTCCTTGTCCTTTTCCAAGCCAACTCCTGGATGCCCTTTAAGCCTCAGCTCAGGCCTCATGTTTTCCAGGAAGCCCCGTCTGATGCCACCCTCCCTGCTGCCCCATCGGATAGGTTAGTGTGGCAGATACTGTTTCCCAAAGATGGCGGTGGCAATGTCTCTCATCCCATATGTTCCTACAACGTGACCTTGACATTCCTTCCACTGAGGGGTGGGACGTATGTCCTGTCCCCTTGAGTGTGGACACAGCTTTGTGATTGTTTCCATCTGAAGAGTACAGCAGGAGTGATGCTCTGTGACCCCAGAGTCTAGAGCATAAAGTCAGCACACGCGTCCCTCGTCTCGGAGTCCAGCCCCACGCTGTGAGGAAGCCCAAACGGGCCATGTGGAGAGACCTTCTGGATGGCAGCCAGTGTCAACTACCAGATGTGAGCGAGGATGCTTCCAGGTCATCCCAGATGGCCGCCGACTCACCCCCAGCCCTTTAGACGTCTCAGCTGAAGCTGCAGACATCCTGGAATCTCCCCAACACCCAAAGATGACATGAGCTTGATTGAATGGCCATTTCCTGCCACTAAGTGTTGGGATGATTTTGTGCCACTAAGCGTTAGCAGCGATCGCTAACCAGGACAGTTAGGGGGTCCTTCTCGCGTCTTCCACGGCCCTTTCCCAATCCCAGGACAAAAACACTATATTCTCATCAGCTCGCCCTTCTCCTCCCCTGGGCTGTAGCTTCTGCGAAGTCTCCTGTTTGGGTCCATTTCCCCTACATCTAGTATAATCCATAGAAGGCACTGGAATATTTTAAAATATACTGATTTTTAGAATAAATTTCAGTTGCTTGTGTAAAATATATTCTTCTCCTTAAAAAGAATACAAAACAAAGTCCCTTTAGTCACTCACCCCAATTCCCGCCCTCAGTCTTTTGAACATGTTAATGTATCTTTGGGGTCCTTAAAATACTTTGACATACATCAGTATGCATCTTTTTTTT
>NW_017731830.1:1109276-1170890 GCF_001890085.2 Hipposideros armiger
CAACTCTTAACCAAAGCACCACTCCTGGCTGGCCCCAAGTATGCATCTTTATTATTGTTTTAAAAACCCAAAGCTGTAGCATGCTATGTTGTGTGTTTTGCAACTTGATTTTTTTCATCCAACAGCATGGTTCTGAGTGTGACACTTGCTGATACATAGAAAGCTATTGGGTTGTCGGAAAAGTCATGATGCATTTTTGCAACAAAAAACATAGAAAAAATACATCATGACTTTTTCAACAACCCAATAGTTCATTTCTCTCAGCTTCTGTACAGCATCTCATCATTTTTCTTTTCTTTTTGAGCGATTCCTGTGTTGATGGGCATGTGTGTTACATTGCAAACAGCAGTTGAGTGAGTGTAACGTGTGGGCCTCATTTATTTCTACAGGCAGAAATTCTCGAGGCCAGCGGTTCTCAACTGGGCTGCATGCAGATAGAATCATCCAGAAACTTTTATCATCACACCAGTGCCTTATGCCCAAAGATGATTGGTCTGGAGGTGAGTGCCTGTGGTTTAGGAAGCTTCCCGGGTGGTGTGACTGTGCATCCAGGTGAGACCCATCGTTCGGGGCGTCCTCAGGGGTGGAAGTGGTGGAGTTAGTCTGTCAAATGGGGTGCACACCCCCTGTGTACTGGGCACTACCCAGTCGCCTCTCAAGGTAGCTGCGCTGATTTGCACCCACCAGCTGCGTGTGAGTGAATGGGGACAGTTTTGCATTAGGCATGAAGGAAGGAACACGAGTCACTGCAGCCTGGTGAACCATAGCCCTCGTCCCCTGCAGACGCCTCTGCGTGGCCCATCGCTGGGCTACAGGCCACATGCTTTGTGGCTGCGGCAGGTTGGAAATGCTTTGTGTCCATAGGTGGCAGTGTGGCCCAGCCGCAAAGGCTTCTAGCCTGGCTTCTAGCTGAGACCAGACTGACTCTGCCTCCCTGGTGTCTCCCAGGCCAGTTCCCCACGCTGGGCCTCAGCGTCCCCACCCTTGAAGGGAGGAGAGCTGCTAATCCTCACCTTTAGGCTAAGTCACAGAGTTACATCCTGCCAGGTGGTCAGAGCACAGGCCCGGAAGCCTGATTCTTTATCATTTCCGTGCCTGGGCCCCTTCTCGGAGGCGTTTTCAGTTATAAAATCCATGGGATTACAAAGGCAACCAAATACACACGCACGCACACACAAATATTCAGCTCGATTGAGGTATACTTGACAAATAGAACTGTAAGATACTTATAGTGTACAATGTGAAGATTTGATATGCCTATGCATTGTGAAAGAAGTCCCCCCCTTGCCGTCAAGTTAATTGATAACATCCCCATCACCTAACATATTTAAGTTTTTTTATTTTTTGGTGAGGACATTTTAAGTTCTGCTCGCTTAGTAAGTTTCAATCTGCAATACCGTGTTATCCACTGTCGTCTCCATGTTTTACGTTAGATCCTCAGGCTTGATTCATCTTAAAACTGGGAGTTTGTACCATTTTACTGACCTCTGTCTATCTGCACCCTCCTCCCACCCCACAGCCCCAGGCAACCACTTTCTACTGTTTCTGTGAGATGGACTTATTTATTTAGATTCTACATGTAAGTGATACAGTGTGGCATCGGATCTTTCTCTGTCTGGCTTATTTCAGACCTAATTATATATATTGAAACACCGTGGACAAAACATAACAAAGGCAAGTTGTGATACAGCAACACCCGTGCTTTTCTAGTCGCACGGCACAGGCCAAGACCTGGTAGTGGGCCGGGCACATTATTACGATTGTAATTTACAGGCAGTGATGAGTGTAAATGATATTCCAGGATATCTGCAACGGAGGTAATGGGACATGACAATGTCTTTGATTCCAACTGGGGACAAAGTCTCGGGGGCTGCTGGCAGCATTGCGGCTTGCTGCCTACATTCACAATGGAAGGAAATGCTACATCTCAGTCAGATGTCAGGATAAATAAGAGAGAGCTCATTTTCCCATCCAAGTTCGCTGATCCTAGATTACAAGGTCATGGGCCCCAGGCTGAGAGCCTTTGCTGGACTCAGACTTGTCTTTTAGTCCCCGTTTCTACAGCTTCCTGTGCAGGTACATTTGGGTGAATTGCTTTGCCTTTGTGAGCCTCAGTTTCCTCATCTATAAAATGGGCATAAGACTAGCGAGCTCAAAGACCTGCCCAGGGGAATAAATGTGATAAACCAAACTCAACACACATTTGTTTATTTAAAATTTTACTGTGTTAAGAACATTGAACATGAGATTTACTCCCGGAACAAATAAGACAACCAATTTTGGCCAGGATGTGTGTGGAGAAACTGGAACCCTTGCACGCTGCTGGTGAGAATGCAAACTGGGGCAGTCGCTGTGGAAAACAGAACGGAGGTGCCTCCAAAAATTTAAAAACAGAGCTAACATATGATCCAGCAATCCCATTTTTGGGCGTTTGTCCCAAAGAATCAAAGTCAGGATTTCAAAGAGAGATGGTACCCCCCTGTCCATTGCAGCGCTATCCGCAGTAGCCAAGGTGTGGAAACAGCCTGAATGCTTATTGACAGGTGAGTGGATAAAGAAAAGGTGGTCTCTACACGCGGTGGAATACCACCGGGCCTGAACAAAGAGGAAATTCTGCAACGTGCGACAAGACAGACGGACCTTCTCGATATTTATGGAGATCTTTCTGTGTGTTTTAGGTGCTGGGGACTCTATACTGAATGAGAGAGGCAAATTCCTGGCCTCAGGGAGTTCACAATCCAGGGACAGGGACAAGTAGCCCAGGAAATAAGTGTGGTTTCGGGTAACGTTAAGGGCTGTGAGGAAAATGGCAGGGCTATGATAGACAGCAAACCCAGTGCAGGCAGCAGTAGATCGGATAACGGGGATCCTAGCACACGGAACAGTTAATTAAAGTATTGGAGGAGAGAAGGTGTTTGAAGTACTTGGCGCAGTGCCTGGCAGTTGTGGAGGCTCACTGCATGTTTGCCACGGTGAGGGTGACACCGCCACCTCCCCTTGCGGCCGGCAGTCCCCTGGGGGCACACTGTTCGTCCTCCCAGCTTGTGGGGCTGATGCTGGCTGAGCACTGGGTGATGGGAGTTGGCGACGGGGAGACAGCGGCCCTGTCAGAGCCGGATCTGAGGGGAGCAGGTCTGATTAAAGGAGGATAAAGTCTTCTCTGTGCGGTGACTTGCAGGGAGAGCTAAGCAATCAGTGGGTCTTGCAGATCAGTGGAGGGTGCTTGCAACCTGGCAGCACAGGGCTTTTTAATTAAACCTGTAACTGTGAGGAAAGGTAACTGCCTTATTCTGAAGCTCGTGTATCTGTCCGCCTGCCAGGAACCGAACAAATCAGGGCATTTCCCAAGGTCCCGGGAAGCTTTATGAGGCGGCCTCTGGTTTCAGGGGGGCCACACCCTGCTAGGATGAGCACCTGGATGGCCAGGGGGTCAGGTATCAATTCTGGAGGCTCAGGTGTTGTCTTTGACATTTAAACACCCACAGCAGGTGTGATTACCAATTGCACTTCTGGGAAGGTGACTGCCCTTCTCAGCAATTTCTCTCCCAAAGATGTCAACATTACTTAAAAAAAAAAACAACAAAAAACCCCAACTTCCTTTTATTATAAAATAGATCTTTGTCATGTAAGACGTGATCCATGGACCAGCAGGCTCGGCCCCAAACCTCCTCAGTTAGAATCTGCATTTTAGCCAGAGCCCCAGGAAATTCACGTGTTCATGACAGTGTGAGAAGCACTGAAATGGGAACCTGGGAGACAAACCAGCCCATCGCCAGGGCGCAGATCTTCATTTAAATCCTGAAAAGAAGGTTAAAACGAGCATGACGTTCACGAGGCACTTTGAACACTGTGGATATTGGAGGACAATGAGCAATGAGTAACTTGTTAGGTGTGGTAATGGGGGCGTGGTGGTATTACAAGAATGCTTACCTTTTAGAGCAGCGGTTCTCAACCTGTGGGTTGCGACCCCTTTGGGGGTCGAACGACCCTTTCACAGGGGTCGCCTAAGACCATCGGAAAACAAAAAGATATTTACATTATGATTCATAACAGTAGCAAAATTACAGTTATAGAGTAGCAACGAAAATAATTTTATGGTTGGGGGTCCCCACAACATGAGGAACTGTATTAAGGGGTCACGGCATTAGGAAGGTTGAGAACCGCTGTCTTAGAGTGACACGTGGACATACAGATGAAATGATTTCAACTCTGACTTTTGTTCGGAAATACCCAGGTGGAGTCAGGGTGTGGCCGGGGGTTGGTGGTTTGGAGACCTGGGTGGCGTGGCAGCCGGTGAAGCTCACTACACGCGTTTGTTAACTTAGTGCGTGTTTAAAGCTCCCCATAATGAAAAGTTAAGACTGAAATGTAACATTCACGTAAAAAACGCGTACGACGTCAAGGTGTAGTGAAAGAGTAATTATTCACGCGCACCTCCACACATCTGTTACTAGATCATTGCTGGCCACGCTCCCCCAACCCCTTCCCCAACCAAGGTAACCCTTCTCTCCCACGCTCTCGGTGGGCATCACCTGTGGGATCACCTGGGAAGGCTTTATAAAATAATGGTGCCGAGCCCCTCCAGGGCCCTGAGACACTGCCCCTGGGGGTGGAGCAGCACAGCGGAGAATCCAGGAGAGTTTCTGAAGGCAGGTAGGCTATCTTTTTCACTTGACATTTTCAGTGAATTTACTGCTCCGTTGTGTCAAACATGCTGTCTTGCTGACTGTTTCTCTCGGAGGCCTGGGGTACTGGGTCATTTTGAAAACACAGGTTACGTTTGGCAGTGGACATGGCAGCCCTTTTTACAAAATGATGACAGTTACCACCTAGTGGGTGCTTGCTGCATGCCTGGCTCGCATTAGGTACTTTATGTGCATTTTTACCTCTAACCCCACACCTGGGGGGCTGGCCTCACTATCCCCATTTCAGGGATGAAGAAACAGGCCCTGGAGAGTGCGTGGCTGGCCCAGGGTCACCCAGTTTAGAAAGTGCAGCGTGCAGGCCTCAGTGCTGTTCACCCTCATGTCAGGCTGCCCGTGGAGGGTGCAGAGGGAAGCGCTGAGGGCCGTTGGCTTCCCCAGAAGAAGGAAAGGGAACCTCAGTAATGTGCCGTCGGTGCAAATCACCCTGAGCCGTTTTGTGTAAGTCAAACGGGGACATGGCCCCTTTGTGTTCTCAGCTCAGCCTTTCTATTTTTTGGTTTTGTTTTGTTTTTAGCTGAGCCATCCTGCTACCTGTTGGCAGCTCAGCGGCTGCTCAGCTCGGGCTGGACGCGAACCGCTGTTGCTCAGAGCTCAAACTCTTAACCAACTGAGCCATTCGGCCGGCCCTTCAGCTCAGCCTTTCTTACTCATCTCTCACAGTTGCGTCAGTTGTCACAGGATGGGGAGGCAGAAAACGCCTCCTGCAGTGCAGGTGACCTCTGGCTGAAGCTGAGTTAGCCACGCCCTCCTCCAGCCTCACTGAGCGCCTGTCCAGGCCTCTGAGAACCCTAGGCATCAGCCGTCACTCACGGTGCAAGGCACCCACCCGCCCACGTAAGGACAGGCTCTCTTTCATAACTGTTTCTGTGTCTGCGGAGCCCAGCCCAGGAGGTGGCACATGTCTGCCATTGGAATGACAGGGCGAGGGCCCTGCTTAACCTGAACCGCCTGGAGCCGAGGACGTGACACAATCCCCCCAGTGGGCGGGGCAGTGGCTAGGAGCTGGGTCTCCATTCAGACTGCTGGGGTTCAAGTCCCAGCTCTGCCCCTTAGGAGCTGAGCAACCTGGGGCCATGTATCCCACCCCTCTGGGCCTGCTGTCCTTCACCTGGTCATCCAGGGTAACAGCAGTCCTTACCTCACAGGGTTATTGTAAAGAAGGAATGGGCTAATACCTAGGAGACACTTAGATGATGCCTGGCAGTGCCCTATGGAGCTGGACGCAAAAGGAAAAACTGGTTAATACTGACCCTGCCTTCTCATTTAAAACTTTGATGTTTTTGTTCATCATAGATATTTTTGCATTTATTTAGATTTTCTTTTAAAGAATGTTGTACCAAAATATTATCTTGATGACTGGGGTGCCCCCTTACCCTCTGCATGTAAGGAGAGAGCCTCCCCCACCTCCCCCTCCTGGTACTCGGCAGGCAGCACGTGTGTTTTCACTGGTCTGGAGGGGCTCAGAGTGGTCATGTTGGAAAAATACATTTGTGTGTACACAGCACTTGTGTGACACCCTCCGTGCCGGGGAGGAGAGTCACAGCCTCAGTTCTGGCCCCTGAGGACTGGGCAGCGAGGGATAATAATCCCCACTCACTGAGCACCTGCATATGCCAGGCGTGGGGCTAGTGATGCTTCACTGGTCCTTACAGCGACCTCTGGGGTGGGGGGATCATTATATCCATTTTACAGATGAAGACTCTGCATTCGGAGCCATTAAACAACCTAAACAACCCGGCCATGGCCATGAAGTTAAGGGGGGGAGTGGGGGAGCCCAGTCTCTCAGACTTTAGCATCCAAGCTCTTTCTGCCGACCTTTGGGGAGGCGGAGCGCCCACCTTCTGCCCCAGCATCTTGGAAGCAGAGGCAATCAGCTGGATTTGTCTGGGAGTTTCTCTCTCTCGTTAATCATATCTCAGGAAGCTGGAGTCTAGACTAGAGAGGCCTGTGGGAGGCAGCCCGCCCCCTCTGAGAGTGGGTTGGAGCAGCCATCTGCCATCACCTGTTCCCCGTGGGGAGAAAAACACTGTTGAAAAATCTCTGAGATGAGGCTCTGGCAGTCTCAACAGACTGGAGACACGGCTCCAGGACCTTCTGGCAAAGAGGGAGGGAGGGAAGAAGAGAGACGGGCAGAGGCAGGAAGGGAGGAGGAAGGGAGAGGCTGGGACTGAGGCAGGGAAGAGGGGCAGCGGGAACAGAGGCTCCCTCCCAGGCAGGCGCCTCTCAAGGTGACTGAAGCACACAGCTGTACCCCCAAAGGCTGGCTGTTCACAGCTATCTTCACACCTCCTGCAGGGAGACTGGCTCCTGCCATCAGCCTGGGAGAGGCAGTTCAGGGGGCGCTGGGCCAGGTGGAGGTGACAGCTCCCATCATGAAGGCTTGCTGGGAAGTTGGAGATTGGACGTCTGAAGTTCAGGGCTGGCACAAGTAGGGGTTCTGTACGTGTCCGTTCAGCCCCCTTCTTCCTAACCAGGGGCTCCTCCCTTGGAAAGGCAAGAAATTGCTCCAGAGTAACAATAGCTACAATTTATAAAGTCTGTACAGTGTACCAGTTGCTTTTCACCCGTGACTTCCTTTAACCCACGAAAATAGCTGCTATTAGCACCGCCTGTTCTGTAGGCGATAGAGGAAGGTTCAGAGAGCTTAAATAACGTGCAGAAGGTCACACAGCCTGCAAGCGTTTGCTGCAGATGCGCCCAGCACGAAGCCGGGGGCGAAGTTTACATTTTATTTAACTTTTACTAATTTACATTTAATATAGAAACCAAAGCAGTAAAGTATTTTTCTGTGAAAACAGCTTGATCGTTTCAGTGGGATTCCATTTCATTGTAATTTGAAAATTTAATGTCCAGATTACACCGTTATGAAATACACAGGGGGCGTTTGAAGACTTAGTGCCTAGAAAAACGGAAGTAAAATACCTCAGTCATGTTTTTATATTGATTACATGTTAAAATTATAATGTCTTGGCTATGTTAAGCCAAGTAAAACATTAAAATTATTGGTACTTTTATTTTTTGATTTTTAAATTAAACTTGCTGGCATAACATTGGTTAATAACACATAAATTTCAGGTGTACAGCTTTATAATATGACATCTGTTCTCTATTGTGTGCTCACCACCTAAAGTCCAGCCTCCTTCGTTCACCATGTCACCATATATTTGACCCCCGTACCCTTCTCCTCCCCCACCACCTCCCTTCGCCTCTGCCAGCCACCGTTCTCTTGTCTGTGTCTATGAGTTCGCTTTTGTTTGCTTGTTTGTTTGTTTGTTGCTTTCTGTTTTATATTTCACATATGAATGAAATCATATGTTTCTGGACTTTTTCTGCCTGACTTCTTTCGCTTAGCATAAGCTCAGTATCCATTCATGTTGTCGCAAATGGCAGTATTTCATCTCTTTATGGCTGAGTACTATTCCATTGTGTATATGTACCACATCGTCTTTATCCATTCATCTGTCGAAGGACCACTCGGTTGTTTCTGTATCTTGGCCACCGTAAATAATGCTGCAGTGAACATAGGGGTGCATATATATCTTTATAAGTGTTCTCAAATTTTTGGGGTAGATACCCACAAGTGTAATGGCTGGGTCATATGCTAGTTCTATTTTTAGTTTTTTGAGGAACCTCCATACTGTTTTTCATAGCAGCTGCACCAGTTTACATTCCCACCAGCAGTGTATGAGGGTTTCTTTTCTCCATAACCTCTTCAGCGCTTGTTATTGCTTGTCATATTGATAATAACCATTCTAATGGCTGTGCATTGGGTGATATCTCATTGTGGTTTTGATTTGCACTTCCTTTATAGTTAGTGATGTTGAGCATTTTTTTCATATATCTTTTAGCCATCTGTATGTCTTCCTTGGAAACGTGTCCATTCAGGTCCTCTGTCCTTTTGTAATTAGATTGTTTACTTTTTTTGTTGTTGGATTGTATGATTTCTTTATACATTTTGGATATTAGCCCCTTATCGGAGGCATCATTTGTAAGCATCGTCTCCCATTCGATGGGTTGCCTTTTTCTTTTGTTGGTGTTTCTTTGGCTGTGTAGAAGCTTTTTAGTTTGATATAGTCCCATGTATTTATTTTTGCTTTTAGTTCCCTTGCCTTTGGGGCCAAGTTCACAAAGACTCCTCTGAGACCCAGGTCCATAAGTTTAGTGCCTGTGTTTTCTTTTATGTTATTTTATTTTAACAATGCCTTTTAAGTGTGGCCTCTAGAAAACTTAAAAAGGACATAACTGGTTTGCAGTATGATTCTACTGGGCAGCACTGAGCTGGAATTAGAACCCAGGGAGCCTGAGTCAGGAGCTCAGGATTTTGACGACTGCTTTATATTGTCCGCCCCTTGAATGTAGAGGTGCCTCACGTACCCTGTGGGAGGGTGGGGAATGGAGCAAACTGGGGAGTTCCCTGGAATATCAGACTCATCTTCCTCCAGGGCCTGGTACCTTCTCCAAGACCTACTTCTACCCAGAGAGGCCCTTTGGATGTCATGACCTTCCAGCAACCTCAGCTGACCGAGAGCTTTCTATTTGACAGGAGAACAAATGGTTCCTTCATTCTCATTCCTCTGTCCATTCATTCAGCGAAGGCTCGTTGAATTCCTGATGTGTGCCAGGCACTGTTCTAGGTCCTGGCGACACCACATGACTACAGCAGACAACTGTTGTCCTCCTGGAGCTTATGTTCTACTGGGGAGGCAAAAAGGAAAAAGAGAAATATATACAATTCTAGGAACTTAGCAATGAATGCGAAGAAGAAACAAAGAAAGAAGGAGGTAGATGGGAGCTGTTGGCGACAATAGTCATTTCTTATGGCTGCTTTAACAAATTACTACAAATGTAGCGGCTTGAAACAATTCGTATTTAGTATCTTACACCCGAGAGGTCAGAAGTGAGTCTGCAGGGCTGCTTCCTCCGGAGGCTTGGGGAGAATCCACGTCCTCGCCTTGTCAGCTTCTTCTTTTTTTTTTTTCTTTTCTTTTAATTGGGGAACAGTGTGGTTTTTCCAGGACCCATCAGCTCCAAGTCAAGTAGTTGTTTCAATCTAGTTGTGGAGGGTGCATCTCAGTGTCCCACATGGGGATCAAACCAGCAATCTTGGTGTTATGAGCTTGCGGTCTAACCACCTGAGCTAACCTGTCGCCCTACCTTGTCAGCTTCTAAAGGCCGCCCGCGTCCTTTGGTTCCTGGCCCTGCATCAATCACTTAGACCTGCGTTTTGTGGTCATGTCTCTGACTCGGACCTTCCCGCCTCCCTCTTACAAAGACCCCTGTGATTCAACTGGGCCCACCCCGGCAGTCCCTTCATCTCAGAATCTGTAGCTTAATCACACCAGCAACATCTGCCACCTCCCTTTGGCGACGTGAGGTAATATGTTCACAGGTTCTGGGGAGTAGGAGGTGGGCATCTTTGCGTGGGTGGGGGTAGTGGAGGGAGAGGGGGGAAGCATTGTTCACAGGGACAGAAATTTTAGATAAGGTGTCCAGGGAAGGACTCATTGAGATGACCTTTCAGTAAAGACCTGGAGGAAGCGAGGGAGGGAGTCATGCAGATACTGGGGGAAAGAGTCTTCCAGGCAGAGGAAAAAGCATGTGCAAAGGTCCTGAGGTGAAAGTGTGGCTGGCGTGTTTGATGATCAGAGAAGCCAGAATGTCTGGAGCAGAGAGATCCAGAGGCAGAATGGGAGGACCTGAGGTCAGAGGGGTCAGGGGTCAGATGGGGGAGGCAGATCACGGAGGGCCTTGGAGGTGATTTATTTATATATATTTATATTTTATTGGGAAACTGTGTTTTTTTAGGACCCATCAGTTCCAAGTCAAGTCATTGTCCTTCAGTCTAGTTGTGGAGGGCGCAGCCCAGCTCCAAGTCCAGTTGCCGTTTTCAGTCTAGTTGTGGGTGGTACAGCCCACCGTCTCATGCGGGAGTCGAACTGGTAACCTTGTTAGGAGCACATGCTCTAACTAACTGAGCCATCCTGCCACCTGTTGGAGGTGGTTTTAAGAAATGTATCTATACCCTGAATGAGATGGGAAGCCTTTAGAGGCTTCCTCTAAATGTATATTCAACAACTAACTATGGAAAAAAGAAACAAAAACCAAGTGAAAAGAGAAATACAAAATGGGGTGTGAAAATGTAAGGAGGGAATAAGGAAATATGAAAGGGACACAATTGAATGCAGAGACCAGAAAATGCAAAGAATTCAGCCTTTAATGTATGAGGAGGCCTCAAACAAATCAATAAGACAAGTCCTGAGACTGAGTAGAAAACCAAACAAAGGGGTGTGAAGGAACACCTGGAAACGATGAAATGCAATTAGCTAAGCACATGGGGAAAAGATCAGCCTGACTAGTAATCAAAGAAATGCAAATGAAAGCAACAAATGGCTACATTTCCACCTAGTAAGGATTTAACTATGGTGATGCTGGTGTGGCCAGGGTGGGGTGAGTAGGAACCCTGGGTGCAAGGGGGATTGGGGGTTTGACCCTTTTGGAAAACAGCTTGACACTGTTTATCACGGGGCATTCTCCTTGGCCCAGTAAGTGTCTTCCTGGTAACCTAGCCCGAGGACACAATTCTAAATCTGGAGATAGCTTCGTTTACTGCAGCCAAACAGAGACAACTAAATTGTAAACAACAGATTAGAGGCCAGAGGGGTCATTCCTCTGACATTGTTGTCAAAGATGTTACTTAGATGCCAGCTGTGTGCTGGGCAAGGCACTGTTCTAGGTTCCAGGAAGGCAGCTGTGAACAAAATATCCCACACTCCCTGTCCTCGTGGGACTCATACTTGAGCGCAAAGATGTGAACATGTAATATGATGAAGGAGAACAAAGCAGGATTATGTGGCAGAGAGTGATGGGGACCTTAGGGGGAACAGCTGTCCCAGCTTGCTGGGGACGGAGGGAGGGTCACAGCATAGGGAATTTTCAGGTTTAAAATTGGGACAGTGCTGGGCCAACTGGGGTGAGTAGGTGACCCCTTCTTAGGGTGGTCAGGGCCTCTCTGAGAAGGTGGCATTTGATTAGGGATTGAATGAAGTGAGATAACAAGGAGCCTGTCAGCAGAGTAACTTTCCAGGCAGAGAGAACAGTATGTGCAAAGGCCCTGCGGCAGGAGGGTTCTGGGGACATTGAAGGACTTAAAGGTCAGAGTGTCTGAAGCATAGCCCCAGGGAGGAGAGCAGTGGGTTTCAGAGGGGGAGGTTATAGCCTCTGACCCTTGCAGGAAATGGAAGAACTTTGGATTTCATCCTAAGACCAGTGGAAGTCTTTAGAGGTTTTAAATTTTTTTATTGGGGAACAGTGTGTTTTTCTAGGACCCATCAGCTCCAAGTGAAATAGTTGTTTCAATCTAGTTGTGGAGGGTGCAGCTCCTTGGTCCATGTGGGAATCGAACCATCAACTGTGGTATTATGAGCCTGCGCTCTAACCACCTGAGCTAACTGGCCGCCCCTTTAGACGGTTGAAGCAGGGAAATGAAGTGATGTAATTTATGATTTTAGAAAGGTCACTGTGGCCTTGGCATAGAACTTTCTGCAGATAATTCTAGCTAAAATTTGATTTTGGGGGGAGGTCTTCATTGTATTTACTTTTTATCACAATTTATGTCAAAAGATATCGGTTTGCCATTTATAGGAGTGTTACAAAGCTTCCAATTTCAATAAATATGCTTAACTTTTCAGAAGTGAGAGCTGCTTTAACATAAATCAGTGAAGTAAATAATTGTACAGGTGAAACAGGCATGACATGACGAGAGCTGGTGGCGACTTCTTGCGTGACTACAGTTTCGGAAGTGCTGTCCTAAGCCTCGATGCCCTTGGGTCCTGCAATCTCAGCTCCTGATCATTGATTGGGCCCTTCCTAAAACCGGGAAGTTCCCACCATTTCTAGGCCATGATCAGTGGCCCACTGTACTCCGGCACTTCCCTTTTTCTGCTGTTCATGCCTTTATTGATTCAACCCACATTTACTGAGCACTTACTAGGTTCCGGGTCAGAGTCTCAGCCTCAGTTCACGGCATCCCATGGAAACATTTTGCAAATGATAGTGGTTCCTGGAACCAAGCTTCCCAGCAATTTACTTAGTAAAAACAGAATAAATGCATACGTATGTCCGTGATAATGTTCCTCCCCTGTACTCGCATGTGAATGTGCTTCCTTGAGCAAGAGAGAAAGAAAGAGATGGGATTACTGTGTGGGGAATTCCACCCTTGCCTCCCCCACTGTACACCGAGGTGGGTGCTGCTCACGTGAACGTGACCCATCACGTGTGTCCTATTGGACAAAGCAAAGGTTGGGAACTAGCATAGGCGATGGCGCATCACCATACACAGAAGGTAAGATGCGGCTTGGGTGTTAGAACACTTATGAGTATTTTGGCTGCTGTGACAATTGGCTGGCAGGAAAGGTGGATGGTTAGGAGATCTCTGAGCAAGTTGTGTAAACTCTTCTAGCCCAACTATCTCTTTTGGTTCAGGAAGGTAGATAATATTTTCTCTTGTAACCTATGAGGATTCTAAAACAAAGCGACACCGAATCACAGGAACCTAGCTGGCCAGAGTGAGTGGCGTTGAATAAGATCCCACAACAAAAGTCACAAGGACCTGCCCAGCAGAGTGACGTAAAGCCAGCCCCTTCTCACCAGGGCAGTGCCACGTACCCTGTGCTGGGAGCTCACTGCGAGGATTTATGTCACGATGATGAACAAGGTGAATTCCACCTCGGTGCCCAAGAGTGATGCTTTAAAAAAACTCCATAGAATCCTCACACATGGAATGGCTGTGTCTGAGGGCCAAATGTGATGACAGTAGACATGAAAATACTTCATGGGCCACAGAGCCCTGCATCCCCTGATGGTGGGCTGGCTGCACCCCCAGACTCTCCGTCCAGTGCTCGCTCTGGTATTGCGTGGCCTTGCGTTTCCCCGCAGCCCTGGGGGCGGGGCTGGCTCTCCCTCAGGGCTATGGGAAAAGAGCATCATGGCCATGTGTCTCCTCTCCACTCACCTGTGTTCCCTTCCTTGGGTTCTGAGTAGCCAGCGCTCTTTGCTAGCATGGCGACTGCTAGGAATCCAGGCATGAGCATTGTGCCTGGCCTTAGGGTCTGCGACTCTCCCTCTCGCCCCTGGACCACTTTGGGGTCCAGATGGTGACTTCTGGTTGCCCTGGACCAAGTGGTTTGATAAAATAAGAGCCCACTGCACGAAGGGCTCTGGCTTGAGGAGTCGGGTGGATGGGCTGCAAACCCTGGCTGTGTCGCTTGCTAGCTGTGTGACCTTGGGAGAGCCCCTTGTGTCAGCCTGAGCCCTCCAAGTAGCAGACATTGCTCTGGGAAGCAACGTGCAGGGAGCTTATTAGGAAAAAACGCTTGTGTGAAAGACATCAGACTGCGGTGCAAGTCGGCCCTGAGAGAAGGAGAGAAGGTCGGTAGTGGCATGCGTGCTGTGCAGCCTAAGGAAAGTCAGTGCACCCAAAGTCGGCTGTCAGGAGACCTGCGTTTTCTAGGAACAGGCTTGCCTCAGTTCCCCGGCTGGCGTCTGCCGTCGGTGGGATGCCGTGGATTTCAAATCCAGAGGGTGCGTTCTCATGGGCACCATACCTAACTCACCCTCTCCCGGGAGGTCACGTGAGACAAGGCATGTGGAGCACTTCATAGCAGACCTGGCATCATGTAGGCACCTGACACGTGATAACCCAAATGCTCTTTTGAAGCGAACGAAAGAGAATTTTCTTTGCCTTTTGTTACCAAGCATTGCTTATATCAGAGACTGCTAATTCAGATTCCTGCACATGAGTGAAGTGGGCCCTGTGTAAGGCATTGGGGGTGTGGGGGTGGGGGGCTATGGTAAATTAGAGAGTGCATGCCCCACCTAAAATGTTCTCCAAAATAACCTGACCCAGCCCAAGCAAGTGCAGCTGTGTGCTGAATTTGATCTATGGCCCTCCAGTTTGAAACTTCTGCCTTCTATGCATAACACTGTCTACAGTAATTCCTGATATTCTGGGTTTGCACAAGCCAGGAAGTCAGTGTAATTAAAAAAAAATAAAAATAGTTGGGCTGATTATTTCCCCCCTCACTTACAAATTTAGTATTTGATCAAACTGAGAGCTGACTGGTGGTTTTGTGGTTTTGTACACAGCTTCGGTGTTGGTTTATCTGAGATGTTGAGAATGTGGACAGAGGTTGGGATCTTGGCTGTCCCACTTTCCGGACATGGGATCTTGGGCAAGTTATGCAATCGCTCTGTGACTCAGTTTCCCCATCTGTAAAATGGGGATAATGATGACACTCCCTTCGTGTGGTTGCTGTGAGGTCCTTACAGCAACCTGGAAGGACCTTAGAACAGTGCTGGGGAGGTGCTAAGGCTGCAGAGTGTGGATATTATTCTGGGATTGGGCGAGGCTTTTCTTCATCATTTATTTCATGTAAGCCCAAAACTTAATGATCAGTCTAACACCCAAATAAGAATGAGTTTCCCTTACCCTGGTGATATGATCACATAACAATGCCACTTACATGAGCTTCCTTACCTCCTTGTGAAATCCACCCCCCTCTGCTCCACTTCCTGCTGTTAAAGAATTTTTCTCCCGGAGGGAAAAAGACACCCAACGTTATACTAATTATTACTTTAAAGCAGGGACCAATGGGGGTGCTAGAAAAGGTGCATTTGGCACTGCTTGTGATTTGGGGGAGTCAAGTCTTTTTTTTTTATTGTTAGTTTCAGGTGTACAGAACAATGCAATAGTTATCCTTTTTACCCTTCACACAGAAACAACCCCCTCCCCCATCCACTGCCCTCCCACCCCTGATATCATGCTTATCTATTACAATTCCATTGACTCCATTCTCACTCTCTACTCCACGTCCTATGACTATATGTATGTATAATTGTAGTTGACATACATTATTATTCAACATCAGCTTCAGAAATACAGTGCGGTGGTCAGGACTCTACACTGTCCATGAAGTGGTCTCCCTAACAAGACTTGAGTCTATCTGGACCCCTAAAAAATATTTACAACATTATTGATTATATTCCACAGACTGTCTTGTCTATCCCTGAGGCCATATTGTAGTTACCAATTTGTATTGTCTCATTGAGGCGCTATTCACAATAGCTAAGACTTGGAAACAACCGAAATGCTCATCGGTAGATGACTGGATTAAGAAACTGTGGTACATTTACACAATGGAGTATTACTCAGCTATAAAGAAGAAGGAAATAGTACCATTTGCAACAATACGGATGGAACTAGAGAACATTATGCTAAGTGAAATAAGTCAGTCAGAGAAAGACAAATATATGATCTCAGTTATATGTGGATTCTAAGGGACTGAATGGATGGGAGAAGTGGATGGAGATAGTCTCAGAGACACAGAGGAAGAACTGAGGGTTGCTAGTTGGGAGGGGGTGTGGATGAGGGAGAAGGGGAAGGGGGAATCAAGTCTTTAGTCTGGAAGCTGTGAGTCAGGCCTGGAGAACTCAGAGCGACCCACGGAAGGAACCCTGGAGCCAGAGGCAAAACCCACGGCCTCCCCAGAGTAGGAAGGCGCGACCCACCCTTAGAGGAGACGTGCCTACGAGCCAGCCCTCTGCAGACAAATGCTGGTCTGTTTTTTCTTTCTTTTTTTTTTAACTTTATTGGGGAACGGTGTGTGTTTTTCCCAGGATGCATCAGCTCCAAGTCAAGTTGTTGCCCTTCATTCTTAGTTGTGGAGGGTGCAGCTCAGCTCCAAGGCCAGTTGCCATTTTCTTTTTTTTTTTTTTTTAAGCTGAGCCATCCTGCCACCTGCTGGCAGCTGAGCTGCTGCTCTCAGCTCAGGCTGGGAATCAAACCGGCGACCCTGTTGCTCAGAGCTTGCACTCTTGAGTGAGCTCTTAACCAACTGAGCCACTTGGCTGGCCCCCGCCATTTTCAATCTAGTTGAAAATGTGGGAATCGAACCAGCCACCTTGTTAAGAGCACACGCTGTAACCAACTGGGCCACCCGGCCACCCCCGCCCTTTTTAAAAAAAATCTGAAACATGTTGTACATGTGATACCAGCTCATTGTGGAAAATATAGACAATGGAGGAGAACAGAAGTACAAAAGTCAGGACTGTACATGGCAGAACTCAGCCTCACACTGGCTGAGGTGATTCGAGGGACTTTAATAGGCTCAGACAGCACGGCTGTATCCAGGGCTCGAAGAGCCCCGGCAGGCTGCCATCGTGCTCTGTCTCCATTTCTCCAATGGCCCTTCTCCAGATGGGGGGAAAGGTGGACACTGTCAGCCCCAGACTAATCCCTGTCAATGGAATGACCCAACTAGGAAGGAGACGTCTTTTCTCAGTCGTCAGGGAGAACAGTCTCAAGGAAGGACTTGATTGGCTGGGTGTGTATCACGTGTGCACCCTGGAACCAGTCCCTGTGGTTACAAGTGGAATGCTGTGATTGGCCAGGTTAGTGCGCAGTGGGTTTCCCACAGGAGGGAGGGATTCTGTTCCAGAAGAAAGCGGAGAAGGAAACGAATTGATGAAATCGATGGGTGTCACTATAAGAAGCAAATACATGTTTCCAGTACCCCTACCACCTGGACGCAATGGCTGCTGCTGCTTTATGTAGCTCCTTCCAGAATTCCCTGTCCCTCCCTTAGCTCCTCTGATCCTCCCCCAAACTCCAGGAGATAGATCCATTTTGCACATGAAGCTTAGCGATGACGTGGATGGTAACTGGCGGGCAGGGCTAACACTCAGGTCTGTCCATCTCCAATGCTTGTTGTTCACTGCTCCTACATGCCAGAACATCTGTGAGTGCTAGCTTCTTCACTGACTCATTCACCAGATATTTACTGAGCACCTACTAGGCGCTAGGCACTCTGCTGCTGCTGGGGACAAACAAGGCCGAGGAAACCCCTGCAACTGTGGTGTTTGCAATCTCCTAGTCTTCTAATCTATAAAAGGAGGTGATGCCACCCCCTCTCAGGGTTGCCGTAGGAATTAGGGAAATGTGTGCCTGGTACACAGTAGGTGCTCAATACATGTTGGCTTCTGCTCTCCTTTACCCCCAAGAGCTGGTAGCTTTGTATTCACACATGTGGGGGACAACCGTTATAGCCAAGAGACACACTGTTCTCCTAGCAGCAGGCTTTGCATGTTCCTTAGAACTCATGCGGCCCACGCCCTATTAACTCACTTGAGCAAATGCTAATTTTCCTGGGCGGCTTAGCCTTCCACTCCCCTCCCTGGTCTAGCCAGTATCTCAGACTCTCCAGGAGTCTCGACAGACCAAAGGCAGCGGGCAGTGCTCTGGGAAATGATGTGCAATTTTGAGAGATGAAAAATGGAGGACTATGGGCTCCAGGCAACTGGCGTGATGGAGAATAGAGAACGAAGATAAGAGAAATGTGTCGCTTAGGAGGATGCGTTTGCACAGGCAACGAGAGAAAAATAAGTAACAAATGTCTACTTAGGGGTATTTTCCTTTTAGCATCTGGAGCTTTTGAAGAACCTGGATAGGAGAAATCTACATTTTAGGAATCTAGGCTGCTATTTATGTAATTTCCAGCTTCGATGGAAGGTGTCAACTCTATCTTCTCTGCCTGTGTGCTCGTCATTTCTTTTTTCAGGCTCAGTTTTAATGATTTCCTTTTTATTTTTTTTTCCCCCAAGGAAGAGCATTTAACTCTGCAACATAATCAGTGTACTGAAGCCCAAATTGGAAATCTCTTTCACTACAGACAAAATAGTTCAGAAGAGAAATGTCACAGGAAAATTGTAAATGTCTTTTCATAGACTTAGCAGAAGCAACACCTGGATTCCAGAGCTGAACAGTTGTAATCGGTATTGGGGCTCCTCCCCCTGTTATCCCTTTTTGGTGGGTTAAGAGCTCAGGTTTTGTTCCTCATCGGCCCTGCAACTTTGGGCAGGCTCCCCGATATATCAGAGCCTCAATTTTCTTTTTTATGTTTTTTTTTTTAATTTTTAAAGATTTTATTGGGGAATTGGGGGAGGGGAACAGCGTTGGGGAATTGGGGAAGGGAACAGACAAGTTGCTGTCCTTTTGTTCTTCAATCTAGTTGTGGAGGACGTTGCTTCACTGGCCCATGTTGGTATTATCATTGCGCTCTTCCCGGGTGAGGCAGTCGCTTGCTGGCCATTGGACGGCTGCTCATGGCAGCGCACAAAAGCTCACGCCAGCTGCCCACCAGCCCCACTGCAGCCTGTGCTGTCGCTGGCGACTCACGGCAGCCCAGCTCCAGGTCGAGCTGTTGTTCACCATCTTAGCTGTACAGGGCAGTGTCACTGGCCCTTATGTGGGATCCGAACCGGGGCCCTGCTGCTCAGAGCTGGTGTCCCAAGCCAACTTCTAACCAACGTGCCACTTGGCCGGCCCAGGGCCTCAATTTTCTTAACTGGAGAAAGATGATCATGAAAAAATATATACTCTGGGGTAGTATTAGTAAGTAAGATACAGTTTAGAAATTCTTAGCATGGTATTTGAAGCCTGGTATGCACATTGTATAAATAAGAGCAAAAATGTCTTACTATCAAAACTTGCTTGTGAAAGGGTTTGACACTCACACAGCTGGGGAGGGGAAGTAGAATTGTGCAGCTGTGGCCCCAGCTCCTTGCCCTGCCACCTCTGGGACTTGGGACAAGTTCTCTCCCTCTCTGAAACTCTGTTTCCTCCTAATGTGGCACAGGAGAGAAACTCGGGGGAAGGTTGAGGGACTTTCAAGGTTCGCAGAGATAGTAAATAATAACATATATATATAACATACTGTATGTATAATATGCTATGCAATATGTACTATTTTGTATATTATATGCACTATATAATACATAGTAATATACAAGAAACTCACTATATTATACATAGCACATTATGTAGTATATATACACTAGTATGTATAATATATACTAGATACTAGATAGTATCTAGTATATAGATAATATGCTATAGTATACTAAGTATTAGATATTATATAGTATCCATAGTATATACTATGATATATAAACATTATAGTATAATACATATAATAGAGCATGTGCTATCATATGTACTATATATACATCATGAATAGCACATATAGTATATATGCTACATAGTGTTTATAGTCTATACTATTATATATATATATATATATATATATATATATACATCATACAATGCACACTATAATATAGATACTACATAGTATATTTAGTACGCTGTGTTTGTATATATAATGTGTTATATACTGGGGGTGCCAAAAAATGTATGCACATGAATTGTATTCATCTTTTGTTATCAGCATATATTGAGTATTACAGTTTTAATATCGTCTTTTCCTTTCTTCAAATGTTTATACATTTTTTTGGGCACCCTCTGTATTATAATTCTATATAATATAGATACTATGTTATTGTAACAAAATATATACTGTGTAATATATGCACATATACAGAGGGTGCCAAAAAACGTATACACATTTTAAGAAAGGAAAAATGGATTAAAATTGTAATACTCAACATATACCGAAAACAAAAGATGAATCAAGTCACGCTTGACTTCTGCAATTACAAGAGGTGCTCAAAGTGGTTTCCATCAGCGTCCAGACACTTCTGATTATGGTGAGCTACTGCTTGAGCAACGTGGACCAAAGTTTCCATGTGTATACATGTTTTTGGTACCCCTGGTATAATATACTCTGTAATATGTACTGTACTGTCATCTATATTATATATCATATATTATGTATCATATCCACTTTATATGCTATTGGGTTGCCATGACGTATTTTTTTCTATGTTTTTCGTTGCAAAAACGCATCATGACTTTTCCGACAACCCAACATATAATATGCCATATAATATAGTAGAGATGGAAGTTTCTTGTAAACTGAAAAGCCATAATTATTAGGAGGTGCCAGTATTTACATAGAGGTATAAAAGACTCATCAGGTTTACAGTGCCACCTAAACTTGTAATAGTTTACATTTTACCATCCCCCCCACACACAAATATTTCTCTGCGTCATCACTGCTCCGTGAATGGCACCACTGTCCTCCCAGGGTGCTCGCCAAAGGGCTGGGAGTCACCACTGTCCCTCTTTTCCTTCCTTCCACCCCTCACCCGCCTTCCAGTCCTGAGCTGCCTGTCGGTTCTAGCTGTTCTGTCTCCATGGCGCCGGGGCAGATCCATCCACCGCTCTGTGTCCCATCATCACCTGCGCGGACGACCGCAGGAGCGTCTTAGCTGCGCTCCCTGCTGCCTCCCTCGCCTGTTCATTATCTGCCCTTCGCACAGGAGCCTGCGTGACTTGGAGCACGTCAGCTCCTGCTACTTCTCAGCTGAAAACCCTTCGTGTGGCTTCTCCATCACGTTTCGGACAAAACCCCAACTCTTCATTTTGGCCTGGGAGGCCCCGTAGGAGCGGGCCCCTGCCGTTTGACTGTGTCAGGTGTTACTCCCGACTGCTCTGCTTACTCTCCTCCAGGCTCTGGCGACTGAACGGCTGTCAGATACACCGTACACCTCAGAGCCTGGGCTTGCTGTTCCCCTCACCTGGTATGCCCTTCCCGCAGACAGCCACACGTCCCCTCCCTCACTTCATCCAGGACTCTGCTCAACTGTCACTTGATCTGGGAGGACTTTCCTGACCGCCCTGTGGCATTTTATGTCTGTGCCCTTACCGTGTACTATCTGAATAGATATATATACCGGGGGTGCCAAAAACATGTCTTACAAGTGGACACTTGGGTCAGTGTTGCTCAAGCAGTAGTTTGCCGTCATCAGAAGTGTCTGGACGCTGATGGGAACCACTTTGAGCACCTCTTGTCATTGCAGAAGTCAAGCGTGACCTGTGTTCCTCTTTTGTTATCGGTATACATGATTACAATTTTAAAAGTTTTTTCCCTTCTTAAAATGTGTATACATTTTTTTGGCACCCTCTCTGTATAAAACACACACACATATATACATAGCATCTACATTTAAGTATTTTATATGTATAATCTATGTCCTACATCCTCAAATGAAGGAAAGGCCCCAGAGCTTCTAGAAGAGTGTATGGCACAGAACAGGTGAATAGCTGTGATCAGTCATGGTAATAATTATCGTGTGATTTATAATAATAATAACAAGCGCGTGAGCTTACCATCCTTTATGAGGAAGGGTTTAGATGTGAGAAATCGCAGACCTACAGTGTCTGGAGGTGTGCCGTGTGCCAGGCGTGTGCTGAGGTTTCCTTACTTATGCATTTTCAGCTCGCCCTCCTCCTCACCCCTCACCATTGCAGCGGTGCTTTGAAGCTGGGATCATTTCAGGAGGGGACCCGAGCTCAGAATCCACTTTGGTAATATTGGTAATGATAGTAAAGTTATCAAGCAGATGCGTGAAAGGACAGCACACAGCCTGCTCTGAAGCTGCTTCCGATCGGATTGGAAGACCAGCTTCAACAGCGGATTGAATGGTGGGAGTCGGCAGCTTGGAAGGCGGGACACCAGTTGCTCACTCCCAGAGGAGTCCTTATCCGCGGTCATCCTCGGAGGCACCGAGATTTATTTTATTAGGGAAGGCAGCCTTTCCTCGCCCCCGCTGCCCACAGATCCACAGCCGAGGAATCTGAGAAACGGCTCCCCTGGCCCTTAGGCACAATCTGTTTCCATTGGGTAACTTGCGTCCTCGGCATATGGGGTCTGCACCTTTCATTGTGTCAGTGATAAACCTTGTGGTTCTGGCATCTGGGACCTCCCGACTCCGTGGGTGAACTCACACCTACGTGCCCTCTTATTTATGACTCTTGTTGAGTCTTCTGTGAAGTTCTAAATTGACCCACGGTCCAGCTGGTCCGAGTCCTCCTCAGGAGGCTGTCATCAGAGTGAATCACCTGCTCAGCGACTGCCCTTTCCCCAAAAGTCCATTGCAAAGGCTGGGATCTTTCTGGCAACTTGCTTATAGAACCCGGCAGCTCAGGCAGCCCTGACCCGCTAAGCCAAGGCTGTTACTATTATTATTTTCATTAAAAACAAGTACAATGTAAAGTGGAGAGGAAATGCCTGTATTTGGTCAGGGGCCTTTCATGTCAGCACAGCATTCCCGGAGCTGTGATGTGGGTGAAATGGACATACTTTTATTTCTGCCCAGAAACAGGCTGTGTAATTCTTGCAGCAGGGATCTGGGGACAAGGCACAGGTGGAATATTTCCAAGGGTATCTGGGAAGTGACAGCTGAAATACAAACGGGGATTAGACCTTGGACTTTGGATGGACTTGGGTGGAAGTGATATTTCTAAAAGCACAGGGCGCTGGAGAGTTCATGACAGCTTCTCAGACACCTGCCAGGCCCTGAGCTGAGGGCACAACATGGATTATCTAACTGATCCCTCAACAGTCCTGTTGCACCCCCATTTTACACACTGTGAAACTGAGGCTCACGGGTTATTCCCTCCCTATGTCTCCATGTCTAGGTGTCATGGCTCTAAGTGGTAGAGCCAGGATTTGAACCCAGGTCCTCTTTAATCTTATCAAATTCCCTCATTTGAACGTACCTTTCAATGACCTTTAGTAACTTTTAAAAGTTGTGCAGCTTGTTTTAGAAATTTCTGTCACCCCTAAACGGTCCCTTGTACTCATTTGAAATTCAGTCTCCGTTTCTGTCTCTAGCTCCAGGCACTCCACTAATCTGTGAATCTGTAAATTTGCTTTTTTCTGGACATTTTTGTATAAATGGAATCATATACCATGTGGCCTTGTCACCTGGCTTCTTTGATCTAGCCGAGGCACATGTATATTGCTGTGTGTGTCAGCAGTTCTCTCTTTTGTTTTACTATATAGTATTCCATTGTGCGGGTATTTTGTTTATCCATTTACTTACCGATAGGCATTGGTATTATTTCCACTTCCTGGCTGTTTTGGATAATTATGCTATGAATATTCATGGGCAGTCTTTGTGAGGACGTATGTTTTTACTTCTTTTGGGTTGATTCCTAGGGGTGGAGTTGCTGAGTGCGTTTCATGATAAATTTATGTTTATCTTTATCAGAAACTACCAAACTTTTTGAAGTGGCTCTGCCATTTTACATTGAACTGAGGTCCATGTGTGTCTCACGTCCATATTCTTAACCAGTGCGTTAAACATATGTCTGACATTACTCCATGCCATTCATGATCAATAAATTTCTACAGTCGTTGCTTGATGTCTGTTCTGTGCTGATCCTGGTACTAGGCGACAGGAATAGAGAGATGAAAGATACACAGTGTGTTTTCTGCCGTTTGTGGTAGATTGGATTATTAATCACAACCCTTCTGCCATATGACCTTGCAGTGCTTGGGAAGAGTGGAATGTATGTCAGGGGCTGGGAGAGGCGGTTTCCTGCGTGCAGTCTTTTGACCTTGGCCTGGCCATGGAAGAGTGGGCTTGCGTCTGGACTGTTTCCTTACTGGGAGGTACTGAGCTCTCACAGCCTGTGCTGGGTTTATCTCATGTGAAGGAATAGCTTTTCCTGCTCTGGGCTCAATGTGTTCTGTGCTGCTTGAGCTCACGCGTCCATCCATGGCCCCGGTGCATGCCCCCAGCTCTCTGTATTTCAGACCCCACGAAGTGGATGGGCTGTGTCAGCTGTGGAATGGACCTGCTGGCCGCGGGGAGCTGACACACTGCACAGGGCTGGCTGTCAAGCACGCTCTGTCCCCTGTCTTACTGCAACTTATGCTGGAGCGTGATACGTGTGTGCAGTTTTCAGCAACATTGAGTCACACACTGGCCTGTTCGTCGGGTGACCCTTCTCTGCCTTTTAATCTTGGCCTCACTCGTGTCATACATATTCCGTCCTGTGGCACAGCCTGACCATACAGAGAATGGTGCAACACTGGGCTGGCCCTGTGACTTGCTGTGGCCACTGGAACCTTAGCAGATAGGATGCAAACAGTCGCCTGGCCTCAAATGTGCCGTATGCTTTGGCTCGCCTTCCTGCACCCGTATGACCCGCTGTAGAAAAGTACGCCCTGGGTAGCTCAGGTTATTTCATCAGGCTCAGAACAAACATGTGGAGCAGATGCAACTTCAAACTCAGCGCTTAACATAAGTGCAGGTTACCTCTCTCCCCTTTTCCTTGAAGAGAAAGACAAAGGGTGGTAGGTCATGTTGTTTCAGGCGCTGGCCATCAGGTGGCGCTGTCAGCCTGAGGCAGCTTGGTTGTAAACACCGCCCCCTATAATCCGCTCTGTCCTGCGGGGGCCTGGGAATTTGTGCACCCCATTTCCCATGCTCCTCTGCCATCGGCTTCCCCTTCGGGTGTCCTGGCTGGAGATGAGACGGTGGGGAAGGAAGGCAGTGTTCCTAGCTGTAGCAGCCGCAGAAGTGCGTGGCGCCAGACTCTAGGATCCCAGGCAGGGCGGCACCTGCTGGAGGCGGCCCCTCCCTGAAAAGTCAGGAAGACGCCGCCACAGCACCAGGGGCATTCGCAGCTTCCAGCCTCTGGTTATCGCCCCTTCTTCCTTTTGCTCTCAACTCCCCCTCTCCTTTTCCAATCTCCATTCCATTCACCCTCAAACCCTTGTAACCAGTTCCTTTGTTTGAAATGCCTAGAGTGGTGTCTGCTTTGCGGATACTATTGCTTTCTGAAACACAAGCATAGGAAAGCGTTGATCTTGGGGGGTGGGGGGTGGGGGGGGAAGGGAGCGGTGGGAAATTGTCCACATGGATGTAGGAGAAAACCCACTGGCCAACCTTAATTCTGAAGGCCCAGGAGGGCTTTCAGATAATTTCGATTCATTCTTCTTTTTTGTATCATGATGCGTTGAACATAGCTGTCAGTGGTTGGATGCCCGGTGATTGATGCTAAGACGTTCCTTCGGCCTTCGGTTTCCTCGTGCATCCTGAAGATAGGCTGAAATGAACCGCCGATGTCCTGCGTTAGTTGAACTGAGACTGCTTCTTTCTCTCCCACGTGAAGTTAGTGTCTCCCGGAGGCAGACAAGCTCAGTGCCAAGCTGCACTACCCGCGAAATGGTGATTTTCCTACTCAGCGCCCGTAGTTCTCCAGCTTGCCCCAGCTGACCTGCTTCTCAGAATCCACACGGTCCCTTTTATTGAAGCCCAGGACCCAGAGTTTTATAGATGATGTCAGGAGGAGTGATTAGGGCTGAAGAGAAGGGTACCCAGGCACAACCGCTAAACGTCTCCTGAGGTCTGCGGCAGCCCCCGAGGTCTCTGTTGATTACTTTCAGCAAGCTCTTCAGCTGCTCTGCGGGGAACTTCTCTCTAAGTGACTACAATCCGGTTAGGCAGGTGGCTGAGGAAACAAGCCTGAACAATGGGTTTTCTGTGTGAGTTAGTTCAGATCAGCAAGACGCCCTGAATCTGGGCTTCTTTCAGCCTCACTTGGAGATGAAGGAAAGAGTTCGGTCTCCCTGCTGAGGAGAAAAAGAGGCCATTATCACCCAAAGAAGGTGCCTGTCCTAGATTTGAGGGCTGCGTGTTGTCTGGAGGGTTTCTGGGCATCAGTGTCCTCTCACCCCGTGTACCTAGGAAGGGGACGAATGTGAAGGTGGGTTCTTTGTGGAGCCAGACACCCAGGACCATGTCATCCAGCATTGTGTCAGCTCATCGCCTTTCCCTAACTCCCCACGAGAGAAATCCTTTCTCTAACAAGCGTAAACCACACCAGTTTTGTCTCCGTCACACACCCAGCCTGGCCTTGTCAAACCGGTTCAGAAGCAGCTGTAGAAGGACCCCCTTCCTGGAACCAGGCAGCCGGTGTTCAGGTCCCAGCCGGACCTCATCCGAGTCAGGGGTTCACCTTTGAGAACCTCAGTTTCTCCACCTGTACAATGGGATTGGCTCTACAGTCTGTGCCACTTACCTGGCAGGGTTATGGTGACTACCGAAGTGGGTGGTACAATGTAAGCGCTGGGCAAACTGTAGTTCTCAGCTGGCCGAGTTTGCGCCATTCTGTCACACACCAGAAATGTGGCAACATACCAGGGCGGGTTCTGTTCTATCTACTGTTAATATTACTAGTAATTACTACTACTAATATTAATATTCCGCTTCATCCCCTGGTCATTCGGTTGACCCTTGGGTGTCAGTTGGCTTATGGAATGTCCTGACTGAATTCTCTTACACATTCGTAGGAGACAGGTCCTCCATGTTCTACGCTACTGCTTCGCAAACTTGAACATGCACACGAATCACCAGGAACGTTGTTAAAATGCAAATTCTGCTGCCGTGGGTGGGAGGCGGGGCTGGAGGGTCTGCATGTCCCAAGCTCCCAGGTCAGACCCACGCTGCAGGTGTGACGGTCACATCCTTGATGGCAAGAACCTGGGAAATACGACATCTTGTCTTGGTCTGTTGATGTTCTGTTTACTGTTTCAAGTTCACCTCCACCTTCCACAGTCTGCCATGGCCCACTCAGCTCAACAAAAGTCATATAGAAACCGCTGTAACAGTAAGTACCCCACCTGTAAGACAGACAACAACATTTGCACAAGGACCCAAACTCGGCAGAGCGCCATGAAGCGTGTGCAGCACTCCGTTGGTTGTAAACATCGCAGAACACAAATGGAAGTTGCCGCATTGGTGAGGGCAGCCATTGGCTTTGTCCTGGCTCGTTTATGAGCTGAACTTGAGAGCTTGCTCGTTTTTGCCTCCTGGGTAGCACTGACCCTCAGTACCTGTTTGATGAGCTTCAGGGAGTATGAAGTGAAGCAGCCCCCTGCCCCACCCCCGTTGGAAGCCTCTCTGTCGCTCTAAACTTCAGACAAAAGGATGATATCTTCTACAGAGCCTTTCCTCCCCCACGCTGTTTTATTTCTTTCCACACATAGCTGACCTCGCCACCCAACACCAAACTTCCACCCACCTTGTGCTGCAAGTTCAAGTTCATAAGGGCAGGGAGAGAAACCTCTGGAAGTTGGTGTCTCCTGTAACTCTGAAATCACCACGCTGATCGCTTTTATTCCAAGGCTCATACTGAAACCCAAATCCTGTTCCTCATTTACAGGAGACACACGGCATCCATCAGCCCAGCGCTCTCACATCTCTGCAGAGCAGTGGTGTGGTGTGGTGATCACATTCTTTGGACATGAACAAGTCTAGTGTTAAAGTGTTGAATGAGTCAAAAAACCCCTGCAGCAAACGATAGAAAACCTATTGTGCTTTTACATTACGAAGCACTGGGGAGTGTAAGACTCTCCTTTCCTTTGACTCTCCCTCTCTCCTTCCCTTCTTTTCACCTGTATCTACCATTTTGTATAAAACACCCATATGTTGGAGGTTAGGAGAGTAACAAGGAAGAGTAACTGCAGCATTATTCACGGTGACCAAGACATGGAAACAACCGATGTGTCCTTCAATAGATGACTGGATAAAGAAGATGTGGTGTAGATACACAGTGGACTATTAGTTGGCCATTAGAAAAGATGAAATACTGCCATTTGTGGCAACATGGATGGATCTTGAGAATATCATGCTAAGTGACATAAGTCAGCCGGAAATGGATAAGAACCATATGATTTCACTCATATGTGGGATATAAAACCGAAAGCAACAAACAAACAAGACAAGCAAACTCATAGACACAGACAACAGTTTAGTGGTTACTGGAAGGTAAGCGGGGAAAGGGGTGGTAGATGAGGGTAAAGGGGATCAAATATATGGTGATGGAAGGAGAACTGACTCTGGGTGGTGAGCACAAGGCAATATACACATGGTGTTTTATAGAACTGTACACTTGAAAGCTATATAATTTTACTCACCAGTGTCACCCCAATAAGCGTAATAAAAATTAAAAGAAAGAGAAAAGCAACATAAGTAAATTTTATAATTTTCAAAGGTGTGAGTATCAAGATTTCTGGTTTTTCTTTTATTTCTCACGAAACAAGGAAGCCCCTGCAGGCATCGACGCTAGATGAGCAATGTTTTGGAAGCTTTTCCTCAGAAAAACAACAACAGCCCATGCTGATTTGAAAGCAGGGTACCTGTTGTGAGGATTTGGGAGGAGATAGAAAAGTATGGCTAGCCATCAAGACATTGGTCAAAACAACTGAATTCTATCAAGTGGAAAGGATGAATAAAAGAACCAATATTAGGGAAAGATGTTTGAAATGGGTTCTATTGTGTTAGAGTTTTTTTTTTTTTTTTTTTTTTACAAAGACAGGGACGCTTTCAGCTGTGTGGGATAAAGGCTCTGACTAAATGAGAAACCAACAGACCTTGGAAAGGGCATTTCGTGTCACCTTGGAGGGCATGTGGGTTTGTCAGCTGGGTGTGTGGTCAGAGCCTCTTATGTGCCTACCTGCCTCGGTCCTCCCCGAGTCCGGGGGCACCTGTCTGATGGAGGGTTTAATGCCCACCTCTTGGCTATGAGGAGGGGTTCATGACACTGATTTTATTCCCACCCTGACTGTTCACAGAGCAGAGAGGTAACCCCCCAGAAGGAAAAAGGGGTGCTCTTATCAGAAGAAGGAAGAGGGCTGGTCCACTGAAAACAGCAAAAGCCTCCTGTGCTCTGAGAGTAACATTTGCTTCCAACATTGGACTCAGCCTCTGTTGATGGCAGAGCTGCTTGGGCGACTCTGGACCTGACTTCCCTGCCATCTTTGTTGAAAGTGCATTGTCACTGAAGCGTGATGGTCCCAGGGACGACGAGCCCTCGCGATGCTCAGGTCTTGCTTCCTCTGTAGCGTTGTGCATAAAAGTTACCAGGGCTCCTTGGAGAAATGGCCGATTCCAGGGCTGAGGCAGGAAGGGCACAAGGTATACCTCAAGCATCTTTTTTCATCAGAAAGTATGGATTGCTTAAAAAAAAAAAAGGTGGAGGCATGTCACAATGATACAGGGGAGCTTGAAGGGGCTCCGACTGGCCAAATCTGGGATAATCTGAGCATCCGAATTAATAATGATAATAATAGGTCATAAGACATGGAATTGAAGGAGAATCCATGGGTCCATCCTGCTAATAGAAAGAAAAAAGAGATGAGAAGGAGGAGAGAAAGTGCTTATCTGCTGAAGAATGTCAACTGATAAATGTAGAAGGAATCGTAGACTTGGAAACTCGCATTTGGCGACCACTGTGAAAATACTCCATTCATGCAAGAATGTCAGCCGAGCTTAAAACCATTAGATGAAATATTGTTAGGAAGAGTATAGTACCAGTCTCCAAACACTTCCCCACAGATCATTTATTAATTCACAGTAAAGCTACCTGTCGAGCGAACAAATGTGCAGGGACCACCTTGGCTGAGTAATCAAACTTCTCATCACGCACCTCCTAACCCGAGCACTGGGAGCTGCACAGAAATACCTGTGAAGTATTCTTGCCAAAATAAAATAAAATAAGCACAAGGAGACAATCTGATAAATGCAAATTGAGGCACAATGTGCACAACTGACTTGGACTTTTCAAAAATACAAATGCCATAAAAACAAACGAATGTTTGAGAATTGTCCTAAATGAAAGGAGAATAAAAGGAAAAGACGATTAAATGGGGCACGTGATCTTTGATTGGGTCCTGGACCAAAGGAAAAATCCAGCTCTAAAAGACGTGATAAGGACAATTGGGAAAACTCAGCTATGGACTGATCATTAGGTAATAGTACTGTGACAACAGTAAATCTCCAGAGTATGACAATTGTCGCCATAATTTTATAGCAGGCATCCCTGTCCTTAGGACTGAAGTATCTGCAACGTACTCTCAAATAGATGCATATATATTTATTTACATGTGTGTGAAGAGAGTAGTTAGAAGAAAAGCGACAAAATGTTTACAATTAGTCAAACCTAAATGATGGATGTGTGGTCTTTTGTTGTACCATTCTTACAACTTTTCCATAAACTTGAAGTTGTAAAATATTGAAAGTTGCATCTGTGTGGTCCCATCTTAGCAAGGAGGCTTTGGTTCATACTTAGCCTTGGTTGGCCCCCATCTCTTTTTCTGCAAACAGCAGCACTGGTGACAGTCAACTTTTTCGGACTTTCATGGTCAAAAGGGTTGGCATCCCCGGCCATTGCCCAAACTGTGTCCAAAGGATGTGTCTCCGAGTTGAACTAGAGAGAGCAATAGACAGACACGTCGGGAAGATGGATTTTGAGGTGGCTGGTGGTGAATTTACAGCTGTCTTCAGGAATTGCCAACTGAGATAATTGAGCTGTGAAGGTTAGTCTTAGAATTCAAAGTCAGTTTATGTCAGCAAGATGGGAACCCCAGAAACCTCAAAAGAAAAAAACTGACAGATTTGACCATATGCTAATAAAAATTCTGAGGCATAAGATAGAGTGAACCAAAATAATGAAAAAATATTTGCAAAACATGGCAAAGAGGTGCTACCCCTAATACCCGTAGTTACTACAAGTTGATTTAAAGCAACACAGACTCAAAAACATTCCTATAGGGAACTGGACAAAGAAGACAAAGGCATTTCACAGAGCAGGACTTGCGAATGACCAATAAAATCTGCAATGGGATGCACCTCTACTAGTGTTACACATTTTTAATTTGAATATAAAATGAAACACAATTATTCATTCATCAGGTTGGAAACATTTAAAAAGTCAGTATTATGTAGAGTGGGACAGGAAATATGTGGTGTGATGCTGCCGTGACAGTAAGTCACGACAACCTTTTAGGAAAGGCATTTTCTGTTAAAATTTAAAAGCAAAAGGGCATACACGCTGACACCCAAGCTCCACTTTGAGGAATCTACCCCAGGAACAAAGCATTGATAGCGAAGGACAGGTGTCTGTAGGTACAAGTATATTGTATAGAAAAATGTTTGTAATGACGCAAGAAGGCGGTTAAAGCAACACCAGCCTGAACTGGAGACAATCTGAATGACTGAACAGGGGAGTGGTTGACTCAATGATGGTGTTTCCAATTCTGTGGCTCATTTATTCATTCATTGTACATTTTTGAGCATCTTCTATATCCCAGGCATTGTTTTAAATGCTGGGGATGGGGTGGTGAGTAACAGACTCGTTCTCTTGATCATGAAGCTTATAATATAGTGTGTGTGTGTGTGTGTGTGTGTGTGTGTGGCAAGGGAGAAACAAATGATAACAATAACAATCATAAAAGAAGTCAGGCGGCCTTGATGAAGGTTGCCTGGTTCCAGGAGCAGATAACCTGGTTTTTCATTAAAAATATTATATCTATATTTGTATTCTGTCCTCAAGTCTTTGTGTCTTGATTATTGGCTCTGGGTGTGTCCTCTATAATTGTGCCTTGAAATAATTTTAATAACACCGACCCAATTTTATTTTCATGTGTTTTAAAGGAAGTGTCACACCTTATTTGGATTCCCCTATTTTTTTACACCAATTTCCCTTCCTTAGTTTTTCCACTAATGTCCTTTCTCTGCTTGCAGATCCTAGGCAGGATTCCAGTTTGTGCTTATTTTCATTTTCTCCCCGGATTTATTGAGATATAATGGACAGATAACCTTGTCTATGTTGAACGTGTACAGTGTGATGACTGGATATGCATTTACAGGTATTGTATACTGTGAAATGTTTACCACAATAAGATTTGTCAACACCTTCATCACCCAACATAATTACCATTTTGCCGTTGTATGGCAAGAACTTTAAAGCTTTACCCTCACAGCATCTTTCAACAATATAATACAGTGTTGTCAGCTATAGTCCCCACACTGTACTAGGTCCCCAGAACTCATTCAACTCATCACTGGAAGTTTGACCAATGCCTCATGTCCCTCACCCCTCTGCCCTTGGCAGCCCCCACTCTGCTCTCTGTTTCTATGAGTTTGATGTTTGTAGATTCCACATGTAAGTGAGATTGTGTGGTATTTGTCTTTATTGATCTTAGTTTGCTCGTCATAATGTCCTCGGGTCCACCCATGTTGTTGCAAATGGCAGGATTTCTTTCTTTCTCATGGCTGCGTTATATTCCATTGTGTGTGGACACATCACATTTTTTTTTCTTTTAGATTTTTTTTTTAATTGGGGAATCGGGGAGGGGAACAGTGTTGGGGAATTGGGGAAGAGGAACATTGTGTTTTTCTAGGACCCATCAGCTCCAAGTCAAGTTGTTGTCCTTCAGTCTTAGTTGTGGAGGGTGCAAGCTCAGCTCCAAGTCCAGTTGCTGCTTTCAATCTAGTTGCAGGGGGATGTGTGGCACCCACCATCTCATGCAGGAGTCGAACTGGCAACCTTGTTGCACACTGAGTGTGACAGCTTGTGACTGTTTAGCTCACGGTGCCATGTTCAATCTTAGTTGCGGGGGGGTGGGGCGAGGCACAGCCCACCATCCGATGCAGGTGTCAAACTGGCAACCTTGCTGCTAAGAGCACGTGCTCTCACCAGCTCAGCAGCAGCTCAGCTCAGGCGCAGCTCACTGGACCATGTGGGAATCGAACTGGCCACCCTGTTGCTCAGAGCTCATGCTCTTAACAAACTGAGCCACTCGGCCAGCCCCATATTTTCTTTATCCGTTCGTCTGTTAGAGACTTAGGTTGTTTCCACCACGTTGCATTTACCGTATTTGCCGGCGTATAAGACGATTTTTTGGCCCTGAAAAATATGCCTCCAAGTGGGGGGTCGTCTTATACGCCAGGTACACTTCAGATAGACTGCCCATAGTGCTTGCCCCTTGCCATAGTGGCCTCCCGATGCCCGCCCACTTCATTCCACATACCGTTCAGGCATCAGCAGCGCTGCTGGGTGTATGCTCGGCTGTTATGCGATTTTGCTGTTATGCGATTTTACCACACTCGCAAAATCGCACACAGCCGACCATACACCCAGTATGATAGCGCAAAATCGCGAATCGCTATTTATGTATATGTTTGATTACATACAGCCTTGTGACAGTTTTCCTGCATGTCATAAGCATTTGAATATAAATATAAATGTTGAAATCAAATCTGATATTGTTTTACCTTTTATTTGGTGTGTGGAAGGTGTGCGGAAGAGGGGGTAGTCTTATACGGCGAGTATATAACAAGCTCTGTATTTTGAGTGGAAATGTTAGGGGGTCGTCTTATACGCCGGCAAATACGGTAGTCCTCGTTTCTCCTTAGTCTCCTCTGGCCCGTGACAGCTTCTTGGTCTTTCCTTGGTTTTCATGAACTTGATGATGTTGAGGAGGGCTGGTCAGGTGCTTTGTTGGGTGTCCCTTAATTTGGGTTTGTCTGAAGTTTTAGTCTCATAATTTAGACTGGGTAATGGCTTTTGTGGTGGAATAGCACCAGAGGTACATGCTACCAACATGACTTATCAATAGTGACGCTGCCCTTGATCGCATAATTAAGGTGGCATGTCTGCTGGGACTCTCTGCTGTGAGGTGACTGTTTTCCCTTTTCAGACTCAAGCTCTTCTCCATATTTCTTCGAAGCCAGTTGCTAAGTCCAATCCACACTTCAAGGGAATGGAATTGGTGGTAGTGGGGAATCTATAGATATCATTTGGAATTCTGTACAGAAGTTGTGTCCCTTTCCCCCCAATATACTTATTTATTCAATTATTTATGTACACAAGTGTGAACTGATGTGTTCTGTTTTTAGTTTTTATTGGAGAACACTGTGTTTTTCCAGGACCCATCAGCTCCAAGTCAAGTAGTTGTTCAATCTAGTTGTGGAGGGTGCATCTCAGTGGCCCATGTGGGGATCGAACCAGCAACTTTGGTGTTATGAGCCTGCGCTCTAACCACCTGAGCTAACCGGCTGCCCCTGATGAGTTCTTATTTTATACTTATTTTGGATCCAATACTGTATTTGTTTTGTTGTTCCAGCTTTGCTCTTTCAGATCGGCTCCTGGGTCCCTTTGACATCCCGCCCCCCCCCTTTTTGTGAGCACTTTCTTATTTTATGTCACTATAAGATGCTTCAGGCTTATCTTATCTTTTTCCTGTCCCAGTGCTACAATCAACCACGTCTCTGAGGGGCCCTGGTTCCTTTTATAGGAGAATGGCAGGTGGCTGACAAATTTTATTTTTATCGTTCCTTAAACATTTTCATGTTCCCCATTAGACTATAGGCTCATGTTGGGTGGTAGCCATACTGCCTTTCTAATCATACGTCATCATTTTGCATCATCCTGTACCTAAAGTATCCATTATTCATTGAGTCAATGAAGTTTATTGAAACGTGTTTTAGCTTTTTCTTTCTATCTTTCAATATTGCCATTAAATTTACTTTCATGTAACCTGTCATATAGTCAGATCAAGACAATGCATAATGCCTTAACATTCTGTTATGATGAGCTAGCCGGTGCCTCGTATAGTAAGGACACGTGTCATGCATTCATTGAGTATGTAAAACCATGCAAGCTTTTCACCAGCAGTCACCCACAGTCAGTGCATACTTGATTCAAGGTCAGTTGTTTGTATTCCTGGCCAGGGAATGGAAAAGGCAAGATACATTGTTGTTCCCTTCTCCTCCAGTTCTTTTCCTACCATCCATTTCCATCCATCGGAATTGAACACTTGTGCCTCAAGGCCTAACAAGTTGCCTTTCCGTCTTCCTGTCTAAGTCAAGGTCTCCCCATCTCTGAATCCCGTGAGTGTTGCGTGTATACGTACACGGTGGCATTTACATTTTATCAATCGGTTTTATTTGCAGGTATCACGATGCCCCCTATATGACTGTTAATTGCAGGTAGGGCCCATATCAGATTGAATGTCCTGTCCACGGATAACAACAAGTAGTCTTTTATTCAAAGGGAATTGGAAATTTTAGAAATTAAATCCTGGCTCTGTAATGATAGCTGAATTCCAGGAGGAAATAAAAGACAGCAAATAAATCAGTTGATCAAAAGGCATGGGAACGTATAAAAATTCATTTTAGTCATCAAATTGTAAGTGATCTCTGTGTGGAAGGTAGTTGAAGAATTTAATATTACAAGGAAATTCCCTTTTCATTGTTAACCCCTCAGACTTGATGAGCAAAACAAAACGCTTAACAGCCAATAACATCTGGTGCTGAAGAGAGTAGGGTGAAAAGGTGAAATATATATATATATATATATATATATATATATATATATATATATATAAAATATACAGTAATACCTTGGTTTGCGAGTATAATTCGTTCTGGAAACAAATTACTCGTATGGCAAGACATCGCTCGTTTATCACATTAAAATGTATTAGAAATGTTTGCTCGTCTTGTGGAACACTCGCAAACCACGTTACTAGCAATCCAAGGTTTTACTGTATTTGGAAGGGAGAAGAATCTGAGCTAAAATTACAGAAGATATACGTACAAGAAAATTGATTACAGTGGTGTTTGTAACAATGAGAAATAAAACACATTGGAAACAACCTGAATGTCCATCAGTAGCAATTGACTGGATAAAATGTGGCACATCTGTACTATGGAATGCTATGTAGCTATTAAGAACAAATTAGGGGGCTGGCTGAGTGGCGCGTTTGTTAGGAGTTGGCTTGGGATGCCAGCTCTGAGCAGCAGGGCCTCTGGTTCAGATCCCACATGAGGGCCAGTGACGCTGTGCCCTCTACAGCTAAGATGCTGAACAACAGCTCGACTTGGAGCTGGGCTGCCGTGAGTCGCCGGCAACGGCATAGGCTGCAGTGAGCTGCCGTGAGCTACCGTGAGTGGCTGGCAGCCAGTGTGAGCTGCCAAGAGCTGCTGTGAGCAGCTGTCTAGGGCCCGGCGACCCATCTGCCTCACCCGGGAAGAGCAATGATAGAGCAATGAATGGGCCAGTGAAGTGACGTCCTCCACAACTAGAGTGAAGAACCAAAGGACAGCAACTTGTCTGTTCCCAATTCCCCAACGCTGTTCCCTCCCCCAAGTTCCCGATAAAAATCTTAAAAAAAACCCCAAAAACCAAAAAACAAATTAGTTCTCTAGCTATTTACCTGGAAAGCTGTCTGTGGTGTGCTGCAGTGTGACAAAAGGAAGGGAAGGAGTGATAAAAACACCAACATCCTGAAAGTCGGTGCTGGGAAGAGTCCAGCCAGCTAGGGGTGGATGGGGGGGCGGTAGGGGGGCAGGTTTCAGCTCTCCCACGGGGCGGAGAGGTAGCCTGTCATTCAGGAAAGGACACATTCACCTTGTGTCTTAGTCTGTTCACGATGCTATAACAACCCTTACTGAGTGGCCAATAAACAACAAAATGTTATTTGTCCCAGTTCTGGAGGCTGGGAAGTCCAAGATCAAGTCGCCAGCAGATTCAGTGTCGGCTGAGGACTTCCTGGTTCATAGATGGCCATTTTCTCCCTTCGTGCCCACATTGCAGAAGGGAGAGAAGGGAGCTCCCTGGGGCCTCTTTTCTCAGGGCACTGACCCCATTCACGAGGGCGCCACCCTCACGACCTCATCACCTCCCAAAGGCCCCATCCTAACATCATCACCTTGGGGTTAGGATTTCAACACATAAATTTGGTGGGGGGACACAAACATGCAGTCCAATGCATTTTGGTCATAATCTATCATTTGGTCATAATCATAGATTCCCATAAGAAGGTAACACTTGTGTCCAGTGGTTCAGGGGTCCTGGGTGACATTTGGGGATTTTCCTGTAGGTTGCTCATGTCACCATGGCATCTGGGACTTTAGGTGACAGAGAACCAATTCAGGTGGATTCACATTTTTTGTTTGTTTCTTTGTGGTATTTGAAAATTCTGAGCTTTAGTTTTTAGAGGGCTGAGATGGAAAGGGCTGAGTATCCCTTTGACTTAATGAGGAAGGGTTTGTAGTAATTTAAAATGACACTTATATCCATTCCAATGGATGTCCATTCAAATGATGACAAACGTCTGAAAAGATGTGCAAACTCACCAGTGACAGAGAAATGTAAATTGAGGTAATAATGAGATACACCTATCTCTCAGGCTGGGAGAAAATGGAAAAGGCCAATTACATCTCTTACTGGTGGAAGCAGAAAAAGGGTTAGTCCCTTACATTGTTGGCGAAGGTAAGAATTCATTCATCTGTTTTGGCCACATTTATTCAAATTAAAATATGCATAGTACTTAAGATTATTACGTAATATTTGATATACACCAAATAATACAGGTAATAACATGCATGCAAATTATAAAGAATAATGATTAAAAACGCATATGTGAGGCCACTCCCAGCCTGAGAATTGGCTCATCAACCATTGAAGCCCCTGCAGACCCCTCTCCAGATACCCACAATCCTATTCTCTTATTTTGTTCTATTAAAAATAGTTACAAAGAAATGCAAATGCCGTCTGATCCAGCAATCTCAGGCCAGGGGCTCCGCTGCATAGAAAAAAGAGCCGCCATACATAAGGACATTTGTAGAAGGTTTATCTATTGCCTCATTGTTTGTAGTTGGAAAAGAGGGGACACTAGCGAATGCTCATTAAGGATTGACTGAATTACAGGACACCCACTCCATGGAATTTTGTTCAGCCGTTAAAAAAACGATAAATTAGAGCAATACCAGATGACGTGCAGGGATTTCCGTGTCATATTGCAGAATGAGAAAACAGGAGGCAGGAAAGTGTGTACAAAATGACAAATGGGTATGTGCATATGTTGTGTGTGACTATATTAATATGGAGAGAGACTTGGAGGAATATATTTTAGGGATCAAAAGGTAACCCCTTTTGATCCCTAAAAAAGAGGTGGAGGGAGAGAGGCTTAAGGAGGAAGCAAAGAGGGAAGGAAAAAACAAACCCTACCTGGGCCTCAGTGGCGTCGTCGGAGAAACAAGGGTAAAAATTCCTACCTTGTTTTTGTCCCAGGGTTTAGGGGAGGATTTCACAGGACAGTGCTAAAGCTTTTCTCAAAAATAGTCAAGACTCTGCCCAAATGTGTGATGGTGGGATTTATTATAATGTGCAAATGATACTTACAATAGCGCCATGATTTTGAGCGACTGATTTTATTGCTCTAGGCCTACTATGGCTTCATCTGTTAGACAGGGATCATAATAACCAACGGAATTAGTAATGGCTGGTGTCCTTCCAGGTGGGCTACTAAGAACGCCCCTCCTGGATGCCTTTAGGTCTGGATATTAAGGAATTCATAGGCCTCACTATGATGAAGTTCAAAGGATGACGGTTTGGCCCGACTGCTACCTCTTGGGTTTCACCCACACAAGCTTTAAAACGCGATTGTTGGGTCTTCCCAAAGGGAGATATAGACGCTCTCAGGGCCACGCCACTCTTGCATTGAAGCCAGGCCAGGCCACACAGGATCTACACACTGCATTAGTTTGCCAGGGCTGCTGTCGCCAACGACCTCACACTGGTGGCCTAAAACAGTGGATACTTATTCTCTCCCAGTCCTGGAGGCCACATTCGGAAATCACAGTGTGGGCAGGACCATCCTCCTGCTGAAGGTTTTCGGGGAGATCAGTTGGCTATTCTTTTTTTTAAGCTTCTCTTATCTAATAGGCCAGCAGTGTTTACAATTTCTTTTTACTTTGGAATAAATTTTAGATTTATGGAAATTTATAAAGATAGAAAAGAGAGTTTCCGTATATTATCCCCTCTGCCCCATCCTGTCCAGCCTCTCCCTTTGTTAACCTCTCATATGACCGCGTACATGTGTTAAAACTCAGACACAGACACTGGCACTTTGAGATTAAACTCTGCACGTAATTCAGATTTCGCCATTTTCCCCAATTAATGTTCTTTCTGTTCCAGGATCTGACCCAGGGGTCCAGGTGTCCATTGCATTTAATTGGCATGACTCCTCATTCACCTCTGGTCTGTGACAGTTTTTCACTGTTTTTTTTCCCCCTATTTTTAAATTTTTTATATTTTTAAATAATTATTTATTTTTCAATTACAGTTGGCATACAATGTTATATTAGTTTCAGGTGTACAACATAGTGATTAGATAGTCATATAATTTACGAAGTGATCCCCCCCTTATAAATCCAGTACCCACCTGGCATTCTATATAGCTATTACCATATTACTGACTCTATTCCCTGTGCTGTACTTTACATCCCCATGACTTTTTTGTAACTGGCAATTTGTATTTATTAATCCCTTCCCCCCTTTTCCACCCAGTTCCCCAAACCCCCTCCCATCTGGCAGCCATCAGTTTGTTCTCTGTATCTATGAGTTTGTTTCTGTTTTGTTATGTGTATCTTTTTTTTTAAAAGATTTTATTGGGGAATTGGGGGAGGGGAACAGCATTGGGGAATCGGGGAAGGGGAACAGACAAGTTGCTGTCCTTTTGTTCTTGTGGAGGACGCCGCTTCACTGGCCAATGTTGGTGTTATCATTGCGCTCGTCCCTGGTGAGGCAGATCGCTCGCCGGCCACTGGATGGCAGCTCACGCTGGCTGCCGGCCACTCACGGCAGCCCAGCTCCAGGTCGAGCTGTTGTTCACCATCTTAGCTGTACAGGGCAGTGTCACTGGCCCTCATGTGGGATCTGAACCAGGGCCCTGCTGCTCAGAGCTGGTGTCCCAAGCCAACTCTTAACCAACGCGGCACTCGGCTGGCCCTATTATATGTATTTTATTCTTTAGATTCCATACGTAGGTGAAATCATATAGTGTTTGTCTTTCTCTGACTTATTTCACTTAGTGTAATACCCTCTAGGTTTATCTATGTTGTCGCAAATGGTAAGATTTCATTCTTTTTTATGGCTGAGTAATATTCCATGGCGTCACTCTTTATTTTTATGACATTGAGATATCCTGTAGAGAGTTCATTATGCTGGAGTGGTTTGTTTTTGTGCATGTTATCTGCACAAGTCCCACTGGGAATAATTTTGCCTATAACAGCGGTTCTCAACCTGTGGGTCGCGACCCCTTTGGGGGTCGAATGACCCTTTCACAGGGGTCGCCAGGTACTTGTATGTGGGCGTATCTGCATGTGGGCCTGGAGACGGATAGAGGAGCGGTGTCTCGGTTCCTAAGACCATCGAAAATATGTGTTTTCCGATGGTCTTAGGCGACCCCTGTGAGAGGTTGAGAACCGCTGGTCTATAAAGATGTGACCCCATTGGAGTTTAAAGAGGGTATTAACTTCCCTTTTTATCTAACCTACCCCAGTCACCCACCAGGGTCTGCAGGAGGTTGGGTCCCCATAGTACAGGGAGGCAGCTGGTGCCTTGGGGCTGGCAGAGAGGAGGTCCCAACCCGGATGCCAACACCATGCTGTGTCCAGGACCCCACGCTGCACATCACTGATGGGCGCCTGACAACAAATTGGTTTGTCCAAGGGCACGCTCAACCCTCAGTTCCTCTTTGGAGGAATTTCAACATCACCTAATTAGGTGACATCGTAACTGGGCAACCATTACTTATAATAGACGTGGAGTTGTAAATTATCCTATTTAATTAAGAACTGCACATTTCCTATTAAAGAGAAGCTTATCATAGGTTAGTAAATTTATTGGGAACACTTAACTTTAGCTAATTAAGCTGTTTGAACTCAAGGCAAGGGCATTCATTAATAATCAAACCCAAGAGTTAAGGGCAATTAGTGAAACAGCTGGTCTTCATCTCACTGATAAAAGATTGCTCACAGAGATCTTTACAGCTGTTAGAAGCTTCCCCAAAGCAATAGCCTCTTCAGAAATTTGCATTAGTAAAGAGTATGGAAGAGGAAACTAAATTTAAAAGAGCCAAGTTGGTAGCGGTCTTGGACTTCCAGCCCCAAGCTGAGGGCCAGATGAAAAATGGAGTCCACCAGCCGTGGTCTCTTTCCAGCTGTCCCCGTTTTCCAGGTGAAGGTGTCCTGTTTCCCACTGGAATCTTGGCTGCTCAGGGAGCAAAGGACGAGGATTGGTCGTCGATACCTGCAGAGGTTATATTTTTTGAACTAGAAATAAATGGAGGAGTGTGGTCTGACAGTGTTTCTCCTGATCAGTGGATGTCTTTATGTAGAAAGTCTCACACCCCTTTTAAAAAAGATGTTGGCTTAAAGCTCTTTTTAAACTGAAGTGTAAGTCATAGATTTTAAAACATTCTTATTAAATGTATTGGGGGTGACTGGTTAGTAAAATTATATAAGCTTCAAGCGTGCAATTCTATAATACACTATATATTATTATATTGCTTGCTCACCACCCAGAGTCAGTTCTGCTTCCATCACCATATAGTTCGCCCCCTTTACCCTCATCTACCACCATCTCCCGCATTTACCCTCTGGTAACCACTAAACTGTTGGCTGTGTCTGTGAGTTTTGTTTGTCTTGTTCGTTTGTTGCTTTCAGTTTTATATCCCACATATGAGTGAAGCCATGTGGTTCTCGATTTTTTCTGTCTGACTTACTTTGCTTAGCATGATAACCTCAAGATCCATCCATGTTGTCGCAAATGGCAGTATGGCAGTGTTGTGTATATATATGTATATACCATGTCTTCTTTATCCAGTCATCTATTGATGGACACTTTGGTTGTTTCTATGTCTCGGCTATTGTGAATAATGCTGCAGTGAACACAGGGGTACGTATATCTTTCTGGATAAATGTTTTCTGAGTTTTGGGATAGATACCCAGAAGAGGGATTGCTGGTTTGTGTGGTAATTCTATTCTTAAGTTTTTCTTTCTTTTTATTTTTTCTTAATTTTTTGAGGGACCCCCACACTGTCATAGACTTTTTTGAGAAGTCTTGGCCAGGTCGGTGTCTTGCAGCAGGTCCCACATCAGGATTTGTCTGACGTTGCCTCTGGGTGGTGTTGAACTTGTTGCCTCATCCCCCATATTTCCTCTTAGGTGCAAATTCACTTCAGAGCCTTAATTAGATCGAGGTGAAACCTTTTGGCAAGAGTCCTTCAAGGTGATGCCACATATTTCATGTTGCATCACGCCAGAAGGCACGTAAATGTGGCTGTTTTCCTCTCGGTAACGCCAAGCTTGAGCCTGGGGTTAGAGATAGCCTCGCTCTCGCCCTTGGAAAGGCACCTCTCTTTCTCTGGAATCGGTATATAATGTGTGGGCTGCTCCCTCGATCTGCGGCGTTTCTCACATGGCCTTCCTGTCCCTGGCTCGTTCTCAGCATCCTGGCCCCTCCCTACTCCAGTGTCACCGCCTCTCATTGGCCACTAGGCACCTGCTCTAGGGCGGCCTGCGAGGCCCGTGTGCCCTGGCCTGGGCTGGCTCTGGGCTCATCGTGAGCAAAGCCCCTTTCCGTGTTGCCACTCAGCCACACTGGTCACCGTCCAGGGCGCGGAGGGCACCATGCTTCCTTCTGTCAGAGTTTGGCCTGAACACACTGCCCTCCTCCTCACCCGGTTACTCATCTCATCCTTCTGGGGTGCACTAGGGTCCCTTCCTGAGGGACGTCTTCCTGGGCTGTGCACCCCATCCCAGCCTGGGTAAAATCCCACTGTCGGAGGGTCTCAAAGCACCATGGGAGTTTCCTTCATAGGGCTCAGCACCCTTGCACTTCCCCATCTTATTGAAGTGATGATTGTGCTCATTTCTGCCCCCCCCCAAGCTAAGCCCCACAGGTGCAGGGAACCTGCCTAATTTCATTCATCCTTGTAAACCCAAAATACCTCGCCCAGTGCCTGGCACACAGCAGGTGCTCAGTAAATACTTGTTGAATGAATGAATGAGTGAATGAATGGTCCCTAGTTGAATGACTTAGGTGGGGCCCTCTGTTAATGACATCCAGAAAGATGCCTGTCCTATTTGGTACTGGGGAATTTCTAGACAGGGGTTGGCAAACTTTTTCTGGAAAGGGCTAGGTGGCACATGTTTTGCAGCTCTGTGGGCCAGATGCTTGACTAACCAGGTCTGGGGCTAAGTTTCCCCATCTGTAAAAAGGGATAATAACAGTTTCTGGCCCGTATGATTATTGCAAAGGTTCAATAAGCTAATACATGTGAAGTGCTTAAAGTGGCGGGCACATGATTCTCGCTTGGGCGTCAGGTATGATTGTGGGTCTCGTATATGGCGGGGACACTGGCAGCAAACGCACACATCAGTAAAGAAGCACAAATTAATATCAGCTAGAAGAAAGCACGGCAAATAGAAACCCCGCTTACTGGATTTCCACGTGCGACTCAGTGACAGGCAGCCTGGATTACAGACCTGAGATGTCACAGTGGGAAGAGCTGCCTCGTTCCCAGAGGGGACGACAGCCAGCGAAAAGAAGCAGCACAAAGCTGAGGGAGGCGGAGACGGTGGCCGGAGGGAGGAGAAGGTACGGCAGATGCCGCACCGCGGTAATGATTTCTCCGGGAAAATCCCAGGGGTTCTCGCCGAGGCCTTAATCGCCTCTTCTCGGCGTCGGAAGCCGAGCTCCTTGCTCTTTGAGAGCTGTGCTCCCTCTGGCCTCTGTCTGTCTCCGCTAGAGCCTAATCATATTTGAAAGCAGTTTTTATCAGTGATTATTCAGCCGTATGTGAGGAGCTTACGCGTCTAAGCCGCCACTTCCATCAAATCCAGGCACGTGGCCCGTTAATACACACAGGCATGGAGTCGGCCGGGAAGGCAGTCCCCACCCCCCGTCCACGCAGGGAGGTTTTAGGGAATTAGAGGGGACCAGCTCTGGGGGTGGGGGCCGGGGGACAGACCATGCTGGCACCCCGACCTGGAGCCAAACAAACGCGAGAGGAATAATAGCAGGAACTCCAGACAGACTGGTGAATCGATAGGTGGGCAGGTGCTAAAGGCATGACTTCTCACACTTTAATAAGATGGTGTCTGTGAAGATTACAGATGAGCTTAGAGAACAATATTTCATTTTTGCCAGCTCTTTCTAATCTGCAGGAGATGACGTGCGGAGCCAGGTTTAATGCACACACACCTATTTTTGGTTCATTCTCTCTTACATTGTGGTGAGGCTTAGAGCGAAATTTCACCACTCTTTCTAGGGTGGTGGGGTGCTGACATGGAGGTGGGGAGCCAGCCGAGGGGGCAGGCCAAGGACAAAGAGGGCACCAGGCCATGACAAAGACAAGGCCATTTGATTGTCCTTGTTTCGCCTACGGATGTTTGTCTTTTTTGCTTTGGTTAGTTCAGTGTTGTGGTATCATTCATGTAGCATGCAGTTTGTCCATTTAATGTGTACAATCCAGCAGTTTTCATATATTCACAGAGTTATGACACCATCAGCACAGTCAATTTTAGAAGGGTTTAATCCCCCGAAAGAAACCCACACCTGTTAAGCAGTCACTCCCCCTTTCTCACCAACCTCATATCCCTAAGGCAACCACGAATCTATTTTCTGTCCCTATCAATTCTGTGTCTGGATGCCTGCTCTGGACATTACATATAACTCAAGTCATATATATCGGTGGACTTTTGTGACAGGTTCCTTTTACTCAGCATAATATTTTCAGGGTTCATCCATGTTGGAGCAGGCGCCAGTACTCCATTCCTTTTTATTGCCAAACAATATTCCATCATGTGGACGTACCACATTTTTTTCCTGCATTCATCTGTTGGCAGATGTTTACATTGTTTCCATGTTTTGGCTGTTATGAACATTTGTGCACAAGCTTTGTATGGATATACATGTTCATTTCCATCGGGGTATATACCTAGGAGTGGAATTGCTGGGGCGTATGATATCTCTGTGTTTAACCTTTTGAGGCGCTGCCAGACTGTTTTTTTGAAAGTGGATGCACCATTTTACATTCCTCCTACCAGTATATCTCTCTATACACCCTTACCAACATTTGTTATTATCTCTTTTCTTTTTTTTTCCTTTTTTTTTGGCTGTAGGCATCCTGACGGGAGGGTCTTAGTTTTAACTTGCATTTCCCTGATGGCTAATGATATTGACCATCTTTTCATGTGCTGACTGGCCATTTGTGTATCGTCTATTCAGAAATATCTGTCCATATTCTTAGCTCATTTTGTAATTGGGTTATTTATCTTTTTATTATTGAGTTGTAGGAGTTCTTTATGTATACTGGATAGAAGTCTCTTATAAGATGTGTGGTGTGCAAATATTTTTTCCCAGTCTGTGGCTGTCTTTTCACTTTCTTGATGTGAAAAGTAGCACAAAAGTTTTCCATTTTGATGAAGTTCAATATATCCTTTTTTTTTATTTTGTCGCTTGTGCTTTTGGGGTAGTATCTAGTAAGACTTTGCCTAATGAATATTCATTCCTTTGTTTTATCCTAAGAGTTTTAATAGTTTAACTCATTTATGTCAGCGACCCTTTTTGAGTTAATTTTTGAATATGGTGTGAGATAGGCTCAAAGTTCCTTCTTCTGCATGTAGAATTCCACCTGTCATGCACTATTTGTTTAAAGTGATGTTTCCGTCTTTTGTAGCCTTCCAGATATTGGCAGCTCCATTGTTCAGCTGTTCAGGCCAAAATGCATTCTTGACTCTTTTTTATCTCCCATTCTCAGATCTTGTAGAATCAACCTTCAAAACAGATGTAGAACCTGACTGCTTCCTACCACCTTCTCCGCTGCCACCCTGAGTCCAATACCCATCACCTTGTCTGGATAGTTGCCGAGGTCTCCTAACTGGTCCACCTGCCCCACCCCTGATGTCCTTCTAGTCTGCTCTCCACGCCCACAAGCTAGAGAGAGATGTGCTTGCAACTTTAAAGCAGATTATGCCCTTGCTGTGCTCAGACCCTTCCATGGCTCCCCCTCACTCGGAGTGAATCCAGAGTCCTTCCTATGAACTGTAGACCCTGCGGAATCTGCCCTCTGTCCTCGCCCATTTCCCTCTTCCAACCCTTGGTCTTCTGCCCCCGTGCACGCTGCGTCAGCAGCACTGGACTTCTCCTTGTCCATATCAACTTCTCCTCAAACATATCAGGCATGCGCCCACCTCAGGGCCTTTGCATTTGCTATTTCTGCTGCCGTGGAATCTCGTCCTCCCCCAGATGTCCTCATGGATCCCTTCCTCGCTTCCTTCTGGTCTTTACTCAATAGTCATCTGATCCCCGTGGGAGTCTTTGCACATCTTACCTGAAATTTCACCTCATTAACTCTTCCTTTACCCTTTCCCTGCTTTGCTTTTTGTCTCCCAAACACTTTTCATTATCCAACCTAATGTGTATTTTCCTTATTTATCTTGCTTTTTTGCCTTCCCAACTCAGATGCCTTCCGTGAGGGCAGAAGTTGTGTTCACTTCACTGTTGAATCCACTGAACCTAAAACGGTGCCTGACACATAGTAAATAAAAGCTCAATAAACAGGTGTCAAACAAAATAAGCAGGCTGGCTCTTGCCTTTCCACTGCTTCCCATAGCATCTTTTGATCTCAGTCCAAATGACCATCCCATCAACATGGTACCTAAAAGGAGCATGTTGGGGATGTAACAGTTACTCCGATTCTCCCAGCTGTGCTATAGGTCCAGATGTGTAGCCTCCCACGCACTATTTGCAGGTTCTGGGTGGACAGCCCAAATCGGGGCTCACATACTGTGTTTATGTAGTTAAACATAAATCAATCTATGATGCACCCCACCTCGGGAAACAAACCTTCATAATGACAAAGTTAAAAAACTCAAATCAAGCTAAGGTTTTTATGTGATTGAAAGTCTCCACAATATCAAAGACTACTCAGTTAAATTATTGGGTATGTTATGTATTCTGTTGGTGGACTGGCTGACAATGTTTGGATGAGTAAAATGAAAGATAAATATTTCATAAGTCATATATTCCATGAAATTTCTTTTCCTTGCCTTAATTTTAGCAAAATCACTCATGTTTTTATAATTCGGATTTTCACTGATCTATATCTATTGACATAAATGAGTTAGTGGTTACAAATAAAGTAAAGCTGGATTCAAAATATTCAACATTTGGATCTAGTTTAACAAAAAATATGTAAAGGTACAAATTGAAAAATTAAAATTATTTTTTATATGTTTTCAAGGAAAGTTATTTCTTCCTAAGTTATTCAAAATGATTTATTAAAATTAAAAGTTAAAATACAAATGAGTAAATGTGAACAATTTAGATATTCAAATATTAACAGTTGAAATTCAATTTGTGAAATTTTAATGAGCTCTTATGCATATTTTAATTTAGAAACTATTCATAATTCTAATTTTGTACGTCCATTCAGTTGTCAGTGTTAAGAATCAGTGTTATGGGATGACCATTTAGCTCAGTTGGTTAGAGCATGGTGCCGATAACACCAACGTTGCCGGTTCGATCCCTGCATGGGCCACTGTGAGCTGCGCCCTCCTTAAAAGAGTCAACTATGACATTGTAGCAGGAAAGCAATGTGTAACCAGTGACCATGGCTGTTCCCCAATATAATTTATTAAAAGAAAAAGAAGAATCAGTGTTATGGTCCTATGTTATGCCCAGACTGGCATTTACAAAGTTAAGAGTAATATGAGTTGTTCAATACTACACTGTTGTCCTCAACCACAATATGCAACTATGGCAAATGGTACAGATTTCCACAAAGGTCCAGGGCCACACGTTGGAACACAAAGAGAAGAAAAAGGCGGTTGGCTCTAGGGTGTTGGTACTGTATTAGGCAAGAATCTCCTGCAGTCACTCTGTCTGAGGGAGCATTTGACAAGTTAGCTAACGTGTCCCTTCTCTTACCTAAGTGCTCCTGTCACTGAGAGATCATCCAGACACCCGCAGCAGTGACCATCTCTGCCTTGGCCCCGGCACCACACACAAATCCTTAAGCTGTTTGGGCACAGTTTGTTGACTTCTGTCTTTTTTTGTTTTTTAAAGATTTTACTGGGGAATTGGGGGATGGGAACAGCATTGGGGAATTGGGGGAAGGGGAACAGACAAGTTGCTGTCCTTTTGTTCTTCAGTCTAGTTGTGGAGGACGTCGCTTCACTGGCCCATGTTGGTATCATCATTGCGCGCTTCCCAGTTGAGGCAGTTGCTTGCCGGCCATTGGACAGCCCCTCACGGCGTCTCATGGAAGCTTCTGGCCAGCCCCACTGCAGCCTACGCCATCGCCGGTGACTCACAGCAGCCCAGCTTCAGGTCGAGCTGTTGTTCACCATCTTAGCTGTAGAGAGCACAGCGTCACTGGCCTGCATGTGGGATCTGAACCGGCGGTCTGCTGCTCAGCGCTTGCGCTCCCAAGCCAACTCTTAACCAACGCGCCACTCGGCCGGTCCAGTTGCCTTCTGTTTTGAGGACAGAGGTCAAAGTCTGGGGAAAGTGTGTCTCTGGGGCCTGAATGGTAGTAGGTATGACTCACGAGGGTGGATGTTTTGGCGATTGGTTGTGCTTTGGCAGTGCTGGGTACCTGTTCCCAAGTGACAGAGGTCCCAGGACAGGGGTGCCTGTCGCTCAGGTCTGACGGTAGTCCTACAGATGGGTGGAGGAGGGGTTTGAGGAAGAGCTTGAGGGCCCAAACACCTGACCAGCATCTTGGATGCATAAACCACTTTCTTTGGATGCTCGTGGGAACCTCTCGCTATAGTTCTTGTCTGGGTGGTATTTTCTCACTTCTGACTTGAGATTGTTCTGTGAATAATCCTAAGAGCTGACTTATGGGGCAAAGGGTGGTCGGCTTTTACTTTGCGTAAGGATGCAAGTATCACTTGCCTAATAATGGTTGGTTTTGGCTTTGTGGACCAAAAGCATTACCACAGATAGGTACTGTCGAATGTTCTCCTCCACAGATAAAGGACTAAGCAAATGCTGTGGGGTTGTATAAGAAAAAAGTCAACATCCAACCACTCAGCCTCACATGATCAATTTTATTTAGGCTATTAGCAGAGAATATTTTGCACTGGAGATGTCTTACATCAAGTAATAACCGAATGTTAAACAAGCAAATCATCAATTATTAAAATTAATACAGCGACTATTAACTAGTTAAAAACATCTGACATGCAAAATAGGAATGCAGCCACGTTCCCTTTGGTGAAATGCTTTGGAGGCCCTGAGTCTCCATTTTCCCTGCAGGAGTTGGGGTTGTGCTTGGGGGAGAGAGGTGACATCCCGTCGGACGTAGAAATAGCTGATGAGGGTGAGCAGTGTTTGGAGGGCTCAGGGCTCTGGCAAAACCAGAATTTACCTTTAATACAGGATCCTAGATACTCTTCTTTTTTGGCTGAACTCAGGACAACTTCTTTTTGTGAACACATTTTCTTTTATGTTTTTAGGAAATAGACAATACATTCACATGGTTAAAAAAAACCTAAACAGTAAAAAAAAATACAATATACAGTAAACACTTATGCATCACTGTCTGTCCCTACACGCCACACCCCACCCCCTGGCAAGAAACCACTGCCATCATTTTTGTGTATCTGTCCCGAGTTCTTTTGCTTATATTAGCAAATGCTAATTTCACCTTGTATCTCACACATTTTCGTACCTTGGGTTTTTTGGCTTTGTTTCTTACTTACTACTGTACCCTGGAGATCATACCCTATCATTACATAGAAAGCTTCCTTGGTCTTTATTTTCAACTGCAGAGAACCCTATTATAGGCTGTGTCATACTTAATATAACCAGCCTACTCTCTTTCTATCTATCTATCTATCTATCTATCTATCTATATATCTATCTATCTAAACTTTATTGGGGGAACAGTGTGTTTTTCCAGGACCCATCAGCTCCAAGTCAAGTAGTTGTTTCAATCTAGTTGTGGAGGGCGCAGCTCAGTGGCCCATGTGGGAATCGAACCGGCAACCTTGGTGTTAAGAGCCTGCGCTCTAACCACCGGAGCTAACCGGACGCCCTCACCATCCTACTCTGGATGGATGTTGGGTTGTCTTTAACTGTGTTAGGCTCAACACGCTGCAAAGAATAACTTTATATGTGCACGATTTTACATATATTTAGGATAAATGTCCAGAAGTGGAATGTCTGGGCCAAATTGTACCTGCATTGTGATTCTGATAGATATGGCCAAGTTGTCCTCCCCCGGGGGTGGTAGCCATTTGGGCTCCCACTGGCAATGAATGATGGTGCCTGTTTTCCCATGGCTGGTTCGTGGTTGGAAGAAGGCCTGAGTGGAGACTCTCCAGTCCACCTTCAACCTTGCAGGAGAGAACGGCCCTGTTCTTTCCCCATTTCCCTAGCACTCCACCACAGCCTTTCACCCCTTGCCTCTTGCTTGCCGCAGGACGGTAGCCAAGTTATTGAAACACTTGTGCCTTGGTCACCTCGCCTATAAAATGGGGCTGTAAGGGCATCTACAGGTATTTGGGAGGGTCCCGGGAGCTAACGCACACATGGCGCTAAGCACAGTTCAGCACAGTCAGTGTTTAAAATGCCATCTGTTATTATATGGGTCAGAGAAATAAGGCCACTGAGCCGTCTTGTCATCGCCTCTGTCAGGCCACAGCGTGTTTACGTCCAGGTCAGAAAGCTCTTGAAGGCACTGAACATTCTCTTGGAAGAAGAGGGATCTTGGTTCTGCGAGTGGGTAAAGGAATTGAGCCCCCTCCGTGGAGTGTAATTGGAACCAATGAAGACTGGAGTTTGCGAGTGGAAAGGGGAGGTGAGGCGGGAGGTGGGGCAGGAGCAGATATTCTGCTGTGAGCCTTGCAGAGGGAGAGCTAGCCTGTGTTGGGGTGCGTCCCCTGATTCCAGGAGGAGGTCCTGAACTGTTGTGTGGCAGGTGCCGAGGGCCCTGGGGCTCTGCCTGGCCTGGAGTTCTGGCAGGACAGCCAGGGTTCTAGAATCCGGAGTATCGGGGAGGGGTTGGAGCTGTCCCCTAGGCCAAGCGGGGTTGGCAGCACAGCCTTAGGGTGGACGAGTCCTTCTCTGGAGCCAGACAGTCCTGGGTTCAAATCCTGCCCTCTGCCCCTCGCTAGCTGGATGTCTTAGGACACGTTCCTATTTCTGACCCTCACTTTCCTCCTCTGGGGAGGCCTTGAGGAGTCCCCTATATGTTGGTTCTAAGGCACCGAGCCCCATGCTTGGCACATATCAAGCACTTGATAAATGTCACAGCTATAAAGGACATCGAAGCCCCTATTCAGGGCTTTACAAACTCTGTGTCTCTGGGACATGAGAGGGACCCTGAAGGGTGTGCATTAACACATTCAAGCCATCGAATCAGAAAAGGCCCCTTTGGATGGGTGCACAGTGACGGAGAGGAAAAATGCCTCTTTGCCGGTATGCTATTTGCAACAAAGCAAAATGAATTGGTGAGTGTCTTATTGCAGGGAGGACCTGAAAAATGTCCTGCTGTCTTGAGGCAGCAAATGGAAAATGAGTTGTCTAGTACTGATGGTTGCTGATTTTTAAGACATAACAATCCCTGGTAATCTCCTCAGTGTTCTCTGCTTTTGTGTGTTATTCGCTAATAAAATAGCCATATTATTCCACACATGATCTTTATCCCTTTATCTCATGTCCATGTTAGGACATACGTTCTTTTTTTGTTTTTTATTTTTTTTTAATTTTATTGGGGAACAGCCATGGTCATTGGTTGCACATTGCTTTCATGCTACAATGGCATAGTTGACTCTTTTAGGGAGAGCACAGCTCACAGTGGTCCATGCGGGGATCGAACCGGCAACCTTGGTGCTATCAGCACCACACTCCAACCAACTGAGCTAACCGGTCACCCCAGGATATATGTTCTCTAAACACTTGTGTGTGTCTACTTAAATTTTTCAACCGCCCACTCTTTGTAAGAACTTAATCTTTGTGTCTGGGAATTAGCAACTGGACAACTCCCCCGGCCTGGAATGCCCCAGTCCGTCTGCTCTGCATGGAACTACATGAGTTTTTGTTGTCTCTGCATCCCCAGTGTCTGCCCAGAGCATGGCACACAGTCGGTGCTCACTAAATATTTGTTGTAAGAGTGCGCTCCTGCTGTTGGGAGTCCTGGGACGGGGAGTTCAGTTCTGGATTTGAGTTCCCTCTTCTCCACCAGGCTTCCCCTTTGGGAAGTATTCCCCAGGTCACCAGCCATCGATGGCCCTGGGACTCTGTTTAATTTTTTTTTTTTATGTTCTTTTTCATACTGGGCTCTAGTTCTCAACTCTCCGTTTCTACTGGGAAATCGGTGAGCCAAGGATTGCGTCCCTCCCTCCTTTTCTTCCTTCAAAGTTTGTCAAACACGTGTTAAGTGCCAGGCCCGGTGACAGGGTCTGTGGGTACAGAAATGAATTAGACACAGTTCCTGGTCTGGAGGGGACATGTCAACACAGTGTGGGACGAAAAAGACGCAGGCTCTCAGCTAAGCACGTTGCACACAGTCGCTCGTTTCATTCTCCAAATGACCCGAGATGCACCTATTATTATTCCCCTGTTACCATTGAAAAGCCTGAGCCGGACTGGAAATAGAACTTGCCAGAGAGCATGGAGCGAGCCAGTGGCCCCAAGTCGCTCGCCAGGAGGTGAAGGCCAGCCCAGCACCGTCGGGACTGTGAAGATTTGGCTAGGTGAAGGAGTTCGGGAAGGGAATTTCAGGCAGAGGGATCAGTGCTTACTAAATATCTGTCATAAGAATGCGCTCCTGCGGGTAACGTCCCCAAGACTGCTAGTTCAATTCGGGATTTGAGTTCATGACATTCCTCAGAGTCTGTTCACTAAGTTCCCATTTTTGCTGAGGTCCTGGGGATGCAGGGACCACGGTCCTATCTTCGGAGAGTGTGTCCCCAAATTGTTTCCATTCAACCCCTCAGAAATCCAGGGCAGAGGCTGCTCCCTACTTCCACCCTATACATGTCCAGGGATGTGTCCACACTTAGGTCTGTCAGACTGAGCAGAGCTCTGAGCATAGACGGGCAGTTGCCACGTGGACAGCTGCGGGGAGGAGGTGGGCTTTGGACTGAAGCTGTCTAAGGCCACACAGCTCTGGGATGTGTGAAAATGGCCCCTTAGATGGGAGACCACACTCAGGGCACGTGAATCTTACGGTCTGCCGGTGCTTCCTGAGTCTTCCATCTCTCATCATCTCCTCCCCAGAGCCCAGGGGCATGTCTTTCTAGTCTGAGCAGGGTGACGCTGGTGGGAAATCGCTTCTTCTCTTGCTTGTGCTGAAGCTCTTCTGCCAAGGACAGAAATGCTGTTTTTTTATAGCATGGCAGTGGATAGGAAGGACTCTGGAGCCACACGTCTCTGCTACTTTGAATAAGACATTAGTCTCTGTACCTCAGTTTCCCCATCTGTACAATGGGGTTCATAACAAGACTTATTTCATAGGGTTTTTTGCAAGAATTTAAAGGAATGAGAACATTTAAAGCACTTGTAGGTCCAATGGGTGTGATGGTGCTGCTGCTGCTGCTGCTGATGATGATGATAACAACAGTGATGATGCTTAAAATTTCTCTCCACAAACTCCCTTCCTCTCTTCTGGTTCTTTCTGACTAAGTGTTAACGGTTCAAAGCCTTAACCAAATGGAAACCAGTTCCTCTTTTCCTCAAAGACAAGGAAAGCTGAGACTTTAAGCTTATAATTTCAAGTTTAAGCTGTCTAGTTTAATAAATAAGGGGAAGGGAAGCAAAACCATTACATTTCATATTAAAATAGTAGGACTATTCACATGAGTGTAATATCCAAAGTTGTTTGAGTTGATATGTACTCAACACCGGAAGAAACCTAATCTAGCCCGTTTACTGAAATTATGATGGGTAAACTGAGGCTCAGCGAAAGGAACTGACTAATACAGACATGGGGCTGGAACTAGAACACATGTCTTCCAACCTCATCCGTGCTCCTTAGAATGCTCTGTAGAAAAGTGAAGAAATACAGCCGTTCTTTGAAGCTTCTCTAATTTCTTTTATGACAGCTGTCAACAAACCTTTTGTGTGTGTGTGTAAATCGCCTGACAGTAAATATCTTAGGCTTTATGGGCCGTACATCTCTGCCACAACTACTCAGCTCTTCCACTGTCTTGTGAAACAGCTGCAAACAGCTGTATGCACATGAATGAAGGTGGCTGTGTTTCAATAAAACTTTATATATAAAAAAAGAGGATGGGCCAGATTTGACCCGTGGGCCAAGGTTTGCAGATCCTTGCTCTGTAGCATTCCAGCTGGCGTGTTAGAGGGGATACCAGGGCCATGAACACTTCTCTACATGAAACAGAAGCCGTGAGTCAAATGCTGAATTGCGAAGACAGGCAAAGAGGAAAGAGTTATGGTGTGCGAATAAGGATAATTAGGCAAAAATCACATTTACTTTTTCAACCCAGCTACTGCTGTTTCTTTTCATTGGGTTGCCAGAAAAGTCATGACGCATTTTTGCAACGAAAAACATAGAAAAAAAACGTCATGAATTTTCCAACAACCCAATATTTCTATTTTTTTTTAAATGAAAAATAGAGATGGCAATTTTTCTACATTAACAAATGAGCCAGGGCCGGCCGAGTGGCTCAGTTGGTTAAGAGCTTGCTCAAGAGTTTGAGCTCTGAGCAACAGCGGCTCGATTCCCGGCCTGAGCTGAGCTGCCGCTGAGCTGCCAACAGGTGGCAGGATGGCTCAGCTTAAAAACAAACAAACAAATGAGCTTATGGGAGAAAGTCAGTAAAATGGTGTCGGTTACCATGGAATTCCTGGTAAACCTTGCCATAAACTTCAAATAAAAGGGCAAATTGTATCTGTCTGTGTGACTCAAGCACTTTTAACCTATAGCATGAGAATTATCCACCTAGCTCCCAGAGATTAGCTTGCTTTATTAGGGTATAAAAAAATCAGCAGAAAGAAGAAGAAATATATTTAGAGACGCTTTGCTTTAGTTTTAGGAAATCGGTCCACAGTTAATTTGGGAACAACTCAGAGGCCAGAGGTCAGCAGAGTGAGGTTTAATCATTACCAGGTGAGTATTCAGTTAAGATAATGCCACGAAGAATTCTTTATGGGAGGTGGCATAGTCACCTGCATCTGTTGAAATTATTTGTGATGGGGAATATATTGATGATCTGTTGCTGCACGATAACTAGACCCAAATTTCTCAGTTTAAAACAACACTCTCATTACTGTACAGTTTTTGTGATCAGGGATTCAGGTACCACTTAGCTTCCTTCTCTGCTCCGGGGTCTCTGACAAGCTATAATCAAGGTGTCACCCAGGCTGGGGTGTGAGCTGAAGGTTCAAGTCGGGAAGGAGCCGTTTCTGAGCTGCCGTGGCTCTTGGCAGGATTCAGTACCCTGAGAGTGGTTGGGCTGAGAGTTTCTGTGCTTCGTTGGCTGGTGGTCGGAGGCCACCCTCTGTTTCTTGCCATGTGGACGTCTCCAGTATGGCAGCTTGCTTCCTCAAAGCACCCTGGCAAACCAAGATGGCGGTAGAGTCTGCCAGCAAGATGGAAGTCACAATCTCACGTAACCTAATTAAGGAAGTGACATCCCATCATCTTTGCCATAGTCTGTTGATTAGAAGTCGGCCACAGGTCTTGCCCATACCAAAGGGGAGGGGATTACACAAGGACATGAAAACCAGGATGTGGGGATGGTTGGAGCCTGCCTGCTGCACGGAGGGAGTAGTAGCAATGTCAGCCTGTAATAAGAGCAAGACCTTCCATGTTGGGAAGCCATATTTACTTTTTAAGGCTCTGAAGTTATACTTTGAAGGATGAGTGATTGCTGATGATGGCCATGGGCAGAGCTAGGGGTGTGGGTGCACATACTGCGTATTTTCCTTTTCTGGCTCGAAACTGTCTGGTGTCTGGGAAATCTGAACTGTGGAGAGACCATTCAGCCTCATTAAATCTGTGTGCTGGGTAAGAGAGTTTGGACCCTTTTTTTTTTTTAGCTGAGCCATCCTGTTGGCAGCCCAGCTTGGGCCACGAATCGAACCGGCAACCCTGTTGCTCAGAGCTCACACTCTTGAGCGAGCTCTTCACCAGCTGAGCAATGTGGCTAGCCCTGAGTTTGGACTCTTAGTGGCAAGCAACAGAAAATCTAATGCAGGTGGTTTAAGATAAGAGAGAATTTATCGGCTTACATGACTGGGATGTCCAAGAATAAATCTCAGTTTAGGGCTTAAAGCAATATATTTTGTTTATTATTACTTTTTTGATTAGGGTTATTGGGGTATAATTATGTACAGCAGAAGCCATTTTTTTTTTAGTATAAAGTTCAGTGGGCTTTCACAAACACATCCATTCATGTAACTATCACCACAATCAGGATTATAGAACATTTCCATCCCCCCAACCCCCCCAAATTCCCTCTTATACCTTTGTAGTCTGCCCCTTCTGCTACCCTCAACCCCTGGCAACCACTGATCTCTTATCAGTACCTATAATTTTGCCTTTTTCAGAATATCTTTTCAATGGAATCATACAGTATGCCTTTTGAATCTGGCTTCTTTCACTCAGCATAGCCTTTGGGAGGTACCCAATGTGGTTGCATGTATTATGGATCACCTTATTACTGAGCAGTGGCCTGGGATAGATGTACAACAATTTGTTTACCCATCAAACAACTGAGAGGAATTTGGCTTGTAACCATTTTTGGCAACTCTATGTAAAACTACTATAAACCTTTGTGCATAGGCTTTTTTTGTGTGTGTGAATATAACTCTTCAGTTTTTCTGGTAAATACGCAGTTGTGGACTTGCTGGGTCAGATCGTAAATCTGTGTTTAACTTTACCAGGCACCTCCAAGTTATTTCCCAAAATAGCCGTACCATTTTGTGTTCCCGTCAGCAGTGAATGAGTGTCCCAGTGCGCCATATACTCACCAATATCTGGTATCAGTTTTTGATTTTAGCCATTCCACAGGTGTGCAGTGGTATCTCAAGGTGGTTTTAATTTGCATTTTCCTAATAACTGATGATGCTGGTCATTTTTTCATGTGTTTACTTGCCATCTGTCTAAACTCTTTGGTGAAGTGTCTTGTGCATATCTTCTGCTATTTAAAAAATGTATTCTTACCTATGTTGAGGATAAACAGTATTCTTGGATAGAATTCTAATAGGTGAAGTTTGGGTGAATAAAAACAACTACAGTAACTATACAATGGAACCTATTTTAAAAATCTGAAGTATGTAAAAGAACATAGAACTCCAGAGGTGATAAAATAGCATAACATCATATAAAATTATATTGTTTTATTATTATTATCAAGTTTTCAGAGTTCTTTATATATTCTGGATGCCATCCTTTACCAGAAATGTGTTTTGCAAATACTTTATCCCAGTCTGTGGCTTGCATTTTCATGATCTTGACAGTCTTTTGAAGTTTAAAATATTAATGAAGTTCAATGTATCAATTTTTTTCTTTTATGAATCAATCATGCTTTTGGTGTCAAGTCTAAGAAAACTTTGCCTAGCTCATGATTACAAAAATTCCCTTCCAGGTCTTCTAGATACTTTATAATTATATGTCTCACTTTTAGGTCTGTGATCCATTTCAATTTCCTTTTTGTATAAGGTACATGTCAAGGTTTATTTAACTTTTTTTGCAAATGGCTACCCAATTATTTCAGCACCGTTTTTTGAAAAGACAATTCTTTTCCCTCCACATTGCCTTCACGCATTCGTAAAATGCAATCAACTATCTCTGGTTCTTGACCTTGTCCCTTTGAACGAAGCTACGCTGCCTCAGAATTGGCTCCGTTTTCAGGTACTGTGACAGGATGGCTGACAGTGGCTCCTGGAACCCTATTCTTCAGCTTCACATTCAGTGAAAGATAAGCATCTTGGGTCTGGTATTCTCTACAAAATACTGAGATTGATTAAGTCTGATTAGCTCAATTTAGGTCCTACTATGCTATCTACACTGATTGTCCTGGACCTGAGTCACCTCCTCCACCTGGAGGACTGGGAATGGAGCCCCACCCAGACCACACAGACTGCGAGCTGGGAAGAGGGGAGTCCTCAGAAGGAAAACCAGGACACCGTTAGGATGGGGGAAATGTATGCTGCATGTCCAAACAACAACAAACAAACAATAGCAGCCAAACACCCCAACAGTCACCAACTTGTGCTCCCCACTCAAGGATTTTATAGTGTCATAGGGACACAAGCACGGAAGAAAGAAAATTGTGCTAGATTGTGAGAGTGTAACAACCAAAATGAATTCAAGGTACAGGGGAGGGAGTCATTCAGTCTATCTGGGTGTTCTGGGCGGGCTGTGCAGATGAGGTCTCTGAAATGGGTTTTTAGAAGTGTTTTTGAAACACGTAAGTGAAATATAACACATTTAAAGAAAAACGCACAAGCCGTAAGTATACGGCTTAACATATTATCACAATGTGAATACACTTGAACAACCTGCACCCCCAAAACACCGTTGCATCTCGTTCTCTCCAAAAGTAATTTATTAGCTGCGTTCTAACACCATAGATTAGCTCTTGCCACATAAAAAAAATATAAATGGAATCAGGCAATGTGAAGTTCATCCATGCAATTGAATGTAGCTATAGTTAATTTTCATTGCTGTATTGTATTCTGTCATAGGCATATACTCCGACTTATTTTATCATTGGACATTTGTGGTTAGTTCCAGTTTTTGACATTAAAAACTGTGTTGCTATGAACATTTTTGTACTTCATTTTTGGTTCAGATGTTCTATTGGGTACTTAGAAGTAAAACTTCTGGGTCATAGAATAAGCGTATGTTCAAGTTTAGTAGATTCTGCTAAACAATTTTCTTAAGTGCTTATATGAATTTAAACTCCCACTTGGCATTGTGGGAGTTCCGGTCGTACATTGTCAACACCGCTTGATATCGTTAATCTTTTTAAGTTTAATTTTAGCCATTCTAGTGGGTATGTAGTGGTATCTCATAATGATTTTATTTTGTGTTTATTTACCGAATGACTAAAGATGTTGAACATCTTTTTATCTGTCTATTAGCCATTTATGTGTCTTTTTTTTTGTGTGTGAAGTGCCTATTTAAGTCTTTCATCCATTTTTCTACAGTAATACCTTGCTCTGTTGTGCTTTGCAGAGACTGCCTTTTCATGAACATCAAGGCAAGACCCTCCACCAGCAAAAAGATTATGACTCACTGAAGGCTCAGATGATGGTTAGCGTCTTTAACACAAAGCATTTTAAAATTAAGGTGTGTACATTTTTTTAGACGTAATGGAATTGTGCACTTAATAAACTGCAGCACAGTGTAAACATAACTTTTATGTGCACTAGGAAACCAAACAATTCATGGGGCTTACTTTATTGTGATACTCACTTTATTGCTGGATCCGAACCCGTAACATTTTTAACGTATGCCGGTATAGGGTTACTATTATTATTATGTTTGGCATTGATTTTTAGAAATTCTTTTATACTCTGGATACGAGTCCCTTTTCCGTTAGATGTGTTGCCACCATCTTCTCCCACTGCGAGGCTCACCTTTCCACTCTTGCCGTGCTGTGCTTTTAGGCACAGGTGTTCTCAATTTTAATGAAGTCCAATTCATCCAACTTTCCCTTTTTTTGTTAGAGCTTCTGTGGTCTGTCCAAGAAAACTTTTCCTACCTGAAAATAATGAAGATGCACTGTTATGCTGTCTTCTAAAAGCTTGTCATTTTACTTTTTATCATTAGAGCTACAAACCGTTCAGAATTTTTTATTTTTATGTATGGTTTGAGGCAGGGGTCACGTTTTATTTTTTTCCACGTGGATACCCAATTGACCCAGCACCATTGCTTGAGAAGACTTCTTTCTTCACGGTCCTGCCATTTTATCCTAAATCAAGCATTTGTAGATACGTGGGTCTGTTTCTGGGCTGGATTCTCTTCCAGTTGGTTGTCTGTTCTTGTGCCTACAGGACTTGCCATTTCTGTCATTATTTCTGTCATCATAATAAGCCTTAACACCTGGTAGAATACGCCCTTCTACTTTGTGGTTTTTCTTTAAGATTGACTTGGCTGGTCCTCACCCTTTGCATTTACATATAAATTGTAGAATTAGTTTTTCAACTTCCATAGAAACACCACCTGGGAATGCAGCCGGAATTGGCCGCATCTAGAGAGGTTGCAGAGAACTGACAGAGCTGCAGCATGCAGCCTGCCAATCCGTGACCTTGCTTTACGCCTCCACTCGTTTAGGTGTTTCAAAACTTTTATCAGTGACGTTTTAGAGTTTTTCCTGGACCAGTCTTACATCTTTTTCTAGATTTATTCCTGGGTGTTTTATTTTTATTTTTATTTTATTTATTTTATTTTTTTAAAGATTTTTTTTTTTTAATTGGGGAATTGAGGAAGGGGAACAGTGTTGGGGAATTGGGAAGGGGACCAGCCAAGTTGTTGTTCTTCAGTCTTAGTTGTGGAGGGCGCCAGTCACCATCTGGCTTCCTGTCAGCAGCTCGTGGCCTCTAACCTCAAGGTGCTGTGTTACACTCTTAGTTGTGGGTGGGCGTAGCCACCATCCCATGTGGGAATCAAGCCGGCAGCCTTGTTGTTAAGAGCGCACACTCTATCCACTGAGCCATCTGGGTGGCAGCTCAGCTCAAGGTGCTGAGTTCAGTCCTAGTTGCAGGTGGGTGTAGCCCACCATCGAAAAGGCAATCTTGTTATTACACCAGCTGAGCCATCCTGCCACCTCTTGGCAGCTCAGTGACAGCTCAGCTCGGGTGCAGTGTCACTGGTTTATGTGGGAATTGAACCGGTGGCCCTGTTGCTCAGAGCTCGTGTTCTTAAGCTAACTCTTAACCAACTGAGCCACTCGGCCAGCCCCTGGGTGTTTGGTTTTTAAAAATATCGTGGTGAACACACTGTTTTGTTGTCTAAATGTTTGGTGATATATACAAATACGTTTGATTATTTTATGTTTATCTCCATGGACTGGGTTTTGAAAGCTTGTTTTTTCTGGGGAAGTCAGTTGAATCATATCCCTGGTGGGGGATTTAGGGTGGCCATGTCGTCCCACAGCCTTCTATCACAGCATTCACACTGTCGGCAAGGAAGGTGGCATCTACACAGAGTGTAGATCGGTGCCTTAGATGCCAGGAAGCCATGACCACCTGTCAGAAGTATCGGGAAGGTGGCCAGACGGTGACAGAATTAGCCTTCTCTGGATTGGAAAATGCCTCTTTGATGACTTCTCTCTTCCTCCTCCAGCTGTTTGAGAAACACAACAGCATCAGCACACGAGGAGCTCCCCTGTTTTCATCTCCGTAATCCACCTCCTCATATTCAGTTTTTTTGTTTTTGTTTTTTTTTTAAGATTTTTATTGGGGAATTGGGGGAAGGGGAGCAGACAAGTTGCTGTCGTTTTTGTTCTTCAGTCTAGTTGTGGAGGA
>NW_017731830.1:1171060-1177486 GCF_001890085.2 Hipposideros armiger
TGGCTGCTCACGCTGGCTGCTGGCTACATACGGTAGCCCATGGCAACCCACTGCCACAGGGGCTGCAGCCTATGCCGTCACCGGCAACTCATGGCAACCCAGCTCCAGGTTGAGCTGTTGTTCAGCATCTTAGCTGTGGAGGGCAGTGTCACTGGCCCTCCTTGTGGGATCCGAACCGGGGCCCTCTGGTCCCAAGCCAGCTCTTAAACACTGCGCCACTTGGCCAGCCCCCTCATATTCAGTTTTATAGCGAGTTACACTTACCTTACCTCTAGGTCCAACACTAGCAAAGTGGGCTCTTGACTTAGCAGAGAAGAATGGGAAACCAATTATTATTCAGGATGGGAATGTGGGAAGTGACCTGGAGAGGGCTGCCGCACGCAGCTGTACTGTTTGTGAACTGCAAGGGCCCCTGGCCATAGGGATGAGCTTGGAGGAAGAGGGCTGAAATCCAGTTCCACTCTGATCCAGCTGTGCGCCCCGCCCTGGAGTAGGGCCCCATCCACCCACAGGGGGCGCTGCCTCCTAATTCACCTGCCCAGGGTGGAGCCTCTTCCCCCTTCACACAGAGGCATCTTACAGGCTGAGGCCGCCCTGATCTGGGCCATTTCTGAGTTGAGCATCAGTGCCCGCATTTATCAGCTCCTCTTGGCACAGATTAGCGGTGTTGCCAGGGTGCTGACAAAATGTTTCTGGAGGAACTCTACCCTCTTCCACTCTTTCTGCTTCGCCTTTTATTGATTTCTCCTCTCCTGCCTTTCTAAGCCCGAGCCAGGAACCCTCCTGTTATTAAAAGCAGTCCCAGTGGCCCATACCTTTCATTTCCTTTGAATTACATTAATTGCCTGACAGCTAAAAAAGTGAGCTGGTATTTTCAGATTTCAGCTGCTGGTCGGCAAGAAATATTTACCAGCTCCCGCAGATTTATAAAGATGCCACGGAGATGCCTGGAGACTAACAATCAGAAAATACAGCAGCAAAACAACACTATTTTTCAAGGTTAAATGCTCAGAATGCTAAAAAGAAATTGTCCATAAAGCAAACGAGGGATTCGGAAGGAGGCAGCCTGTACCCCAGACAAAAGGAAAGAGCTGGAGGTTTAAAATAAGATTTCACAGCTTCACGATAATTATGAATTTAATAAGGGAAGCTTTATTTTTAATTTTGCTTCAGCCTGGCAGCCTGCGCCCTCCCCCACGCCATGGTAATGCTCTCTAATGTGGTCCTAAGGGGGAGTCACAGTGAGGGCCAGGAAAAGCCCCCAGCCACACGGCTTTCTGATGAAGAAGTATTTAGACAGATAACGTTTCTGCCTCTCTGCAGGCAGATGGGACCAACTCCCACCGGCTTTGTTCCTTCCTGGCCGTCAGAAATGTCTCTCGCTATGTAGGAAGACAGTAGGTTCTGAAAATTCCAAGACAGAAAGGTTTTCTTTTTTTCTGCCCTGATAAGACCTCAGGCTTTGTCTTCTTTTCTCTATGGTCAGAGTAATAAAACGCAGCCGAGACCACCAAGCTTGGTCACAGACCCCCAGGCCAGTGCCTGGTCCAGGGCTTACCTACCCCCCAGACAAGGTGATTTAAGTGTGACTGGTAAAGGGCCACAGATTTCCCAAAATGCTTTTCATAGAGGACCTTCTAGTGTGAGCTGTTTTTAGGGCCATGCACATTGTTTGTCATTCATTCATTCATTCATTCATTCATTCAACAAATATTTATTGAGGGCCTGGTTTTTTGAGGTACACTTTCGTAGAGGTTTAGTTCACGTAACACACAATGAATCATTTTAAAGTGAACAAATCAGTTCACATTTCGTTCGTTCCCAATGTTGTGCAGCCACCGTCTCCATTTCCAAACATTGTACCGCCCCCAAATAAAAACCCATATCCATAAGCAGTTACTTCCCTATACCCTCTTTTCCCCCAGCTCCTGGCAACTACCAGTCTGCTGTCTGTGTCTATGGATTTACCTGTTCTGGACATTTCATATAAATGGAGTCATCCAGCATGACACCTTTTGTGTCTGGCTTCTTATCCTCAGCCAAATGCTTTCGAGGTTCATCCGTATTGTCACATGTATCAACACTCATTCTTTTTGTGGCTGAACGATACTCCATTCTATGTACATGTCGCAATTTGTTTATCTGCTCATCTAATGGTGGGCGTCTGAATTGGTGCCACCTTTTGGGCTGTTGTTGACTAGTGATGCTATGAACATTTGTGCGCCTTTTGTTTGAGTGCGTTTTCAATTTTTGGGGGGTGGGATTGCTGGGTCACAGGCCAATTCAGTGCTTAGCTTGTTGAGAAACCGCCGAAATGCTTACACAGGGCGGCACCATTTTCCACGCCCATTCCCAGGGCTTTTTCACCCTCTTGACGCACCAGTGACCAAAACGGACTCTTAGGCTCTAGCAGGGGGAGGCAGACAATGAAGCAAACACATAATAAGTCTGCACAGTATAGGAGGTGATCTTTTCTAGGCAGAAAGTAGAAGGTAGAGCAGGGGAAGGGGCTGGGGGTGGCGGCAGGGCAGTGTGGGTTATAATTTTAAATAGGATGGCCCTTACAGGCTTCATAGGGAAGGGGCGATTGGAGCAAAGACTTGAAGGGCGGGGATGGGGTGAGTCAAGTGGATATCTGGGGGAAGAGTGTCACGGTCAGAAAGAACCGTAAGTGCAAAGGCCCTGGAGCACGTGACTCGTTTGAGGAACAGCACAGAGTCCAGTGTGGCTGGGGCAGAGTGAGCAGGGGCTGGGAGAGGGGACAGGGAGTGATCAGAAGGGTAATGGTGGCGAGGTCATGTGGCGCCTCCAAGTCCATTTTAAGAACTTGGATTTTGAGCTGAAGGAAATAAAAAACCCAGCCTATGGCAGTGTCTCAGGAAGTAACGACTGAAAGAAACAAATGTTCATCTACTTATGTCCATTGCAGGACAAAGGAACCTATATTTTCCCTCATATCTATTAATAATCGGGGAGTGGCTTGTGTGAGATTTCCCATACGAGCTTGGGAGATGCTGGGAGCTTTTATTTTCGGTATTCGGTCCTAGGCTTTTATCCCCACATGGGCCCTAGGACCCGTCCATCTCAAGGAAAATATATAAAAAACAGTGTTCAGATTTCAAGTTGTTCGTCAATCTGCTTCCCATGCTATCACTTGTTTTTTTTTTTTTAAATCTGCTTACTTCTGTTTTCCTTGGGTTCGAAGGAAATGCTTTACCTTAGGAATGATTCACTACTCCTGGGCCACTGAGGGCTTTGATGACCACACAGTGGAAGTCCTGTTTCAACCCCCCCCCACCCCCATTTAGGATCTTGGGGGAAAGCCCGGTGTTGTCTGGGGGGTTACCAGTGATTTCTCAAAGCTCACCCTTCATTCCTGGCTGTCCAGTTTTCAAAATCTTACCATTCAAGTCCCTGAAAGCCGCTGCCCCTGAGGAAACATCTGTCTTTGGTTTGATGTCTGTCGCACTGTATCTCTTTTCGGCTCTCCTTTCTAACCCAGGATAAATGGCTCTGTGGGGTTTGGAGTGAAGAGTTACATCTTGCAGTATGTTTGTGAGGGTGGGGAAACCCTGCTCCCCTCCCCCACACCCTCGAGTCAGAAGATGGGGGAATAACCAGTGAAGACAAATTGGTTGGGGTGATGTTATGGGTTGGATTGTCTGTCTGCCTCCCCCACCCCCTTCCCCCGCCATTCCTATGTTGAAGTCCTAACCCCCGCCTCCAGGACTTCAGAATGTGACTGCATTTGGAGATAGGGTTGTTGCCGATGGAATTAGTGAAGATGAGATCAATAGAGTGAGTTCCTAATCCAATGTGACTGGTGTCTTTATAAAAAGGGGGAGATTTGGAGCTAGACATGCACATGGGGATGGCACCACGGGAAGGAGGAGGCAGAGATCTACACGTTAATGAACACGAAGCATTGCCATCAACCCATGAGGATTAGGAGAGGCTGGACTCTCTCCCTCACAGCCCTCAGAAGGAAGCAGCCCTGCCGACACCCTGCTTCCTCTCAGACTTCCAGCCCCCAGAATTGGCCTGCGACACCCTGCTTCCTCTCAGACTTCCAGCCCCCAGAATTGGGAGACAACACATTTCTGTTGTTGAAGCCACCCAGCTGGTGGTCCTTTGTGACAGCAGCCACAGGGAGCGAATATAGGCCATAGGCTTGTGACATTTGTCTCAGGGTCTGTATTTGCTTGGGAGGTGATACAGCATAGTGGGTAAGCCCTTGGGTTTTTACACCTGGACACCTTGAGTTTGAATTCCCAGTTGGGTAATCTGGGAAAATTACGTATTGTCTCTAGGTTTCCAGTTTCCTGAAAATAAAATGAGTAATAGAGATTTAGACCTGATAGTGCTGTCACGAGGATGAAATGAGGTAACGTATTTAAAATGCTAAGCCAGATATCTGGCACGTAGCAAGCACCTGAGTGGTGGTTCTTATGACGATTGGTTTTGGAATAATTGGCAATGTTTCCTGAGTCCTAGAGAGGTCTCTGCTACCTGGAGTTTTAAATCATCTCCTTGGACCCCTTAGCCAGTGGTCGAAACTTCCCCTCTCTCTGACCCCTGCTCTTAAGGTTAATGGTCTGGGACTTTGTGTCATCTCTGGCCCCTTTGAGGGACTTTGTCTCCGTCTGTCAAACAGGGCTTGTTATAATGGACACACGAGAAGACCCACTTGTCACTCAAACAAGTGAATGTAAGATGGTTCTAGAAACTGGGTGAGTATCTGGAGCGACCAGACACTGACCAGGATCACGTATTCATTCATGTTCAAACAACACGTACTCACTGGCAGCCAGGGGGCTCCGTGCAGGTCCTGACCCACAGGGGTTTTTTCTTTTCACTCCTGCAGGCAGCGGAATGGATACAGCATGGTGACCATTCCACATCCACTGCCGCTTATTGAAACGTGTGCCATGCTCTGGGCATTGTCCTGGGAGCATACCCATTAAGTTTCTGTAAGGTTCTATAGTAGCATCACTCCATTTTACAGATAAGGAAACTGAGGCACAGAGGGATTAAGTCACCTGCTCCTGGCCATGTGTAGTTAATGGCAGAATCGGGACTCGAACCCATAGCTCTCCCACTCCAAGGATCCGTGTTCATATGAGCCACTCTCCCCTCAGCTCCAGGAATCCAGTGCCCTTGGGTGTATATTTGAAGTAGATTGTGAGGAAACCCACAGTAGAATCAAATGCTGGCGTTTAACAAAACAGACCCCCAAACCTGGCATGAAGTGATGGCTGGCGCAGACTACGCGCTTTCTCAGCGCTTCAGCTCGCTGTGTGAACCTGAGCCTCGTCTTATTTTTGTAATGATCTTGAAGCCGCCGACCGGCCAGGCGTGATGGCGCAGCTGCACTGTGCCCAGGGGCCCCTCGGAAGTATTTTGTTACGGCCGTCGTCACACGTGGGCCCCAGTCCTTTCCTTCTGGTCGTTCTCCTTCGTTTCCTGGGGAAAGCGGCATTTCCATCGCTCTCCAGCCTGTTCGGCCCTTCCTGTTGAGGGAGAGGATGTTTATTAGCGATGCTACGGAGTGTGTGAGCTGCGCGTGGAGTTTCGATAATGGAATTCCCGAGACTGGCTTTGCCCCAAGGCATCCTCTATTTAAGGAGTCCAATTGAATGTAATTAATAATGATAATAATTAATAATAATAATACAGATTTCCGGCTTCAGTTGTTATCATGGCAAACTACAATACAAGCCCCTTTCCATCTTCTGGTTAAAAGTGGAAAATCGATTCTCATTTTCTGTTTTATTTCCCTGTCGTTTTTGCATCGCGTGGCCCCTTCTCAGCCTGGCACCTGGGTGCTTGCAATGGTCCTTGTTGGATTTCTGGAAAAATGAAAACCATCCCTTGTTCCTGTTGGAAAGAGGAGTCTGTCAGATGTGAAACACCTCCAGTGGGCCAACTTTTCTTTTCCGTGAGACGTTGTCTTGAAGCTCGGTGTGCTGTAAACTGTCCAAGTTGTTTGCACAACCTCTCCTGATGGCCAGTATCTCTCTCTCCCAGTCCATCCTCTGGAAACACGGAGAATCACGTTTCCGAAAAGGCAAATCCGGTTTTCCAACATCTTTGCTGAAAACCTTTGAGAGGCTTCCCACTACCGTCAGGATCGAGTTCAGCTTTCCTGTCAGGGCTGACGTGACTCTTTATTTCGCTGTCCAGCCTTATCCGTCCACATCCGTCTTCCTCGTTAGTCCAGTCGCACCCGGCGCCATTTCACTTCTGGCCTTAGCGTGTGCTGTGAACAAAACACCCTTTCTCCCTAGTTCAGGACTTGATTTTAGGCACCAGGTCCTCCTAGAAGCTTTCCTGCCTGCACAGGTCAGGTGTGGTGCCTGAGGTTAATTTTAGGGAAGTGCAACACACAAACACTCCATTCCCCCACAGCTTTTTTTTTTTTTTTTT
>NW_017731830.1:1177726-1191334 GCF_001890085.2 Hipposideros armiger
CGCCAGCGACTCACGGCAGCCCAGCTCCAGGTTGAGCTGTTGTTCAGCATCTTAGCTGTAGAGGGCAGTGTCACTGGCCCTCATATGTGGGATTCGAACTGGGGCCTGCTGCTCAGAGCTGGCGTCCCAAGCCGGTTCTTAACCAACGCGCCACTCGGCTGGCCCGCCCCCCTCCCACGGCTTTGAGGGTTCTTCATATGGTTCTACATACATATGCTTTGGTCCCTCCCCTTTTTGGCTTATTGACTTGAAACAAGGGTTGACAAACTACGGCTTTCTGTTTTTTTAATAACTTTTTTAATTGAAGGAAAGGTCACATAACAAAAAGTTAACCATGTGAAAGTGTACAATTCCGTGGCGTTTAGTCCACTCACAGTGCCGTGAACCCATCACCTCTATCCAGTTCCAAAACATTTTCATCAACCCAGAAGGAAACCTCATAATGGTTCAGCAGTCACTCCGCATTTCCTTCCCTCGGCCCCTGTCAGCCACCATTCTACTTTCTGTCTCTCTGGATTTGCCTAGTCTGGGCGTTTCATACAAGTGGAATTGTGCAATATGTGACTTTTGGTCACTTCTTTCACTGAGGGCCATGTTTTTGAGGTCCATCCACATTGTAGCACGAATCAGTACTTCATTCCTTTTTACGGCTGAATACCACCCCATTGTGTGGGCAGACCACATTGGATCTCTATCCATTCTTCAATTGGTTGACATTTTGGTTGATCTACCTTTTGGCCGCTGTGAATGTCCATGTATAAGTTTTTATTCTTTTGGGCCTACCCAGGGGTAGAGTTGCTGGGTCATATGGTAATTCTCTATTTAGCTTTTTGAGCAACTGCCAAACCCACCACCTGTTTTTGTAAATAAAGTTTTTTTGGAGCACAGCCACAGGCATTCGTTTATGTATTTTCTATGCTGCTTCTGTGCAACTGTGGCAGAGCTGTGTTGCAACAGAGAGCACATAGCCCAGAAAGCCTCAAATATTAGCTATCTGGAGCTTCACAGAACTTCAAGATCTTGGAGAGATAGCTGCAGTCCCATATTTATTGCAGCACTCACAGTGGTCAAGATATGGAAACAAACTCGGTGTCCATCTCCGGATGAATGGATAACATAGATGTGGTACATATATGCAGTGGAATACTATTCAGCCACGAAAAGGAGGAAATCCTGCCCATTAAAAACAACTTGGAGAAACCAGAGGGCATCGTGCTAAGTGAAATAGAAAGACAAATACCGTATGATATCACTTATATGTGCAATCTAAAAAAGCCGAGCTCATGGAAACAGAGGGTAGAATGGTGGTTGCCAAGGGTTGGGCAGTAGGGAAAATAGGTGAAGATGGTCAAAGGGTTCAAACTTCCAGTTAGAAGATGGTTGTGTTCTGGGGGTGGCGTGTACAGCGTTTCACTTTAAGAAAGACTGGGTCTGTTTTGTGCCGTATTATACTCTCGGCACCAGGCTCAGTGTCTGTCACATGGTGGGCACTTAATTAAGATTTGTTTACTGAGTGAAGCCTATTTATAGATGGAGTATTGGCTGCAGTGCAGACCGGTGTATTTGGTATCTGCACAGCGCACAGTCGATGTAGCTTAGGGGTGGCGTCACGTCAGGTAACTCTGGACAGTGTGCTTGAATTCAGAGCCTTGGTCTGGAGGAGGAGGCCGCAAACGATGGCCTCTGGCCTCGGGGGTTCGATTTTGTAAATGAAGTTTTATTGGAATAATGCCATGCCCATTTATTTACATATTGTCACTGGCTGCTTTTGTGCTGTGAAGGGGGAAATCGAGTAGCTGTGGCTGAGGCCACATGGCCTGCAAAGCCTCAAATGTTCCCTGTCTGGGTCCTTACAAGAACCTTGCCAGCTTCTGGCTTAGAATGCCGCTCCCAACACTCTCATCCCTTTAACGAGTATCTGTTAAGCACCTACTATGTGTCAGTGACTCCTTCAGGGGTCCAGAGCTGTGAGACAGACAGGCAGGGAAGATGAGGAGGGTAGGAAATACGCACAGAAAGAAGCCAACAAAATGACTGCACGTTGCCCAGGTCCCAAGTGCTACAGTGACATGGGAGCAGGCTGATATGATGGACGGTGGCTGGGTGCTGGGGCTCCTTTAGACGGGCACATAGGGATTAAGCTCTGGATGAGGAGAAGGGGCCAGGGCGGGAGGAGAGGCGAAGAGTGCTACGACCCTGCTGTAGGGACACAGAAGACGAGTGTGGCTGGGATGGATGAAGTCGGGGCTGGACTGGGCATGGTCCTGGGGGAGGAGCTGGGACTTCATTCCTAGTGGAGGGATCGAGGGGAGGGTTTGCGGTAGGAGTGACATGATCGCCTTAGCTGGTTGCTGTGGGAAACAGCAGTTTTGCTGTTTGGCCACTGGCTTTGTAAAGTGGTTTTCAGCATCCAGAGACCAGTCGTGGTGTTGTTATACGAAGGCGGGTTTGACACGGCCAACCTGGTAACGGATGTTCTGTTTCAGGTGCGTAAATGGGGCCGTACATCAAACCCATTGACTTTCTACTTCTGAGACCCCAAAAGCAGCACAGCCCTAACCCTCGGCAGCCCCACATTAGGCTGGCCAGATGCCGTTTATTGGGGTTACAGGCAATGGAGCGGGAGTCTAGATTCTGCCCGATTCTTTTCTACGAGCGGCGAACCCCAGGGACTCCTTGCTTCTGCTCATATTTCAGAACCAGGAAGAACTTACTGGGGCTGAGGGACACACCGGACTTATTGGCATCTGTGGCCGGTTCTTGTTTGGATTGTTTGAATGACAGCTGGAGGAGAGGGGGAGGAGGCAGGTCTGTGGGCGTCTCTCTCTCCCTCCCCCCTACCACTTCCACCCCAAATGGATATCTAGAGCCATTTATTGGGTTGTTGGAAAAGTCATGACGTATTTTTTTCTGTTTTTCGTTGCAAAAATGCGTCATGACTTTCCCGACAACCCAATAGTTTTCTGGCCTTGGAAGGAAGGAAGAAAACTGATATCTCGTGAGCATCAACTGAGGGCTGGTAGTTATCGTCAGGAATTACTGAATTTCATTCATTCATTCATCTTTCAAGGAATTTTCATTGAGGGCTTCTATATGCCAGACTGTCCTGGGCTCTGGGGGCAGGCAGTGAACACAGGGACAAACTCCCTGACCCCCTTGGAGTTGACCTTCTGTCAAGGACAACAGACATCTAACAAATACATATAAATTGGGTGGGTGGGTCCTAGGATGAAAAACAAAGCTGAGTGATGGGATGCAGCCAGAGTGTGGGCTATTTTATATGGGAAGGGAGGCTGGTCAGGGAAGGCTTCTTAAAAAGGGGTTGTTTGAGCAGGAAACTGAAGGAAATAAAGGGGTGGGGACCAAGCTTTCTGTGGCTATAGGACCTTGTTATTGTTAGAGAAGAGGCCGCTGAGGGTCCGAGCAATTACGTGGCTCACCCAAGGTCAGATAGTGGCAGCAGTAGCAACAGTAGTAATAGATGTAATCTGTTAAGTGATTGCTCTATGCCAGGCACCGGATTAAACATTTTATTTATTTCATCTCATTTAATCCTCACCACAAACCTAGATATCAGTATTATTATTATTCCAATTTTGTAGATGATACTGAGGGTCAGAGAGGTTACGTAACTTAGCCAAGGTCACACAGTTAATACGTGAGATTCAAACCCAGGTTCACCAGTCTCCAGGACATAGCTGATGAACCTGGGATTTGGGGTGAAGTCTCCATCTAAAAACCCCTCTTTTCCAGTAAGCCAGTGCTGGTCTCAACTTTCAACGGAGAGCCTGGTCCTTTGATTAACTCCTGGCCTGGGGCCAGTTAGATGGGTATTGAGGGTTTCCTAGATGATGGGAGGGTCTGTTACCACAGGCATCACAAGTCCCATCACCTCTGAGTTTTCCAGAGACCTCCCTGTGACCAAGCATAGTGGCCCAAGGGCTTGAGTGTCCAATGAAAGTTGATAGGGACATAAACTTCTCTTTGAAAGGAATGGACTATAGCTCCGTTGGCTTAAAAAAACATTTAATCAACACTTTACAGCCAACCCCCTGATTTGGAGAGAAAGATCACAAACATGTGATAGTTATATGATTGTGTACAAATTGTGACAATTAAGTTCGTGAACTCATCCTAGACAAAGTGCTATATACCTCACTGCTGAATATCACTACAGTCACCTTCAAAGTACTCCCCTTGGGAAGCTATGCACTGACGCCAGAGTCTAGTCCACCCTTCAAAGCAATTTTGGAACACTTTTTCTGGAATGGCCATCTGAGCTGTTGTTGTATTGCCCTTGATGTCTTGAATGTCATCAAAATGTCTTCCTTTCAATATTTCCTTTATCTTCAGGTAAAGAAAGAAGTCATTAGGGGCCAGATCAGGTGAGTGGAGGGTGTTCCAGTAAATTGTTTACTGGCTAAAAACTCCCTCACAGACAGTGCCGTGTGAGCTGGTGCAATTCAGACCCATGAATTGTGGGTGAAAAGTTCAGGTCGTCTAACTTTTTCTTGCAGCCTTTTCAGCATTTCCAAATAGTAAACTTGGTTCACTGTTTGTCCAGTTGGTACAAATTCATAATGAATAATCCCTCTGATATCAAAAAAGTTTAGCAGCATCGTTGCAACAGTTCGCGAACTTAATTGTCAGACCTCGTATAAGCCTCTTAGCAAGCATATAGTTGATCTGCTAAATTACAGGCTCTACAGAGCTATGCATACAGTGTACTTATAGCATGCATGCATGCATTCATTCATTCATTCATTCTTTCTTTCTTTCTGCACTGGGCTGGTAGTAGACAGGCAGACAAGCTTCCTGTTATGGAGAATACATTCCAAAAAAAAAAAAAAAAAAAAAAAAAAAAAAGAATACATGCCGGGGGGGAAACAGGTGAGGTTGTGCGTGAAGAAAAACAAAATGAAGCAAATGATTAGAGGAACAAGATCGTCTCAGGTAGAACACCATGAGGACGGCGGCAGGTCAGCAAGATGGAGACGGACTGGAGTGTCTGCTTGTCTTGGGTGGTGAGCTGAGGCTCCTTGGAGAATTCTGGGAAAGTCCCACAGAAGAGCGTTTCAGGTGGAGGGAACATTTCAGCAACGGACAGGAGACTGGGCCCCGTAGCTACGTGCATTGCCTTAAGTACAGTGGTAATTAGGTGGTTTCACATGTATATTTTGCTGAGACTTGCAAAAACGGAACAAAGGAGAAGGCAAGCATGAAAAAAACCCATGAAATTTCAAATCTGTGAGCACTTAAAAATGGTCAGCTTTGTATAACTTACAAGGGGCAGGAGAGCCAGCCCTGGCAGTCTTTTCTGGAGCATTTGAAGAGCGTAGTCCAAGAGAAGGGTTAGCTGACAGAGGAGATTTTAAAAATATATACCTTAAAGTAGTTTTCTTAGAGGACATTGCAAACGTGCATGGCAGCAGAGAGAATGACGTAAGGACTCCCCGGGTATCCCTCATCTACCGTCAATAATGATCAGCTCATGGCCAGTCTTGTTGTACTGATACCCCGGCCTGTTCCCCCACTTCCATTATTGTGAAGCCAGTTCCAGCTGCTAAAATATCATGTGTATATATTACAGTATGCCTCTCCAAAAGATAGTCTTAAAAACATAACTGTCAGCACACCTAGCACATTAACAGTAATTCCTTAGCATGTCATTCTGCCGGTTTCCTACGGTCTGATAAATGTTTTGTAGTTTCTTTGAATCAGAATCCAACTGACGTCCCCCACATGGTAACTGTTTTTTTTTTTTTAAAGGTAGATCATACTTAATGGAAATACATCATGGCAAATGATCTCTTACTTACAAAGAGGACAGATTTGTAAAGTCATACATTGGATTTCATTTTTTCAAATGAAGGATGCTTTACTTTAGGCAGCTGTAGAATTTTGGTTTTCCCCCCCATTTTCGGACATTTTCAATGCAACCTGTTCAAGCCTAAAATAATTAATTGCCACCACACTCGCTTCTCAGCTACATTTCCTGTCTCTCAGGACTCCATCCCCCCACCTGTTTGTCCAAAAGTGAAACGATACAATTAATGGTTGATGTAGCCTTCCTTTAACCTGTCAGGTTTCCCTTTGGTTCTTTTATTACCAGAAACAATGCGTTATTTAGCTTGTAGCGCCTCAAGCCTCAAAATGTGGTCCATGGGTTGGGAGCCTTAGTATCATCTGGGAGCCCCTTAGAAATGCAGACCCCTCAGGCCCTGCCTGGGCCTCCTGGCCGAGACTGCGTTTGAACACGAGCCCAGGCATTTTCTGTGCACAATAACGTGTGAGAAGCATTGCTTAGCGTCTCCCCCAGTCTCCATTTGGCAGATTATACCTCTGGGGTGTCGTTGGACGTGTTCCTCTGCTTTCTTGCCTCTGGTACATGGGGAGTCGGATCTGGGAGTTTCATCAGGTTTCGGTCCGATTTTTTTTTTTTTTTAAAGACGCCTTCATAGGTGGCCGTGTGTCTGTCATTCAGGACACACTTGGTGTCTGGGATCTCTCGTTTTATGCGATGTTAGCTACTGTGTGATTAATGCCTGGATCCATGAATTCATTAGCGATTGCAGAGCAGAGCAGGGCTTTGACTAGAGCGGAGCTGGTTTGTTTTGGAAGTGGTTGATTTCTCTCATTTTCATGTGCGATTTCTATAACACTAATACTACATAGCACCAGCTATGACCTAGGATATGTTTTAAAGCCATTCTATAAGTCAACCTATTTATTAATCCTCACAAAACCCTCTGGAATAGTGTATTAATGTCCTATGGCTGCTGTAACAAATTGTCAGAGACTTCACAGCGTAAAACAACACAGATTTATTATCTTACAGTTCTGCAGACCAGACGTCCACAATGAGTCTTGCTTGGCTAACATCAGGGTGAGCAGTCTTTCTGGAGCCTCTAGGGGAGAAAGCTGCCTTTCCCAAATTCCAGAGGCCACTTGCATTCCTCAGCTTGTGGCCGCCCCTTCCACTTTCAAAGCCAACGACATGGCGTCTTTGACTCTCTTCCTGGGTCTTCCATCCTGACGGACCCCTGCGCTTATGTTGCGTCTACCAGATAATCCAGGATAAGCTCCCTATTTTAAGATCAGCTGACTAGCAAGGTCCATTTGTCACCTGAACCCCCACTTTGCCACAGAGCCTGACATGTTTGCAGGGTCCAGGAGTTAGACCATGGACGTCCTCGAAGGGCCATTTTTCTGCCTACCGCTGCTGTTAATTTGTGAATTCACTGCCCTCTGGGATGGCAAACGTGGGCTTGTTCTTTGGTCTGTTTCTCTTTAGACCCGGTCAGTTGTCAGCTACACTGGGGTAACCGAGCCAGCCCAACTGGGGAGGGTCTAACCATTTTTTTTATGTTGGTGCCAAGGACACCTTTGGCATCAATTCCTTCCCATACCAATGCAGGGAATAAACACAGAAAGTGAAGTGCATAGAGTTACAAAGGAAACCAACTATACTAAAATATGGTTATCAAAATGTTTAAAACAAACAAAAAACCCCGACCAAACTGATATCTTAGCCATCTGTGCTTCTTCACTAGCGCATGAAATAACGAGATTCAGTGGTGTGTCTAAAAACGATGCCATTTCAGTTAGTGACCCCGCTTTGCGTTCTTTTGGGTGGATACCCAGAAGTGGGGTCGCTGGCTCACATGGTAGTTCTCTTTTGTAATTTTTTGAGGCGCCTCCATACTGTTCTCTGTAGAAGCTGCACCATTTTGCATCCCTGCCAACAGGGCACAGGATGCCAGTTTCTCTGCAGCCTCACCATCGCTTGTTATTTTCTGTTCTTTTGGTAGTGGCCACTCTGATGTGTGAGGTGGCGCAGGTTGAGGATATTTAAAAATAACATTAAATAAGTAACAGCAGAGGTGCTACCCCGATCGGGCAAAAGGTGCAGCAATGCATGAAGTTTGGAAAGCTCCATCAGACACTCTCCAAAGCTGCTCAGAGTAGGGGCTGTGCTGGTCCGAGAACTGTTTGTTATGTGTCTGTGAGCATGTAAAGTGAGGGGACACGTTTAGAGACATGCACAGCACTTTGACATTGGTGCAACACCCAAGTGCTCGATTGTTACTCTGGTAATTCATTTCTATTGTATGTTATGAAAGTATTGGCTTACAGGGGATTGGAAAACAACGGAAAACGAAGCAAAACAGGCACTTCAGCACAGAGAGTTTGGGAAGCTCTGCTCTAGCGCTTCTTTCAGCCTTTTAACTACTTAATTTATTTCCATGTATCAGTGGACGTGTGCGGTTCGACCTGTGTTGTTCAAGGGTCAGCTGTGTTATTGTTATTATTATCATTATTATTATTATTCTATCTCTGTGTCTCCTGCATCTCACCATAGAAGGAGCCCATACTGTCTGCATGGCTTGGTTTGGGATGGATGCGTATTAGTCATCTATCGCTGAATAACAAGCCACCCCGACTCTAGCAGCTCCAGTCAGCAGGCACTGTTGATCGCACAGCTTCTGTGGGTCAGGAGTCGGGGAGTAGCTTAGCTGGGTGCCTCTGGCTCAGGCTCTCTCATGAGGTTGCAGTGAAGCTGTTAGCCGGGGCCGCAGCCCTGTCAAGGCTCCACGTGGAGAGAGTCCGCACCCAGGCTCACTCGCATGTCTGCTGGGGGTCTCACTGCCGCCCCACGCGGCCTGAATGTCCTCACAACGTGGCAGCTGGCGTCCCCAGAGTGAGCGATGCAAGAGAGGGTGAGAGAGCACCCATCATCTGTTTATTACACACACACCGACTCTGGCACCGTGGGGAGGGGGAGACATGACACGTGGGTGTGAGTACAGGTGTACCCCACTTTCATGAGCTTCGCTTTATGACGCTCCACAGATGTTGCATTTGTTACAAATTGAAGGCAAGACTCTCTACCAGCAAAAGATTACTAGTTTTATTGTGATACGTGCTTTACTGCAGTGGTCTAGAACCAAAGTGGCAGTGTCTGCCAGGTGGGCCTGTGCCAGGAGGGGGTGGGGACATTGGGGCCACCTTCAAGGAGGGGGGGGACATTGGGGCCACCTTCAAGGAGGGGGCGGGGTCATTGGGGCCACCTTCAAGGAGGGGATGGGGTCATTGGGGCCACCTTTAAGGAGGGAATGGGGACATTGGGGCCACCTTCAAAGAGGGGGCAGGGACATTGGGGTCACCTTCAAGCAGGGGATAGGGACATTGGGGCCCCCTTCAAGGAGGGGGCGGGGACATTGGGGCCACCTTCAAGTTTGGCACCACAGATGGCCTCTTTGTACCTCCAAATGCCTTCCAACTCTTTCCTCTTAGCTTCAACTTTAATTCAATCCAAGAAGACATCTCATTCTCTCCGAAAGGAGCTTGAGAGACAAACAAACAGGAGATGGTGTGAGTGATGCTGGGGAGGGGCGGGGCCCACAGGCGTTGGAGGCAGAGGCCTTCATTCTGTCTGTTGACATTTGCCAAAGCTCTCCAGGGCCAGGCTCCTGGGAGATCTGCCGTCAGCTGCACTTCTAGACCAGGAGAGGTTGCTTATCTCTCCCTCTCTCCCTCCCTGCAGCCACGGCCCCGCATCTCTGACTGGCAGTGACAGATTATCTTATCAAAACATGGGCCCTGGACCACACTGCGATTGGCTGGGCAGGACCGTCCTGGGGCTGGAGACTTCTTGTCTGAGAGAAACGATTATAGGGCATTTTAAGAACAGCGAGCTGAACGCTGCTCACAGCTGGCAGTTCTTGTTTATGACAAGTAATAATTGCCTCAGGTGCAGAGGAAGGGGCGGGGAGAAAGGCTCAGCGAGTTTATTTTGGGAGGATGCTCGTGCACAGGGTTGGGCTCTGGACCGAAGAGGATGGGTGGGAGCCGCTGGGCTAGGGGCTGTCAGACCGACCCAGTCCGAGGCTGGGGGAGCATCACGGGGTAGCCCTGCGTGACAGTCTGTGTTTCTTCTGTGCCGCTGGGAATACCTTCCGCCTTCCAAGTGGGCAGAGAGGCAGGGCCCAGATGCTCTGGACAGACTAACCCGAGCAGCAGGTGTCCTGCATTTAAGCCCAGCCCCTGTGAGGGTGATGGGTGAGGTGCCCGCCGTGAGACGTATTTGTGTGTGGGTGCCCTGGGTGCCCACAGCCTTCACGTAGGCCCTTGTTGCCCAAAGCGTGGTCCTTGGGCGAGAGCATCAGTGTCACCTTGTGGGAAATGCTGTCTCAGGACCCACTGAATCAGAGTCTGCATTTTGACAAGAGGATTCGTATTCACACTGAAGTTTCAGAGCCCTGCTCTCAAGATAAAGTGAATACCCGAGGGTGCCCCGTAGACTCAGCCTCCCTCCTCCTAGGTGGTGGTTCTCAACCTTGGCAGCACCTGTGAATCACCTGGGGAGCTTTTAATAACCCCGTCTGCCCTGGCCATCCTCCCAAACCCGTGAGGTCAGGGAGTTGGGCTGGACGCTGGCACCAGACGCTTTACAGCTGCCCAGTGATCGCAGTGGAGGTACGGCCGGAAGCCCAGGAACATGCTGGCCGTGTGCCTCCTGGTCCAGGAGAGGATGGAAGGGGTGCAGAGAGGGCCTCTCCCCTCCTTGTGGGAGCCCCAGTGTGTCTGGATCTCCCTCCTCCCCTGGGTCTCCCTCCTCCCGCCTCGGTTGCTCCTTCTGACATTCTGTGGGACCCTCCTGAGTCTGAGGAAAGCCACCTCCCCCAGGAATCTCATTCCTGCTGAGCCAAACACACGTCTCTGCTCCTAGGAAAAAGGCAGGCGTACTATAGCGGGGTGCTTTAGCTTCCAGCAGAAGAAATTTATGCTGGGGAGCTTAAACAAAGAGGGAATGAATTGGAAGAAATGACACAAATGACAGCCACCACCTACTTTTACGGAGGGATTACTGTGCGTCAAGTACTGTCCTAAACCCTTCAGGTGCACAAACTCTTTCGGTTCTTAAGCAACTCTATGGAATCGATATTATTATGGTTATTACTCCCACTTCATTGATGAAGAAACTGAGCCCCAGTGAGGTGGTCTGCTTTGCCCATAGTTACACACGGAGAGACAAACCCAGGATTTATTATAAACTGTTGCTCTGGTTGCACAATGTTTATAAGTGCTCAGCCTCCGCTTTGGCACTCCTCTCAGCAGCCCAGAAACGCCACCTGCACAGGCACGGGGGTTGGCGGGGTGGGGGTGTGTCCTTTCCAGCACCGACCAAATACGTCATCAAGGCCAGCTCCTCACGCGCCCTGAGTGTCCGATAGCTCAGCTCAGTTCTGACACTGTCTACCCCACAGGTAAATGCCCGCCCCCGTCAACCACAAATGGGGTCCCCAGGCAAACTGCTCTTGCAACTACAAATTTGGGGGTTCGCACAACCCCCTTCAGGTTCAGTAATTTGCTAGAAGGATTCAAATAACTCCGGGAAGTGCCATCCTCACTCGTACAAAGGACATAGGTGAACAGACAGATGAAGAGGTACATAAGGTGAGGTCGGGGGTCCCGAGTGCAGGCGTCTCTGTCCCTGAGAAGTTGGAGGGTGCCGCCCTTCTGTCACATGGATGTGTTCACCAAGTTGGGAGACCCCCGAACCCTGTTGTCTAGGTGTTTTTTTTTAAAATCCAAGGTCTTGTTCCAAGGCCCCGTTTAATTAACCTTGGGCCATTGGTGGCTGAAGTAGGTCTCCAGACGCTCTCCCCTCCGCCAGAGGCCAGGGGCTGGGGCTGAAAGTGCCAACCCTCTACTCAGGTGTTTGGTCTTTCTGGGGGCCAGCCCTCGCCAGAAAGCTATCTAGGGGCCCCACCACGAGGACCTCTTCAGCAGGTGTGGTCATGGGGGCTCATCGTGACTAACAGAAGACATCTCTATCACCCAGGACATTCTAGGAGTTTCAGGAGCTCTGTGCCAGGATGCAGAGACAAAATCAAATGGATGTTCTAATGGCACCACAGCAAGAACGGTGGGACCAGGACACGCCGGGGCGGGTCAGAGGCCGATGTTTCCTTTTGTCTCGATGCTGGAAGGAGACAACCCAGCTCTTTTCAGCCTTTTTGCATCTGCTTCAGACTCCAGCACAAAGCAGGTCTCTCCTTTTGCTGTCCTTGGGTTGGCACCTGTCCCATCCCACAGCCTTCAGTGGGGAGAAGAGGAAACGGGGACTCCAAAGGGGCCGCCCAAGGAGCTATTTCAGGGTGAAGGAGTGTTTTGGGTCTCAGTTACGATGCTGTGCACCCACAGAACTGTACGCCGCCAGGAGTGGCTTCTATGGATGCAAACTAAAAAAGAAATTAAAAAGCCTCAAAGAGTAAATGGGCACTGCTCTGGAAAGGAGATGCTAGAACAGTGCCGGGTGGTCAAAACGCCAGCGAGCGCTATTTACAGAGGGAGCTCCTTTCTTTACACGGATTTGTGTGGATGTGCTGATATTCAACGCGGACTGCGTGCATCTGGGATTTCTAGTAGACTTTGCATCGCCCCTTTTAATTTTTAGTAGGTTGTTGCTTTGCTCTGTTAGGGCGTCTTGGGTTGTGAAGGCAGGCACAGCCTGAGATAGCTGTTGTGGGCGGGGGACCTTCTAGGTCATTGCCATAGCGGAAAGGATCAAGGACTGTGTCCCAGTACTGGACTGGTCACATTAGAGTGACATAATATGACAAAGAGTCCATGGACTTTGGAGGCCGATGAAGCTGGTATTAACCCAGGCTCCCACCCTCACCAGCTGTACGAAACTGGGCGAGACGCCATCCCCCCCAGGACAGCATCTGCCCAGCCTGCCTGGTAGACTGCTGCAAAGGCGGAGGAGATGTGTAAATGTTTGGCATGGAGGTTGCCACGCTGCAGGAAGTGCTGAGAAAGGCTGGCTGCGCCGCTATTATGTGGACCCGTTATTTTATTTTATATGACTTTAAAGATAGGCTCGAGGTGATGTCAGTCAGGAGGGAGTGAGGATAGGAAATTTGATGATTTCAGGAGTTCCAGGAAGGGATTCCTAGAAGAGGTTGGTGACGACATCAGCAAGATCTGTAGAATCCGTTCCACTCTTCCCTGGCCAGCAATAAACCTGGAAGATAGTAACCCCTAGAGCTAAAACGAGGGTAACACAGGACGTTTGCAAAAGGGTTGACTATTTCAGGGGAAAACTGCCGGCGCTACCTTTAAGAACAAACAAACACATAAACAAACCAACCACGTGACCTCAGGTAAATCATGTTTCCTCCCCAGCTTCAGTTTCCCCCATCTCTAAAATGAGAGCATGGACCGTTTTTGCCTCAGAGCCAGGAACTAATTGGAAAATAGATATAAGCATTGGATAGTCATCAAAATAGGAGCTTTCTTCTGGTACAGATGCATTGAACACACAAACAAAACTATAGTAATATTCTGTGGTGTGCTATGAAGAAAAAGTGCTGTGACAGCCCAGAGCCAATCTGGATTAGATTTTTTTAAAACTTTATTAGGGAACAGTGTGTTTTTCCCAGGACCCATCAGCTCCAAGTCAAGCTGCTGTCCTTCAATCTTAGTTGTGGAGGGCGCATCTCAGCTCCAAGTCCAGTCACCATTTTCAATCTAGTTGCGGGGGGCGCAGCCCACTATCCCATGCGGGAGTCAAACTGGCAACCTTGTTGTTAAGAGCAC
>NW_017731830.1:1192474-1204362 GCF_001890085.2 Hipposideros armiger
CAGGGCATTTGAAAGCCCAGTGGAGAACGGGTGTAATTAAAAGAAAAAAGGTAGACAGACCTGGCTTGGTTCCCCCTGGCAGTAACAATTATACCACACATTCTTGCTTTAATACCCACTTGGTAGGAAAGGCATATTGGTCCCCGGTTGGAGTTCTCAGCCCAGGGGCAGTACAGGGATGTGAGAAACAAGTACCCTCCCTGGGAGATAAAATTTTGGTGGACTTTTCATGTTTTGTCTCTGGTCCCTGGTGACATGAATTGCCTTTAGCTGTCAAGACAAAACCCTAATGCAACCATTAATTTGTTGTGGCCTTGGCTGGTGGCTATTGTTTCATAGCTGGAAAACTCCACAGCGATGTCCTTCCTCCTCCAAAGAGGTAATGAACCCGGGGAGAGTGACCTTGCCAGCTGAGCCAATCTTGCCCGTTGAGCTGTGCTGGGGAAGGTTCCTGAATTAGAGACAGCGATTGTGAAATTTTGTGCGATGAACGTCCTGTTTTGTGTACAGAGAAAGCAGAGAGAGAGAGTATAATTGTGTTCTAGTTATGAGTCATTCATCCAGCACATATTTAATGGGCACTACGGTTTGCCCACCTGGATCCCGTTTTAGAGGCCACGGCACCCATCCCCCCGATGCTGCTTCCTTCTCCAGAGAAGTGGGTTTGGCGGCCGGTGCGCGGAAGCGCCTGGGAGACTGAGCCTTGCACGCCCTTGGAGGGCGGCCCCGTGCAGATGCAGAGGGCGTCCACAAGGCTGGCCCCTTCATGCGCGGGCATCACCCTCTGATGCCATTCACACTGCAGCGCCCCCTACAGGATCGGAACGAGGCTAGACTTGCGCGGAGCCCACGCCTCTGCCCACCCGCTCCTGCTCTCCTATTTCCCGTCCCTCGCTTCCTTTCTCCTCGAGCACGCCCCTGAAACCAGGGCATGAGAACCCCTGTTGGAGGCCTTGCTTCCTGCGAACCTGATCCAGGACAAACACCCACTGTGTGCCAGGCACTGCGACTGTCCCGGAGACAGATGTTCCACTAGATGGGCAAACCCCGCCCAGCGCCACTCAGCACCTTCTAGGGCGTCTGATTTTCCATACTTTAGTCTTGTCGTTTGGAGAAGTCACTTAAGGTCCGCCAGCTCCCAATTTCTCATCTGTCAAACAGAGAGAGCAGCACGTGCCTTTTCTGAAACAGCCCCATGACAGCCGCCGACGGGTGGTCCCTCCAGAGTCTGTCGCCTGCCCCTCCCCATACCTGCGTCTAGACAGGGTCCCACCTTCTCCTCCCAGCTGTGTTGCTGCACCTGCGCGCTGTACAAATTCTGGATTCTTCTCTGGGTCTGCAGAGCCCAGATGGATGGAACGTTGGGTTTGGTTTTGCTGTGTTCCCCCCAGGTGTGTGCTGAATGAGTGGATGATAATATGATGAACAACAACAGTCTCATTAAAACGCCTCAGATCTAACCTTTACTATGTGCCGGACTCTGGGATAAACATTTCCCTCCTTTTCACAGCAAAGGAAACGGAGGCGTTAAAATACCCAGATATACTGAATACCAGACCAATTTGAAAGCTACGGAAAGCGCGTATCCAGGGGTAAAATGTTAAAAGAGAAGGCTTTGGGTGGACAGATTGAATCACACCGCTAACTTTCCCCACTAAAATTGCTGGAAGGAAGTTTTAGTTTGAGTGGCTCTCTCGGATTTGTTCCTTTGTTCGTCTCATCCGTGGACTGCCCTTTTTACCCATAGTTCAAAGTCATGGCTGTTGTGTTTGAACCTTTACACCAAACACAGACGATTCCCCTCAGGATGGAAAAAAAGAAACAGGAAAGAAAAAGGAAAATTGTGACTACCTGCTGTTATAAGTGGGGGGATGGGGTGTGCTTACGCGGATCTGTCCCTACTGCCTGCGTTTTGGTGAAGGATGAATATTGCCAATAGCTGATAATTGATTTGGTCATCACATTTTTGTTTTTAAAATTTTTTCTATTGGGGAACAGAGTGTTTTTTTCAGGACCCCATCAGCTCCAAGTCCAGTCGTTTTCATTCTAGCTGTGGGGGGGGGGCGCAGTTCACTGGCCCATGTGGGAATTGAACCGGCAACTTTGTTGTTCAGAGCACGTGCTAACCAACTGAGCCACCTGGCCACCCCCGGTCATCAGACTTTGATAGAACTTCAGTATCAGGAGTTACTGAGATGGATACACACCAGAGCCCCTGATTTTATGATCGATGGCTCATTTACCATTGTTACTGGGTAGGAGCATGTCAGTTTGGTTTAGTAATTTTTCCTGCTGGTTCTGGAATCCATGACGCTTGGTGTCCAGGAGAGCACCCTTCTTACTCTCTTTGGAAGCTTTTCTTCCATTCCCCGCCATCTCAGCAAATGGCACCACCATCCACACAGTTGACGGAGATCGAGTTCTAGGATTCATCCTGATTTCTCACCGTTCACCTCATCTCTAAGACCCATCATTTCAACCTCCAAAATACACTTGACGTTTCCCCATTCCTCTCCATCTGTACCATTTCTCTCCTGGCCTAAGTCACCGTTTTAGTTTTCTGTTACTGCATAACAAATGACCCCCCGGCATAGCAGCTGAAAACAACGCCATTTCTGTGGGTCAGGAGCCCGGGTGCAGCCTAGCTGGGGCGTCTGTCCGGGAGCCTCACAGGCCTTCACATCAGGGTGTCTGGTAGGGCCACAGCCTCTTAAGGAAGGACTCGGGGAAGAGCCACGTCCAAGCTCGTGTGACCGTTGCCGGATTAAGTTCCTTGAGAGCTGCTGGACTGAGGGCCTCAGTTCCCAGCTGGCTGTTGGCCAGAGGCTGCCCTCAGCTCCTTGCTAGATGGCTGTCTCCATGAGGCAGCTGACAGTATGGCAGCTAGTTTCATCAAAGCAAGCATGTGATGGGGGAGAGAAAGGGGTAAAGGGGGTGGGGTGGAGAGAGAGAGAGAGAGAGAGAGACAGAGAGAGACAGAGAGAGACAGAGAGACAGAGAGAGAGAGACAGAGAGAGGGAGAGAATGAATAGTGCTGAACCTTAGCTCAGCCCTATCCACAGAGTCAGAAGAGCGAGTAATTTTTCAATTGCTTGGGTGATTTGAGCTGGGTTTCTGTTGCTTGCAACCAAATTCCCCCTCCCCCATGGCTCCCCATTTTTTTGGATTAAAATTTGATGTCTTCACAATGGCATATAGGAACCTACCTGACGTGGCCCCTTTATGTCAATTACCTCATTTACCATCGCTCACTCTGTTCCTGCCACGCTGGTCTACTGTCCCCCAAATGTGCTAGTCCCTGTTTCATAGTGGTTAAATCAGACTCTTTGGATGGGGCCTGGGCACTGGTATTTTTAAGTAGCTATTCAGTGGTTCTGATGTGCAGTCAGGGCTGAGAATCAGCTCCTCAGATGAATAAAGAGGGCCATTGAATATTAGGGCAGCTACCATAAAGAATTTAATAAAGCCTGGCTGTAATTTTTGTCTCTTGTCAATATAGAGTTCAGGTTCTTTCTAATTATATTTATAAACTAGGAAAGCACTTTCCTATACAATTAAAAATTTGTTTGAAGAGTCCCTAGGACTGTTAACGTATAACCTTGAGATTTCAAAAAACGCTCTGTAGGCAACTATAGCTGTTCTAATAATTGTTGCAGGAAAGGCCATTTGTCCTCCTAAGGTCATGAGCCACATTCGTCACAGAAGGCTGATTTTATGCTGTAGGGTTGTGATCACTGACTAATTTGCAACTCTACCAGATAGGATATCCAGCCTTTTCTTACTTGGTATTCAAATTAATTCTCCTTTACAAAAAATGTTATTCTTTCCAAATAACTAAGTGACGCTAATGGATTACCTTCACAATATGATGCCAAAATCTCAATTTTCTACGAATCAAGATTTTTTTTAAAGAGTTTTATTGGGGAATTGGGGGGATGGGAACAGTGCTGGGGAATTGGGGGAAGGGGAACAGACAAGGTGCTGTCCTTTTGTTCTTCAGTCTAGTTGTGGAGGATGTTGCTTCACTGGCCCAAGTTGGCACCATCATTGCGCTCTTCCCAGGTGAGGCAGATCAGTCGCCGGCTTCTGGACGGCCGCTCACAGCGGCTGCTGGCCGCTCACGCTGGCTGCTGGCTACACACGGTAGCCCATGGCAACCCACTGCCACAGGGACTGCAGCCTACGCCGTCGCCGGCGACTCACGGCAGCCCAGCTCCAGGTTGAGCTGTTGTTCAGCATCTTAGCGGTGGAGGGCAGTGTCACTGGCCCTCATATGTGGGATCCGAACCGGGGCCCTCTGGTGTCCCAAGCCAGTTCTTAACCATTGCGCCACTCGGCCGGCCCCGAATCAAGAATTTTAAAGAAATTCCCTTATTCATTGCACATGTGCCAGAAAGAATCTCAGCCTTGGTATTTGATAACTTTTTAATTCCTGGTTCAAGTTTCTTATGAGGCCAAGTTCTTCTTTGTGACCTGGGCTTCTCTGAGCATCCCTGGTTCCTTGAATGAAATCCTTGGTGGGTTTATGCTGCTCCAGTGGATTTCTGCTGCCGTCGCTGACAAAGGGAGTCATCAACCCTGACAGCAGCCCTGGAAAGTGATCTTCTTGTTCCCATTTTACAGATGGGTCATCAAGGAAGGCATCCAAGTCCACACAATTAGAAATCGGCAATTGCTGGACCACAATCCCAATCTACTTGCCCCAAATGCTCATGAGTTTACATGCGCACAGAAGCCCGTCACCTGGCACATTGCATTTTAAAAAATTGAAATATTCACGTCCCATAAAATTAACCATTTAAAAGCGTACAATTCAGTGGCTTTAGTATATTCATAAGATTTCTCACCACTCACCACTATCTAATTCTAGTATACTTGCATCACCCCAAAAAGTTACCCTTTACCCCTTGAGCAGGAATTCCTCACTTGTCCCTGCCCCAGCCCTGGTCTCCACTCACCTACTGCCTGTCTCTATGGATTTGGCTACTTTGGATGTTTCATATAAATGTAATCATGCAGGGTGTGCTTTTGTGTCTGGTGTCTCTCATGAAACATAATATTTTCCAGGTTCATCCACGGTGTAGCCTGTGTCAGTACTTCATTCCTTTTTATGGCTGAATAATATTCCATTGCATGGATAGACCATATTTTGGTTATCCATTCAGCAATTGATGGACATTTGGATTCTTTCCACCCCGTGGCTATTATGAGGCCCATTGTGCTTTGATTAAAATGCTGTCACAGGAGCCTTGTTTTCCAAGTTACACAAAAGGGCAGATCCTTTAAAAAATGTTTCATGCTGACTGTTGGCTGGGACCCCAGCTAGCCAGTTATCTAAGGCGTCTCCATGTGGCCTCTCCATGTGGTCTCCCCACATGGGCTTGTTGGAATTCCTCACGGCATGGCTGGGTCCAAGAACGGGCATCGCGTGAGAACAGGGAGGAAGTGCACATGATTTTCATGCTGTTTCCCTGAAGGTCAAGTATATCTCTTCTGCTATATAGTCTATTGACCGAGGCAGTTGCTAAGGTCTAAGGGAACAGGATCAGAGACGCCATCATTCAACATGAAGAATATCCAAGGTCACGGTGTGAGAACGTGTGGCACGCAAGCTACTGTCATGACCATCTTTGGAAAAAAAACAGTCTACAACAGGGGCCTTGAACTATGCTGGGCCCATGACTGATACCTAGTAGGTCCTTATCGAATTGAATGGAATTCATGTTCATCAATACATTATACTGGGGCTGTTCCCCTGATGTAATCTTTAATCTGCCTCCTTCCTCAAAAGCGACCATTTTCTGGGCATTATTCTAAAGCTTTTGCTTTCTTTTTTTTAATTTTTATTGGGGATTATTGGGGAACAACATGTTTTTCTAGGACCCTTCAGCTCCAAATCAGGTAGCTGTTTCAATCTAGTTGTGGAGGGCACAGCTCAGAGGCCTATGTGGGGAATGGAACCGGCAACCTTGGTGTTATGAGCACTGCGCTCTAACCACCTGAGCTAACCGGCCACCCCAAACTTTTGCTTTCTTAACTCTAGTTTAGAACCCTTTTCTGCAATTTCCTAGCTGTGTGGTCTTGGACAAGTCACTTTGGTTCTCTGAGCCTCAGGTGTCTTACTCATAAAATACAGGAACATGTTTGTCCCCACGCCATAAATTTTATTTTGGGAACTCAGCAGGCTAAGTTATAAAGAGTGCTTACTGCAGAGTCTGGTTCAGCTAATGACAGCTATTTTTATTGCTGTTGTGATTACCCAAATGTAGTTCACATTTTCTTAAGGTCAAATCCTATTTGAGGACAAATGGCAGAAAATTGGAACTCCTCCTCTTTTTCAAATTTCCAGCTTCTTTCTTTTTCTCTTATTCATATTCCCTGTCTTGCAGATAGCTTCCTGTTCGCTTGCAGAGAACTCAGACGAGTCATGGGGGATGCTATCGACTTTAAAAAAAAAAGAAAAAAAAAAGAAAAAAGAAAAGCTTCAGTCTCAAGGAAGTTTCTATAGTCATAGAGTCAACACTTCCCATCTTGCCTGTGGCTGGAATTACCCTCAATTAGGCTCCCCAGTGTCCCCGCCACTGCCTCTTGTCATGGTAATTATTCTGTCGTCATTAATGCAATGAGGCCTGTTAACCCACATCAGATAGTCTATTTATCTACAATGCGTGTTACCTGCTCCTCTAGACCAGACAGCTGTCATACTTCAAGCCTGCTGTCTGTTTGTTGAGGTCCAACGTTGTCCGTTTGCAAGTGTTTCATATATATATATTCCTTATTAATGGTGTTCTTATGCCTTCCCGAAGGCAGTTTGCTGGTCTGGCGAGACCCCAGGCTGGAGGGGGCGGCAAGATGCTCTATCCTCCCGCTCTGGGGAACCCGCTTGCCTCTTCCTTCACTCCTGCCCGTCCCTGTCCATCCTCCCCTCTAGGGGCTGAGTGCATGAGCCCCGGAGCCAGACTGCCTGTGTTTGAACCCTGGCTCTGCGGTGACCGTGCGGACGTGCCTTCGTCTCCCTGAGCCTCGGTTTCCTAGCCTGAAAAATGCTGGTAATAATGGGCCCCTTTTGTTATGATGACAAAATGTATTAATAGGAGTGAAGCGATAGACCACTGTCTGGTAGGTGCACAGTAGGTCCACAGTCACAGTAGGTGCACAGTCAGTATTGTGGTTGTGATTATTACTCCCTTCTTTTTCCTTCCCTCCTGCCTTGGTCAGCTCGGGCTGCTATAAAAAGATACCACAGTCTAGGCGGCTTCAACAATAAACATTGATTTCTCTCAGTTCTGGAGGCTGGACGTCCAAGATCAAGGTGCCGGCTGGCTGGGCCCTTGCAGGTGGCCGTGTTCTCCTTGTGACCTCACATGGTGGAGACAGAGCGAGCTCACTGGGGCCCCTTTCACAAGGGCCCCATTCACGAGAGCCCCCCCCCTCATGACCTTATCACCCCCCAAAGGCCCCACCTCCTAACACCACCGCAGAGGAGTTAGGATGTCAACCTGTGAATTTTGAGGACTCAAACATTAAATCCATGACACATACCTTCTAAGGGAAGAAAGCGTCTTACAAGGGTGTCTTACGTGGCAGATGCTCAGCTCGGTGCTAGGGATCCATGGGTGAGCTAGTCCTTGTGGCCTCTCTAGAGAGGAAGACAGCTAGAAAATAATTACTAATGAATGCCAGCTGTGGTAAATGCGGCAGGGCACTGTGAATGGGTATAGCAGAGACCATTCACTGCCCTTGGAGGAGGTGGGGCTGGTCAGGGAAGGCTTCCTGGAAGAAGTGACATCCAAAAAAGAGTTCTTAAAAACAAGCTATTTCCAGAAGGAATGTGTGTGCATGTGTGCGTGCGTGTGTGAAGGGCAGAGCACTTCTGACTGTGAGAACACAGTGTAGAAAGCTCTAAAGCAGGAAGGAGCCTCAGTTTTTTGAATAGGTCATACTTCCACATAGTTTGAACTTCCAAACATACAAATGGATAAAGAGTGAATGATCTCTCGCTTTTCTATTTACGATCCCCCCGCCCTCGGGGCAACAAATGAACCACTATAGAAATATATATTAATACACACAAGCAAAATGTGTGTGCATACACACACCTGCATGCACACACACATACATGCACACACAAACACGTATTCACCCATGTACACACATATACATACATATATACACATACATATACAGATGTACACACATGTACACATATTCTGTCCCTCTTTTTATTAACATAAAAGAAGCCCGCTTTTCCACTATTTGCTTTCCCCCTTTCTTTTAAATATACATCTTAGTGATCCTTCCGTATCTGTACACTGAGAACTTCCTCGTCCCTTCTTTTGCATCTGCAGGGTACGCTGCGTCATGGACTGTAGCCTCCTACTGATGGGTGTTGGGGCTGTTTTCACTCTCTTGCTATTGATAAACAAGCTGCAATGATAATCTGATACCCGTGTAATTTGCTCATGTGCGAATATATCTGGGGGATAAATTCCTAAAAGTGGAACAGTGGATCAAACGATGTACTTTTTAAATAGATGCCGTCAGAATGTTCTTTGTAGCGCCTGTACCAATTTACCCCCCAACGCCAGGAATGTGGGAAAGCATCCACTTCCTTACAGTGGCATCGACTGCGGTGGATCATTAGGCTCTTTTTAATTTTGCCTATCTGATAGGTGAAACTTGATATCTCAGGATGGTTTTAATTTTCATTTCTCTTGTTATGAGTCATGCAGAGCCTTTTTTCATTTGTTTGAGAACCACTTGTATTTCTTTGCTTACAAATTGTCCTTATCTTTTGCCCATTTTTCTATTGGTCTGCTATTTTCCTTATTGATTTTATACATTAGGGAAATTAGCCCTTTTCTACGATAAGCTTCACAAACATTATTATTTCCTGGTTTGTCATTTGTATTTTGACTTTGCTTATGGTGGTTTTGGGTCTGCAGGCTTTTTTTTTTTTTTAAGATTTTTATTGGGGAACTGGGGGTATGGGAACAGTGCTAGGGAATTGGGGGAAGGGGAACAGACAAGCTGCTGTCGTTTTGTTCTTCAGTCTAGTTGTGGAGGACGTTGCTTCACTGGCCCAAGTTGGCACCATCATTGTGCTCTTCCCGGGCGAGGCAGATCAGTCGCCGGCTTCTGGACGGCCACTCACGCTGGCTGCTGGCTACACACGGTAGCCCATGGCAACCCACTGCCACAGGGGCTGCAGCCTCCGCCCTCGCTGGCGACTCATGGCAGCCCAGCTCCAGGTTGAGCTGTTGTTCAGCATCTTAGCTGTAGAGGGCAGTGTCACTGGCCCTCATATGTGGGATCTGAACCGGGGCCCTCTGGCGTCCCAAGCCAGTTCTTAACCATCGCGCCACTCAGCTGGCCCTGCAGACTTTTTTATTTTAGGTTTTATGTAATCAAATGTATATTTTTTATGCTTCCAGATTTGTGACATACCGAAGGAAAAGCTTCCTGATTCTAAGATCATAAACTGACTCTATTCTCTCTCTCTTTTTTTTTTAAATTAAAACTTTATTGGGGAGCAGTGTGTTTTTCCAGGACCCATCAGCTCCAAGTCAAGTCATTGTTTTCAATCTAGTTGTGGAGGGCGCAGCTCACTGGCCCATATAGGAATTGATCCGGCAACCCTGGTGTTATGAGCCCGTGCTCTAACCACCTGAGCTAACCGGCTGCCCCTCACTCCATTCTTCAAAAAACATCTTCAGGAAACGTGATTCCAGATGCTGTTTTTATTATGTTTGCCTGTGTTTACCACCCATTATGATAGAAAAGCTTTCCTTATATCCAAATAAAACTCCCAATGCCGTAGCTGAAGCACACACTGGTAATATTTTTTCACCTCATTAGCAAACATTTTCCGAGTACCTACAATGTGCCAGTGTGGAACTGGGCAGCACTGGAGCTACGATGACTAATAAAGAAGTCTATAAAAACACTTACGATCCCACCACCCAGAAATAACCACCATGAACATTTGGTTAAAGATTTTTTAATAAAAGTCTGTTGTAGTGTTTCTCTAGAGGAACAGAACCAATGGGATTAGATAGGAGGAGGTTTTTCATAGGAATTGGCTGAGCTGGTTACGGAGGCCGAGAAGTCCTATGATCTCCTGTCTGCAAGCTGGAGAGCTGGTGGGATTCAGTTTGAGTCCGAAGGCCCGAGAATCAGGGCCAATGATGTTAGTTCTGGTCTGAGTCCAAATGCCCAAGAACCAGGAGCATTGATGTCTGAGGGCAGAGGCTGGGTGTCTGAGCTCATGCACAGAGAATACATTCACCCTTCCTCTGCCTTTTTGTTCTGTTCAGACCCCCGGTGGATTGGGTGGTGCCCACACACCCGTGAGGACCATTATCTGCACTCAATCTAGTGATTCACACACTAATCTCTTCCAGAAACGCCCTCACAGACACACCCAGAAATAACATTAGACCAGCTATCTGGGCATCCCTTAGCCCAGTTGAGTTGACACATAACATTAATTAACCATCACAGCTACGTACACATATTTTTAAATATAAAAATGAGATTATTATATACATAAAATGTATGACCTAATTTTCAAATATATCCTGGCGTTCTTTCTGTGTCACTAACTGTAATCTACATTTTACCACTTAATGGCTATGGCAGTAATTTGCATGTAGCAGGGTTTGTTGATTGACAACATAACAGATGGAGAGTTAGACTGCTTCCCCTGTTTCAGCATTATAAACAGAGCTGCAAAGTACATCTTTATATCTTTATCCTTGCCCTCCAGCCCCATGTTGCTAAGTGTGGTCCATGTGGCTGGGTCGTATTGCTGAACTACTTTCCAGAAAGACTGCACTGATATGTCCTGTCACCCAGGAGTGTGATGGTGAGAGAGAGAAAGAGGGAGAGAGAGCTCCAGTGTAAGCTGAGGAGGAAGATGAAGGCTATTTGGGGGATTTTAAAGCTCAGGGGGCAAACTGTGGCTCCAGGGCCACACCTGGTCACTGCCTGTTTTTATAAACAACCGTGTCATTGGAACACAGCCACACCATTCACTTCCGGGTTGTCTGTGCTGCTCTTGTGCCACGTGGCAGAGCTGAGCAGTTGTGAGAGACGGCATGGCCTTCCAAGCCCGACACACTTCCTAACTCACCCCTTGTTTGAAAAAGTTTGCCAAGTCCTACTTTAGTTCTTTAGAGACGTTATCTTACCTTGTGTCTTTGTTCACGTTACTGAAGTTGTAGAAGGTGTTTCTGATGTGGCTTGTGGAAGGGCCATCAAATGTCTTGTCCCCAAACCTGCAGGCTTCTTTGAAGCAAAGCAGATCGCATTTCAATCCATCATTTAATGGCTTTGTGACCCTGGTCAGAATTTTAATTCCTCAGTGACGCAGTCTGCTAATGTTCCAGTGGGAAGCCGGACACCAGTCTAACAGGATGACATCTATAAGGCGCACAGCTCAGGGCTCGGCTTCTGGTGCTTATAAAACCAACATTAGTTCACGTTTCCTTTCTCGCAGACTTTTGCTTCCAGGAAGCAGAGAAAAGAAATTGGCAGGGAAGAGGGATTGGGTTGGAGATGGCTATTTTCTGCTGTTGCTTCTCGTTTTCTGTCCCAAAGTTTGGGGAGCTTAATCCTTTTGCCCTGAATAACTTCCAAACATCTAAAGCCTAAAAACCTTTAAGCCCTAGGAATCATGTCAAGGCTAAGAAATGGCTATCTGGTGCTGCTGCTTTTAAACTTTGTAGAGAAACAGAATTTCTGTTACTTACCTGGGCTCAACAACCTTCTCAACTATTTTAAGATGTAGGGAGTGTCTTACATTGGTGGGACCAAGGAATAGTGGTGTTATGTAACGTTTCCCAGGACCAAGAGCCCGGAGAAGGAGGCTGATAGCTCCATCATGA